>NW_016107759.1:620159-645253 GCF_001604975.1 Cebus imitator
AGGGACACACGGAGCCCTCCCCACACACAGGTGACCCCTGCTCCACCCCCAGGGACACACGGAGCCCTCCCACACACAGGTGACACCTGCTCCACCGTGACAGGACACTGGGACGGGGGAACGTCAAGGGCGGTCCTTGTGTTGACTGAAGAGCTGCTCGCCCAGCTCTCGGCCCTGGTGAATTCTCACAATGCCTCCGGAGGGCAGGATTTCCCGTAAGGAGGAAAAGGTGGTGCACAGGCCTGCGGAGCCTGGGAGAGCTGGGCGCAGCCCGTGTCTCCCTGCCACAGCATGTGGCCGGCACGGGCCGGAGGTCCCTGTGCAGCTGACTGCTGGGTGCAGCTCCCTTAATCAGTAAGCAGCAGGTCAGGCAGCGGCAGCTTAGTTCAGAGGCAATAAGGGCAGACCCCACCCGGGAAGGCTGACCAGCACCGGGCTGTGGCCAGCCCAGGAGAATGCAGCCCAGCCCGAGGGGGCACCACCCCTACCCCTCAGAGCTCTGGGCAGAAGCCCCTGTGGCATCAGCCACCCTGAGCACAGCAGGAAGAGCTGCTGACCATGTCTAGCACCCCAGGGGCCTTGAGAGCTTGCCTGGCGCAGGGCTGTCCCCACCAGACAGGGCATCTGTGTTTCTGGGTGTGGCCTCCTCAGCCAGCTCCCCAGGAAGCCCCAGCCTCGGCTCTGGTGGCCTTGACCGAGGCCCTGGGAGACCGAGTGAATTTCCTCCTCCTCACTTTTTCTAAGAAAGAGGCCACATCCCAGGACCTGGACGGCACCCTGTGCCACGGTCACGGGCCCATGGCCTCCATGCTCCGGGTGCTGCCATCCCAGCTGCTTCAGGGTGGGCTCTGTCTTGCACGCAGCGAGCGACTTCATTGGAGCTGAGTGTTGGTAACACCCAGCTAACTGGGCACACGGGTCTTTTGTGTTGGATTTTTCTGGACAGTGGCCTCCATTTTCCATTCCACTTGGCCCGTGTGCAGTAAGGAGCGGCTCCATCGTCTCCCGAGCTGTCTCCTTCGAAGGCACGCCTGCGTGCCTCCCACAGTGGCACGGACGCCTTGCTGAGCAGTGTGTGCTGCAGCTGTAGGAACGCTCTGGGTTGAGAATTCTGGAAGGACCTTGCTGAGTCCTTGCTTTGGGTCTTTGGACTCCTGCTGCGGGCTTTGGTGGTCTGGCCTCCGGAGGCCAAGGCTGCAGTGAGCCGTGATCAGGCGCTGCACTTCCTCCTGGGCATCGAGTCAAACTCCATCTAAATTGTCATAAGGATTTCAGGTCTCTGAGCCCAGGAGCCTGTCCAGGAGCCTGCCCAGGCCCTGTAGAGGAGAGCGCGGCTGAGGGAGTGGCCGGGGGTTGCGGACACCAGAGCAGTGCACGAGGGAAGGGAGGAGGGTGGGGGCCCTGCCCAGGTCTCCCGGCCACGGACCCCGACCCCCTTCCACCTCGGCCCACCGTGAGAGGCCTGCACAGCACAGACGGCGGGGGCAGGGGCGCGCCACTCACAGGCTTCAGCCACAGAAGGGCCGAGGCCTGCCTCCGCCCACCTCAGCCTTGTTTCATCTAAGCCCTCCTGGGCTGCAGGCTGTCTTCCTGCCTCACCTGGGTTTTTATAGGACGGCTCCAAAAGGTGTCTTCTCATGTGTCCCAGGCACTGGCAGGACCAGCAGACACTTTGCTGGCAAGTTTTTGGTCCTGGGGACCTGCGTTTTCTTTCTCCTCTCTGGAGCCTATGAGGCTGCCTTTGCTGGCCTGCAGCGGCCAAAGGGCCAAAGGGAGGGCGTGTCCCGGGAGGCCCCACCCACCTCAGCTTCACCTGCCGTCAGGGGGTGCAGAGTCCGCAAAGGCACCTTCCAGAGTGGGGGCTGCAGAGGTCACGGCCACTCTGCCACCCACAGGAGACCGGTCTGGACACCTGGGCAGCCAGGCTGGGGGTGTGCAGGTGTGGCCAGGGGCCCGCCAGCTGCTGCACGTGCTCTGTGCGGCCTGAGCGGCATCCACGCCCTTCTCCAAGTGGGTGAGCCGGGAGAGGCATGGCCATCTGCACGCAGGTTCCTTGGGCTTTTCACAGAAGCCCACGATTAGAGCAGGTCCCCGCCTTGGGTCTCTGCTCCAGATAGATGCCCTGAGCCTCGCCCGATGCATTCCTCCCCGTCCGCTCTGCCAGGAGCAGCTCAGAGCCCTCGCCATGCGGGGCCAAGCACAGGGAAGGCAGCGCGGAGACTTTTCGGGTTTTTTTGCTTCTTATGAAGAGGCAAGTTTTCTTTCTTCCTGAACCGAAAGGTTTTAGATGGAACCTGCCGTTAGAAGCACAAGATTCATGCCATATTAACAAGAACAATTGATTTTTCTGCCAGGCAGAGCAGCCAGTCTGTCTTGGAGGCTGTGCTGTGGCGTGAGGAGGCCCCTTGCTCAGATCAGCCCATGCCTTCCCCAGGCCCTGGCCAGCCTGTCGGGGTCTGCAGGAGCCAGAGGCACAGCCCACCTGCCCTCCCCGAGGCCTGAGCACCTCTTCTTCCACGCCTGGGAAGACCTGATCCTGAGCCTGGCTGGGCCCTCCCTGCCATCTGCACTGCAGCCCCTGGGTGCCCACCCCACAGCCACAGGCCTGGTGACAGAGAAGGCAGTGCCCCTGAGGAGCAGTCCGGCTTTGGGGTGCAGAGCCACGGGTCCTTCCCCAGTCCGAGGGGAGGGTGGGGACCTCCCAGGGTGGCCCTGACGAGCACCTTCCCTTGCAGCCACACCCACTCGCCCGGGTCTATGGCCACGGTGGGAGAGTGGTCCTGTGCGCGCTGCACCTTCCTGAATCCAGCCGGCCAGCTCCAGTGCTCCATCTGCGAGGCCCCGCGGCACAAGCCCGACCTCAACCACATCCTGCGGCTCAGCGTGGAGGAGCAGAAATGGCCCTGCGCCCGCTGCACCTTCCGCAACTTCCTGGGCAAGGAGGCCTGCGAGGTGTGCGGCTTCGCCCCGGAGCCTGCGCCTGGGGCTGCCCTTCTGCCCGTGCTCAACGGGGTCCTCCCCAGGCCGCCCGCCATCCTGGGGGAACCCAAGGGCAGCTGCCAAGAGGAAGCAGGTGCAGTGAGGACTTCAGGGCTGGTGAGCACAGAGCCCACCAGCGGGCAACGAGAGGACGAGGAGGAAGAGGAGGGGGTAGCAGAGCCCGGAGGGGGCTGGGCCTGCCCACGCTGCACGCTGCACAACACGCCCGTGGCCAGCTCCTGCTCCGCCTGCGGGGGCCCACGCAGGCTCTCGCTGCCACGAATCCCTCCTGAGGCCCTGGTGGTCCCGGAAGTGGTGGCCCCAGCAGGCTTCCACGTCACACCTGCTGCACCTCCACCTGGCCTCCCTGGGGAAGGTGCCGAGGCCAACCCCCCCGCCACCAGCCAGGGCCCAGCTGCTGAGCCAGAGCCGCCCCGGGTCCCACCCTTCAGTCCCTTCTCGTCCGCCCTGCAGAACAACCCCGTGCCTCGAAGCCGACGTGAGGTCCCCCCCCAGCTGCAGCCGCTGGTGCCTGAGGCTGCCCAGCCCTCACCCTCTGCCAGCTGCAGGGGACCCCAGGGCGCAGGCTGGGCTGGGGCCGCCCGCCTGGCAGAGTTGCTGTCCAGCAAACGGCTGAGCGTGCTGGAGGAAGAGGCTGCGGAGGCCGGTTCCAGCCGCGCAGAGGCCGGCAGCTCCACCTCGGGCAGCGACGTCATCGACCTGGCCGGAGACACAGTGCGCTACACACCCGCCAGCCCCTCCAGCCCCGACTTCACCACCTGGGCGTGCGCCAAGTGCACACTCAGGAACCCCACCGCGGCCCCCAGGTGCTCGGCCTGTGGCTGTTCCAAACTGCACGGCTTCCAGGAGCATGGCGAGCCCCCTGCCCACTGCCCCGACTGCGGGGCCGACAAGCCCGGCCCCTGTGGCAGAAGCTGCGGACGGGTCCCCTCAGCTCAGAAGGCCGCCCGCCTCCTGCCCGAGCGCCCGGGCCAGTGGGCCTGCCCTGCCTGCACCCTGCTCAACGCGCCGCGGGCCAAACACTGCGCCGCCTGCCACACGCCCCAGCTCCTGGTGGCCCAGCGGCGGGGGGCTGCACCCTTGCGGCGCAGGGAGAGCATGCATGTGGAGCAGCGGCGGCAGACGGACGAGGGCGAGGCCAAGGCGCTCTGGGAGAACATCGTGGCCTTCTGCCGGGAGGTGAGGCACGCCCCTCGCCCTCCTCCTGCCCTCCCCCTTGTCAGGCTGGGGTCTGGCTGTCAGCTGGGGAGAAGCCACGAGGCCCAAGACGTGAGGGGAGGGCAGCACCCGCTGCCCTGGGGTCCTGCTTGGCCTCCTGACCCCAGGTCCTTGCCGGTGACCAAGATGCACGACTTTTACCCACCTCAGCCCTCCTCCGTGGCCAGGAGGGCCCAGGGTCCCTTCTGATATATCGGTCACAGGGAGGCTAGGGCTTCCCAGGGGCAGCATGGAGATGCTGCTGAAGTGGGAGGCTGGGATGTGCCCGGCTCTGCTCTCCAAGTCCAGGCTGGTGTCCCCACAGGTCAGCTGAGGAGCAGCCTGCACCCTCTCCAGCAGGGCCAGGGCGAGAGCCGGGCTGCCATCCCCACACCTCCCCCTGGGGGCTGTGCTGTGCCCCTGGGCCCACATGTTCCCTGCTCCCCACCCATCGCCAGGGTGAGGGCGCCCTCCACACAGGGCAGGGCAGCCGAGCACCAGGTCTGTGGGCTGTACGCGCTCGACCCGTTCCTTCGGGGTCAGGCACTGCTTTCGGGTGCTCTCCTGGGTGGGGGCTTGTCCCTGCTGGGTAGAGTGAGGCCGCCCTGCTCAGCCTGAGCATGTGGCTGTGGTCTCTACAGAACAACGTGAGCTTTGTGGACGACAGCTTCCCGCCCGGGCCCCAGTCTGTGGGCTTCCCCACGGGCGACAGCGTGCAGCAGCGCGTGAAGCAGTGGTTGCGGCCCCAGGAGATCAACTGCTCCGTCTTCAGGGACCACAGAGCCTCATGGTCTGTGTTCCACACACTGCGGCCCTCGGACATCCTGCAGGGGCTGCTGGGGAACTGCTGGTGAGGCCCGCGCCAAGCCGGGGTGGGGCAGGTGGGCGGGTGTCCAGTTGCGGTCACCCCGAGGGCACCCGCATGCTCTGCAGGTTCCTGAGTGCCCTGGCGGTGCTGGCGGAGCGGCCGGACCTGGTGGAGCGGGTGATGGTCACGCGCAGCCTGTGTGCGGAGGGCGCCTACCAGGTGCGGCTGTGTAAGGACGGCACGTGGACCACGGTGCTGGTGGACGACATGCTGCCCTGTGACGAGGCCGGCTGCCTCCTCTTCTCACAGGTGGGGCGGCGCGTGGGGCGGCCTCTGACCCCGGCCCCTGCCCCGCCAACAAGGCCGGCTGCCTCCTCTTCTCACAGGTGGGGCGGCGCGTGGGGCAGCCTCTGACCCCGGCCCCCTGCCCCGCCAACGAAGCCGGCAGCCTCCTCTCCTCGCAGGGGGTGCGGTGTGGGGAGCAGGTGAGGGTGGCCTCTGACCCCGGCCCTCTGCAGGCGCAGCGGAAGCAGCTGTGGGTGGCCCTCATCGAGAAGGCACTGGCCAAGCTGCACGGCTCCTACTTCGCGCTCCAGGCGGGCCGCGCCATCGAAGGCCTGGCCACGCTCACCGGCGCCCCCTGCGAGAGCCTGGCGCTGCAGGTCAGCTCCACTAACCCCCGCGAGGAGCCCGTTGACACTGACCTCATCTGGGCCAAAATGCTGAGTTCTAAGGAGGCTGGGTAAGAGGGGGGGCGCTGCGTGGTCAGCCGCATTGGGAGGAGACGCGAGGCGGACGGGGGAGACGTGGGGCTGGCGCCTTCTGACCCAGTTCTGCGTCCACGAGCTGCCCCTGCAGTGGGCTGACCCTGCGTGGCCAGGCCGTGGCCCCCATCACCTCCCCTTCCCCAGGCGGGGCTGGAGCCAGCGTTCCCATGCCAGGAAGGCCACATCCTGACCTGGGCTGTGGGGTGAGCCCAGTGCCATCACCCTCCTCAGAGCAGGCATGAGGGGCGTGTTCTGAGTTTGGCCACACCCTGGTCAGCGGGTCTGTGCCTCGACCCCGGGAGGCCTGCGGGGAGTGGCCCTCCTCTCAGCTGACCCTGGGCAGTGCTGCTGCCTGCCCACTCAGGAGCCACAGAGCCCGGAGCCACCCCCACTCAGGCCCTGTGCGCCTCAGGCACGGTGGAGGGCGCTGGGCCAGACCCCCTGAACATACCTCACCTGGTCCCCACAGGCAGGAGATGGGCCCTCCTCTGCTGCCCCTGCCTGCCCTGGGGGCAGGGTCAAGGCCAGCGAGGGCCTCGGTCATCAAGCCCCCCAATCAGCCATGCCATGAGGGCCCCGCTCAGTGAGGACCTCTGCCAGTGAGGGTCCCCGGTCATCCATGCCCCTGGTCAGCGAGGGCCCCGCTCAGTGAGGACCCCGGTCAGCAAGGGCTGCTCTGCCGCACAGGTTCCTCATGGGCGCCTCCTGTGGTGGGGGCAACATGAAGGTGGACGACTCAGCCTATGAGAGCCTGGGCCTGCGCCCCCGCCATGCCTACTCCATCCTGGATGTTCGAGATGTCCAGGGCACCAGGTGGGGCCGGGCTGGCTGAGGGTGGGCAGCGTGCCGTGGAGCCTTGGGCGGCGCAGTTCTGACCCTCACCCCTTGGTCTCCAGGCTTCTGCGGCTCCGAAACCCCTGGGGTCGTTTCTCTTGGAACGGCAGCTGGTCGGACGAGTGGCCGCACTGGCCAGGGCACCTGCGTGGCGAGCTCATGCCGCACGGCAGCAGCGAGGGCGTCTTCTGGATGGAGTACGGTGACTTCGTCAGGTACCTGCTCCGTGGGGGGGTGTGCCACGACCTGCCTTCCCAGGGTCAGGTCCTTCTGGGGAACAAGCCTGGCCCTACTGCTGACCTGGGATGGAGACCACGGCTTGCCCGTGGTCCACCGCACGTGGGACCTAGGGCTTCGGCTCCGGAGCGCTGACCTCAGAATCCAGGTTCACCTAGGTCAGCAGAGCCCCACTGTCCCCAAGTCCACCAGGGCCCAGCACCCTGAAGAGCCACCTCGGTATAGGCCTCAGGGATGGGTCCCCAGGGCCGGGCTGCAAGAGGGCAGCAACAGAGCAGCTTGTGCCTGCTGTGGTCACCGGCCTGCGGAGGTGCCAGGAGTTGGGTCTCAGAGGTGTGGGCCGTGGTGCACTCAGGGCTGCGTCTTCCCGCTGCCCCCAGGTACTTCGACTCCGTGGACATCTGTAAGGTGCACTCGGACTGGCAGGAGGCCCGTGTGCAGGGCTGCTTTCCCAGCTCGGCCAGCGCGCCCGTGGGGGTGACGGCACTCACGGTGCTGGAGCGGGCCTCACTGGAGTTTGCGCTCTTCCAGGAGGGCAGCAGGTGGGGTGCGGGGCCCCGCTGGGCTGGGCTGGGCTGGCGGCCGTGACGACGTGTGACCTGGCCCGCGGTGTCTGGCACAGGCGCTCGGACGCCGTGGACAGCCACCTGCTGGACCTGTGCATCCTGGTGTTCCGGGCGACGTTCGGCAGGGGCGGCCACCTCAGCCTCGGCCGCCTCCTGGCCCACAGCAAGCGTGCAGTCAAGAAGTTTGTCAGCTGTGACGTCATGCTGGAGCCGGGCGAGTACGCTGTGGTGTGCTGCGCCTTCAACCACTGGGGGCCGCCCCCGCCGGGCACCCCCGCCCCACAAGGTACGCGCCCCCTGCCCCAGGCCCACGCCCCGGGCCCTCAGGGAGGGCAGCAGCTCACACACCCTTCCCTGTAGCCTCCAGCCCCTCAGCGGGGGTCCCGAGAGCTGTCCCGGAGCCGCCAGGCCACGTGCTGGCCGTGTACAGCTCGAGGCTGGTCATGGTGGAGCCCGTGGAAGCCCAGCCCACGACGCTGGCCGACGCCATCATCCTGCTCACCGAGAGCCGCGGGGAGCGGCATGAGGTGGGTGGGGCCCGGGGGAGGGCAGTGTGGGCGAGGGGAGTGCGCCCCGGCCCTGCCCTGTCCCACAACGGCCCTGCCTGTGTCCAGGGCCGAGAGGGCATGACCTGCTACTACCTGACACACGGCTGGGCGGGGCTCATCGTGGTGGTGGAGAACCGGCACCCCAAGGCCTACCTGCACGTGCAGTGTGACTGCAGCGACAGCTTCAACGTGGTGTCCACACGCGGCAGCCTGCGCACCCAGGACAGTGTGCCACCCCTGCACAGGTGCTCCCCCACCCCCACCCCTTCAGGGTGTCCCCACACCGCCAGCCGCACCCCTGCACTGGTGTGCCCATGATCCTACCCCTGCATAGGTGTGTCTACACCTCCACCCCCACGCCTGGAAGGCTGCGCCTACACGCCCACCGCTACACAGGTGCACCCATGCCTCTGCCCCCACCCCTGCACAGGTGCACCATGACCCCACCAACACCCCTGCATGGGGGCATCCATACCCACCCCCACCCCCAGCCCTCCACAGGTGTGCCCACACCCCCACCCCTACCTCCACCCCTGCACAGGTGCCCCCACACCACAACCCATGTCCCCACCCTGCACAGGTGTCTTGCACCAGCCCCTCCCCTTGCCCTTGCCTCTGCACAGGTGGTCATAGCCCCGCCCCACCCCCACCCTGCCCTCCACTGGTCCTCACTGGTCCTCTCCCCCAGGCAGGTCCTGGTGATCCTGTCCCAGCTGGAAGGCAATGCCGGCTTCTCCATCACCCACCGCCTGGCACATCGCAAGGCAGCCCAGGCCTTCCTCAGCGACTGGACGGCCTCGAAGGGCACCCACAGCCCCCCGCTCACACCAGAGATTGCCGGTCTGCATGGACCCCGGCCGCTGTAACCACCATGCCTGGGCAGGGGCTGTGCGCAGATGGACCCCCACCCCCCACACGCACTTTATGAGGGAGACCCCGACAGAGGACGCTTGAATCAGAATCTCAGGACCCTGCCCAGGGAGCTGCCAAGCCCAGGGCGCAGCTTCCCACGGGCACCCCGCCCCCTTCCCTCCCCCCCCGAGCACCCACAGTCCACCTGGCCAGGCCTCCCAGCCGCCACGAAGAATACCTCGAACCAGGCGGACTGTGAGCCAGCCCAGCTGACCTGCCAGCCTTGAGCCCAGCATCTCGCGGGGGGACGGGGGCCGAGGCCAGGCCACCCCACCTTGTGGGCTTAGGGTCTCCTGCCAGAGAGGCGGCCAGCAGCTCGGTCCACACCAAGTCTGGGTGTCAGAGGCCAAGGCCCTGGGGTGGGATCAGGGACCACCCCTCAGGGGGCATAAGGTCAGGTTTCCCCCAGAGCCTGGGTCCCTGTCCCCTGCAGGCAGGCGGGGTCCCTGGAGCCCTGGCGTGGAGCGGCAAATCCTGGGGGCTGTGCCTGTCTCAGAAGGGGGGCCCTTGGCCAGTCACCCCCCAGCGACACTATGCAACTCCTGGAGCGCACGCCAGGATCGAAGCCATGATGGGTGCAGCTGGCGCCAGGCCTGCTGTGGGTATGCCAGTCCTCAGCACCGCTCTCCGCTGCCCAGCAGGCTGGGGACCAGCAGGCTCCTCAGTCAATCCCATCCCTCGGCCCGGCCCATCGAGGGCATCAGCAGGGCTCAGCTGTTCCCACCGCCCCCCGCAGCCCAGGGAGTGTAGATGTGCAGACCTCTGGAGCCCTCCTGGCCCCCAGGCAGCAGGCCAGTCCTGCCCTCGCTCCCCCCTTGCCCCCTCAGGGGCTTCTGCGGCTTTGACACCTGGAGAAACATTCCCTACTCCCCTTTGGCCTCCCTGTCCTCCGAGCTGTGAATATTTTTAACCCTGTAAATATGGCCAGCTCTTGTGACACAGAGACTATTTTATCAACTGTCAGCCCGTTCCTTTACGGTAGGATTCTCCACAGTGGCTTCCGACTCAGGCTCCCATGGACCAAATAAAAGCGTTTTGTTTTGTAATCACGCCCCGTTCTGCTGTTGCCCCACCCAGGATGCTGTGGAAGGGGCGGGAAGGTTGCAGGTCCAAGGGAGAGGCCCTGCCCAGGCATCCCGGGCGGGCCTGCAGGTGGGGACCCCTGGAGACGGCCATGGTGGGGTGACTCAAACCTGTAAGGGGCAACCAGCCTGCCAGGAAGGACTGATCACTGGGCGGGGGCAGGGCCAGAACCTGTGGCTGCGGGGCCAGCGAGGCCTGGGCAGATGGGACAGCAGCCGTGTGGCTTTCCCCAGCGAGGCGTCCACGGTGGAGGCCCTGTCTGAACCCATCAGTCTCCTGGCAGAAGCAGACAGAGCAGGGGGCGCATGGGGAGAAAAGTTTTCTGGTCCCTCCCAGCCCAGTCTCAGGGTGGCCTCTGCCCCACGCAGGTGCTGCTGAGCAGAGCACCCGGTCAGACTGCCGTCTGGCAGCCAGGCCGTCCCTGGGCAGAGTTGGGGGCTGGGGCGCGGCCGGCGCGGGGTAAGAGGCTGTCACGGGCAGCGTATTGAATGTGAAAGCAATTAAAGCCACCAGCAGTGTTGGCTCCGGGCGGGCCTCGGGCGGCGGGGAGCTGCCAGAACACATCTCACCTCGGAGCCCGAGGACGCCTGCTCCACTGCTCCACGGCTGCGTGGCCACGCCAGACTCCTCCTGTGGGTGGGGGCCGGGCTCGCACCCACTCCTGTCCGGCACAGTCTGGCTCTGTCCAGCCCTGGGGCGTCTGGGACCCCCACATCTCCTGCTCCTCTGTCCCTGGCCCCACCCCCACCCGGCACCCATCTCTGGCTTGTGCTACCCCAGCACTGGGGTGCTCAGGACAGAGGCCCACAAGAAGAACCCTCTGGAGTCAGGGCAGGAGTCCCCACAGCAGGCAGGGGGTCTGTGCCCACCCGCACAGCTACCCGGAGCCCCCGACTCACCCAGCCAGCAGCCTCCCCTCCACATGGAAGCCCGAATGCTGGGGGCAGCTCCAACAGGAACGTGGTGAGGGAGGGGGGCGTTTGCAGAGGACAGCTCAGACCCTAGCAGGTGTTGAGGGCCGCTGTGGGGGCCTGGAGGAGGTGGTTAGGAGCAGGTTGGGGGACAGGTGCCAGCATCCTGCAGGTGCAGGGAGGACTGGCTGGCCAGGACGCAGAGCCCTGGTGCAGGGCAGACCCTGGGGGCGAGTGTCAGGGGCTGCCCCTGTTCCCCTTCTCCATGTGGACCTCTCCCCTCCCCCACAAGTCCCCCTGGGTCTCACCTCCACCAACAGTGCCATCGCCCCGTGTGTCTGGCCTTTGCCAGCCCTGTGCCCCCACGGTGCCCTCTCCTGGCCCCTCTTGTTGGCACTGCTGGCCACAGTGGCCTTCCCGGGGCGGGCGGTGGCGAGTTCTCACTTGTGAAGCATCCCTGTCAGAAGCACTTAGTGTACAAATTAGCCGTGGCCTCCCCGCCTCCTTCCACAGCTCTGGGCGCTGGGCTGACTGGGCCGCGGCTCCAGGCCCTCTCGCACCTGCCCGGGGCGCACGGCTGCCCAGTGTGGACCCCTGGCTGCCTCCCCACGTCCTAGCAGGAGTTCCCGCTCCCCGCTGGCCGGCTGGAGCTCCCCCAGGACCCCAACCTAGACCTGGGCAGGGGTGACCACATCGGGCGTGGGGTGCTTAGTGAGGTATGGGGGATGGGAGCCCACGGCCCAGCATCCACCCCGAGTGGCCAGCCCTGGTGCCGAGGGCCATGCTGGGGCCCCACCGCCCCACCTGCCCATTGGAGGCACCGCCACCCCACCCGCCAGCCGGCCTGCCACTCAGGCGGGGAAAATCGTCTGTGACAGGCCCAGGAAGGCCGGCCCTGGGGGCCGCAGAGAGACGCGCACAGCTCCTCTTCCCAACATATGGCTGCTGTCGGCCCCGGGCACTGCTGGCCAGTGCCAGCCTTGGGAGCCAGTGGGGGCCCGGGCAGCCGGAGCCTCCCATCACACCCGCCTGGCCGGCTGCCCTCTCTGTCGGACTAGAGGCTCCGACCCAGCTCCCAGCCTCCTGGGATGGGGGCTCCCTCTCCCACTCCAGCAGCTCGGCCCTCCAAGGAGCATCCAGCAGCCTCATCCGTCCCAGACGCCCAGGACACACAGAGGGTCAGCCCCACACCCAGCCCAGGGTGGCCAGTGTCCGGCAAGTCCAGGGGAGGACAGCACTGCGTGGGGAAGGGCCCAGCAGGGGTCTTCCAGAGCCGAGCCGCTGGCGGGGGGGCGGCGCTCGGACCCTCCGGAGTGGGCTCTGGGCGGGTCGGAGCTGCTCTGGAGGACTCTGCCCGGCACAGCTGTGTGCAGGCCCAGGGTGTTAGAGCCGACGGCTCCCCCTGGAGCCCCCATGCAGGCACCTCCTAACAGGGCCCCCTTTCCCTCAGCTGGAGGACCCCCGAACTTCCCAGGCTCTTTGTGTGCCCCCCATACCCATGGGCCGTTGCCCTGGGCACTCCAGCCAACTTGGCGGCCCAGCCCCATCTGTGTCCCCTCTGCAGCCCACTGTGGGCCCGCCCATCACAGCTGGCAGCTTTGGGCTGGTGCCAGGTTCATGTGTGGCCTTGACCCCTTCGGCCAAGGCCCAGGCTGCCCTCTCAACCTGAGGTCCTTGGGTGGGTGGGAAGGAGGAAGCCCCCAGGAGGCCTGTGGTCCTTGAAGTGCTCTGAGGTGGCCACTGGCCCTGGGTCTGTTAGTGAAAGGGCAGACATCAGCCATGGCCAGGCACCCTGCACAGTACTGAGCCCACTCTGGGCAGGGTGGGGGGCTCCATCTAGCTGCCACTGGACAGACATGCCAGGGTCTCAGAACCTGCGTGGGGCTTGCAGCCTCTGTCCCGACGCCGGCTGAGCCGATGCTGAGGGGATGAGACAGGCCCGCCCCCGGGCAATGGCCATGCCAAGCGCTGCCTTCCTGCCTTCCCTGAGCCCAGCTCTCCGTCCTGGCCTCGCACCCCCCGGCACAGAGTCTCGGTGTTAATGGAGGTGACAGGCGGGCAGCCGTGGGCAGACTGGGCAGAAGAGGTTAATGGCCAACATGAGCTTCTGGCTGAAGGCAGAAGGAGGGGCTGCGGGGGCGCCATCCCACCCTGCACTGGGACTGGCTAAGGAGACGTCAGGGCACCCACGAGGACCCACCAGAGCAGAAGTGCCCACCCCGTTCTGCAGAAGGGGGCTGTGGCCCAGGAAGTGGGGGGCACAGGTGCCAAAACACAGTACTGCCTCAGGGAGCAGAGGCCACCCCTCCAAACCCAAGGTCAGCCCTGTCTGCAAGGGCTGGGTCCCAGCAGGTGGGTCATGGCCACAGTGAGGAGGCCCATGTGCCTAGGGGGCCCTGTGATTAGGGGGTGCTGACACTGACCACCCAGCCTCGCCGGGCTGTTCGTGGTGGGGACAGTCATCTGGGCACCCGAGGTACGGGCCTCACACACCCCTTACCCCACCATGCATGGGCTGTCTGGGTGCAGCCACGGCTGAATCTCACGACCCCCACCAGCAAGGGCAGGCCCTCCTCCTCCTTGCCAGAGCCATTCCTGGAGGACAGAAGCGTGTCTGAGTTGTGCCCCTGGGCGCCCCTGGGCTCCCCTGGGGGCTGCCACCTCTACGCTTCTCATCCAAACTTCTGCAAAGGCTCATCCGTGGTGAGGAGGGGCGTTGGGGGGCTCCGGCTGCTCCCTTCGGCCAGCTCAGCACTGAGCACGGCCTTGACCCCTCTGGGTCTCCTTGGTCCCCTGAGCTTCACTGGGCTTCATTCCCTGCATGCTGAGATTGAGGCCCCCCAACACCAGGGCTCCGTGCTCCCTTACTTTCCTTCCCCTGGATGATGGCCAGAGCCTCCAGCCAGCCTGTCTCCTGTGCTGTCAGCTGTGGCCTCTTCCAGACCTTCAGAGGGGTCAGCCTCAGGCTACTGGTGTCAGGGTGACCAGCAGTCCCTCAGGTCACTGTCTCAGGGTGACCTCGGCCCCTGGTGTTGCAGGGCAGTGCTTGGCTGAACATGTCCAGAGCAGGGTCTATGCATAGAAGCAGCCGGCCTCCTGGCCCCCACTCTCCACGGGGCTGCTGGCGTGACGGAGCCCAAGCTGTCTCCCGGCCCGGGGCTGCCTGCACGGTCAGCTGGTCAGCTGGGCCAGGCCAGGCGGGCAGAGAGAAGACTGGCATGCTCTGCCATCCACAGCACCCCTCCCAGTCCCCAGCCCCACCCCCAGGACTTCCCTCGGACAGGCGTAGGCGGCTGTGTCAGAGAAGGTGGCACTGGGGCAGGAGGGAGACAGAGCCCCACACCTACCCCAGAACCAAGGGCCGTTCCTCATGGACCCTGGGTGTGCTCCACCTGACACTGGGCCTGGCCATCCGCCCAGTGCACAGAGAGGGACTCCTCAGCCAGGCCACGGCCACGGAGATGCTGCTGGACTCTCTTCTCTGCCCCATTTGAGGAGGGACACCCAGAAGCCCCATGGGGTCTTCCCTTCTTCCCCAGGGCACCCATGACCCTAACCGGAGCTGGAGACAGCCCCGGAGCCCACTGCTGAGCCTGCAGGGAGTCCCAGGTCCCAGGGAGCCACGTGAGTCGGGGCTCCCTGAGCCTCTTCAGAGCCTCAGAGCCAGCCCAGAACAGCACACTCCCCTCTGGCTGAAGACGCCCAGGCCCACCCGTCACATGCGCAGGGTTTAGGACGTCTCCCCTGAGCGAAGGCAGGAGATCTCCGGAGAGGTCGTGTCCGGCTCTACCCCAGCCATGCCTGTGTGTGTGTCTGGGAAGGAGTAGGCCGGTCAGGTCAATCTCCCCTAGGACCTAGCTGAGCAGTGGGACTGCAGACCTCTATGCTCTGGCAGCTCAGGGAGGGACTTGGAACTTGGTGCAGCGAGGGAGGTGGGGCCGGGAACTGCCCTGGCCAGAGGACATTGGGGGAAGGGCTTCGTGGTGTGGCCGGGGGTCCAGGGCCCTCCCTGGACCTGCTTCTCACCTGCACGCCCCAGGTCCTCTCAGGAGGAGACTCCCGTGGAGAGGGGGTCTTTCAAACGGCCAGGAAGTGCATAGTCTGGTGGCGCAGCCCAGAGGCACCTCCCAGGGGAGTGGGGAATAGGGACAGGAGGGGTTCTGCACCCAGAAAAGGAGGAGGATGCCTGGAAATCAGCCCAGGTGGAGGCCGACAGCCGCAGGGCGGGGTGCGAGGGCCGGGCCTTGCAGCCTCCTGTTTGGAGGAAAAGAGAGCGGAGGGCAGGGCTCGCCCAGGGAGGGCGCGGAAGGGAGCCCGGCTCCGCCGCCCCGCGCCAAGCGCTGCCCTCCCCGGCCAGCTCCGGCCGAGGCCCCCCGTCCCGGGCTCAGCCCCCGGGGCCTTGGCTCGGGTGGGCCGGCGGCTGTCAGGGGCCAGAGCCCTGACGGATGAGCGCTGACGGCCCCTCTCCTGCGCCCCGCGCGCTGACACCCATCACGCCGGGCGGGGACCCCGGAGACCTGGCGGCCTCCGCGCACCCCCGCGGCAGCCTGTGGGCGACGGGGACGGGAGGCGCGGGGCGCCCCTCACTCGGCCGCACACCTGCGCCGCAGTCCGCTCGCCGGGCGCTGCCTCCCGGGGTCCCGCCGCCCCACCGCGCGCGCCGCCCCGAGAGCTGAGCGGGTCCCGGCGCACGATGCAGGTGAGTGGGCGCGGGGGGCGGCGGGGCGGAGGGACGGGGGGCTCGGGCCGGGGCCGGGGGCTGCTCGCCCCTCCCGCCGCGAGCGCGGTCGGAGGTCGCAGCGCCCCCCGGAGCCCGGCGCCCAGGCGCACGCGCGCCCGCCTCTGCCGCCAACTTCAGCGGGTGCGAGCGGCGTCGGGGGTTCGCGGGCGGCGGCGGAGGCTGCGGGCGTCGCTGCTGCGAGAGTGAGCGCCGGCCCGAGGGGTCCGGCTCCGGGCGCCCGGCCTCAGTGTCCCCCCCGGGAGCCGCATCCTACCTCGAGAGCCCGAGCGCGTCCCGGGGGTCCGAGTCGTCGCCGGCGCGGGGCGGGGAGGGCGGGAAGTTTGCGCCCCACGCGCGGCCTCGCAGACTTGGCGGCTCCGCGGGCTCCGCTCCCGGCCGGGCGCAGGTAGGGGCTTCGGGGGCGGCGGGTGGCCCGGAGTGTGGGGGCGCGAGGGGCGGCTGGACCCTGCACCCCACTTCTCGGCGTCCAGGAGCTGCGCGAGGGGAGGGAGGTCCGCTCTCAGGGGCTGGGCGGGAAGGGCAGGGGCCAGGTCTGGGGTCTCAGACGGGAGCCTGCCCTGGCGCTCTCCTCACCCGCCTGTGTGGGGCTCCCCGCTTCCTGGGGGAGGGGGGCGGCAGGGTCTGAGGGTGGCTGGTCAAGGGTCCCCGGCTGCTGGGCGCCTCCTCCTGACCCAGGGTGGGGCCTTGTGCCCCTCATGCCACCAGTTCTCTGCCAGACAGGGAAAGGTGAGTGGGGCCGGGTATCTGGGCCGGGCAGAGGGGTGCAGGGTGCCCGGGGAGCCACTGCTGGGTCTGGCTGGGACATGCGTGTGAGTGCCTGTGCCTTTGTGTGCGTCCGTGTGCCTGCTCTCCGGGGATGTCTTTTGCTCTGTGTACACACACCAGCTGAGTGCCAGGCATCCTCCGGGTTCCCATGGGGTGGGCAGCTGCTGAGACAGCCCCTCGGAGAAGCCCCGGACCCAGGAGCTCTGGGTTTCTGCTGGGAGGCAGGATGGGTTGTGGCACCAGTCGGCACAGCTGTGTGGCTCGCAGGGCTGGGTGATCGATGGCCCCGCACAGCCGCCTCTGTCGCCGGAGCACCCACACCCATTTGTCATCAACATGGGGTTGGGGGGCGGCAGGCAGGGAGAAGGGGCTGCCTCTGCACCCATCACCCAGTCCAGGTCGCGTGTGCAGCCCCTCAGGGAGCCCCAGGCCCTCTCCTGGCCCAGCTCTTGCCTCCCGACCCCCACCCTGTCTCAGCCACAAACCAGCCAGTCGGCCTCTGCCTGCCCACGCAGCCTGTGACCCCCTGCAGGGCCCCAAGCCTTTGGAGGAGCGGCCCTCTCCTGCCGCTGGTGGTCCCCCCAGCGGTGCCCACCTGGGGTTCTAGGAGCAGCAGACGGCACTGCCCCAGCCCTACCGGCTCAGCTCACCGACCACGTGTGACCAGCCATGTCTGCATGTGTCCTGGGTGGTGTGTGGTGCCCGTGTGCACTCGTGAGTGCCATGTACGAGTGGGTCGGAGAGCTGCCCACACCCTGGGTGTGCTGTGTGTTGTCACAGATGAGCAACCATGTCCGCCGTGACAGGGTGCGAGGCGTGTGTGCGGCCAGGGTCCTTTCCCTTGGTGGCAACCTCTGTTCTGAGCTGGCTAGGTGGCACAGAGGTGGCTCCACTGGGCACTGGGTGAGGGCTCTGCGTGAGCCTGTGCGCGGTGCACACACGCTCAAAGCCCGTGTGCGCAGGCGTGCCGTGTACCCCACACAGGCAGTGCCGGGGCGGTGGGCAGCCCAGGTGGCAGCCCAGATGGAGTGTGGAGTGCATACCAGTGCCGTGCGGGGCGTGGGGAGGAGCGGGTCTTGGCTGAGTGTGGCCGCTGCAGGCTCGGCCACTGACCTGCCTGAAGCCACCCAGATGGAGCTGAGCTGAGCAGGTGGCTGAGCCACGGGGCCATGCTAGGACGTCCACTCCCCACAGCCTGGCCTGGCCCCACGTGAGGCTGACCCCCTCAGAGACCCCCAGTGTCCACCTGACACCCTGCTGGAACAGGCTCTGCACGCTCGGGTGCACACACACACATGCACATGCACACGCACACATGCACACGCACACACACGTGCACACACACGTACACGTACACACACACGTGCATGCACACACACGCACGTGCACACACGGGCACACACACACGCACACGTGCACGCACACACGTGTACACACACACACATGCACACACGCGCCTGCAGCGTCATCCCATGCAGGCCCTCGTGTTGGTGTCTCGTCTTGGTGCCTTTCCGTCGTTTTTGAACAGGGGCGAGCAGGGGTTGCGAGAGGGCCTGAAACCACGAGGCTGACGCCTCCCCAGAGTGAGACCTGGCCACGCCGACCCTTTTAGCCACTCACGTGCTGTGGGGAGATGGGTGTGGGCTGAATTATCCTAGAAATCGCCAGCGAGCCGGCCTGGCCTCGGAGGTGGGGACCTGTGTCGGGTCAGCCCATAAATAAGGGACACCTAGTTAAAATCAAATTTCAGATAAACAAGGAACGCGTTTCCGGTGTGCGTTTCCGATCCTGCCCAGGCTGCACTAACTCTCAGAAGTGTCGTGCTGCTGCCAGTCTCAGTCAGAAGCTGCTGAGTGTCCTGGACTTGTTTTTTTTTTTTTTTTTTTTTCCTTTATTTTGCTGCACTGACCACCCTGGAAGTGTGCATGGGGAGGAGCCAAAGGAGGGGGCCGGGGCGGCGCAGGGGGGAGGCAGGGGCACTCTGGGCTCCCGTCCCCGAGGCTCGCGAGCCCCGAATGGAGAGCAGTGGGGAGTGGGCTGGGCGCTGACTGTGGCCCCATCTGCAGGTGGCCGTGGTGCTCGGGCCTGCCCCATAGCAGGCTGCCATGTCTCGGGAGGCAGGCTCGTGCCGCGTGGGCACAGGGGCGAGGGCGCGGTCTCGGAAGCCGAAGAAGCCACACTACATCCCGCGGCCCTGGGGCAAACCCTACAACTACAAATGCTTCCAGTGCCCCTTCACCTGCCTGGAGAAGTCGCACCTCTACAACCACATGAAGTACAGCCTCTGCAAAGACTCCCTCTCCCTGCTGCTGGACTCCCCAGACTGGGCGTGCCGCCGCCGCCCCACCACGCCCAGGCCCCGCGCACCCACCCCAGACCGCCCTGGGGAGTCCGACCCCGGCAGGCTGCCCCGGGGAGCGCGGCCCCCAGATGCTGCTCGCACGCCTGACCACATCATGGAGGCTGTTGCCCACCCCCTGCACCGTGGCAGGGGCCCCAAGCCCAGGGCCGAGGGGTCCCCAGGGCCACCACACCCTGGGGCTAGGGTCACCCGGAAAGGTTCCAGCCCTGGTGGGCTCCTGCCTGAGTCGTGGAAGCCAGGGATGGGAGGGGGCCCAAGGGGTGTGGCTGTGGGGGACATGGCCTCAGCAGGCCCTGAAGGCAGCGTCCCCTGCTACCCCCCACCTGCTCCAGGGGAGTTCCCGGAGGCCCACAGCCTCCACCTGTCCCTGCTGGGTGTCAACTACCCGCTCAGCCCGGGCCTCTTCTCCTACCTGGGGCCCTCACTGGCCGCTGCGGCCCACGTGCCCTTCCTGGCCTCAGCCAGCCCCCTGCAGCCCCCGGCTGCGGCATTCCCAGCCCCGCAGCCCCCTCAGCGCCCCACCCCGGTCCCCCGCCTATACTACCCGCTGCTCCTGGAGCACACTCTGGGGCTGCCCACAGGCAAAGCCGCCCTGGCCAAGGCCCCTGTCTCTCCGAAGGGTCCCCCTGGGGCTCTGGCTCCTGGCCTGCTGAAGGCACCGGTTCCAGGGCTGGGGCCGTGGCCCCAAGTCACCCCCAGGGACTCAGGGCAGGAGGGGGAGCTGGAGCGGGTGGCCCAGAGTGACCCCAGGAGGAGGCTGTCCCTGGGCAGCAGGCTGGAGCTCCCGAAGGCACCCCCCGGCCTCACAAAGTTCTGTTCCCGGAGCAGGTAGGTGTCTTGGGTGCCCAGCTCCTGGGGTGGATGGGCCGGGGGGCTGGGCATGGTGGCTGTGGTCTGTCCTGAGCTCAGCCACTGGGAAAGTGGGCTCCAGGCCACAGAGGACAACTGAGACCCAAGAGCCAGTGCGGGGGTCCTTGGGGTCTCCGGGAGAGCCCAGGCTCTAGGCAGGGGCCATGGGGCAGAGGCCATGAGGGGGATGGGGCAGGGCTGGGGGCACTTTTGGGGCAGTGTGGCCTCACGACCGGCTCCCACACTCCCAGCCTGCCCACTGGCTCCTCTGCGATGATGTGGCCTGAGGACGGGGAGCCGGGCGGCCCCGAGGGCCCCTTCCTGCCGCAGCCTCGGGGCCCAGCGCCGGGAAGCCCAGGGCGCGTGGGTGAGGACCTGACCCGGGCCCTCAGCGACTATGCCAGTTTAGAGCGACGCCTGGGGCAGCTGGTGCCCGCTGGGGGGCTAGTCGCGAGTCCCCTGCGGGAGCAGCTGGGCAAGATCCGCCTGGAGCTGCTCACCATTCACCGGGCGCTGGAGCGGGCCTCGAAGCCGCCCGACACGCCCCTGGACCTGTCTGTGAAACGCGCACCTGCCAAGGGGCCCGAGGCTCTTGGAGAGGCCTGGGGGCAGCCGGAGCTGGGTCCCATGTTGGCTCGAGGGACCCCCGAGCCACCCCGCATGCTGGGCCCGGCTGCACCTGAACCCTTCTCTGGCCACACCACCAAGTGTGAAGCCGACTCCAGCGTCCCCCCGCCTGGCCTCCCCCTCCCGGCCCCGGATGACCCCGTCCTTCCTGGCAGTGGCTGGGGCACCTGTGTCGGGACGGGGAGCTCCCACACCCCCGAGGCTGTCTGCGGCCTGCAGAGCCCCCCGGGCGCCGCGGTCTGACTGTCTCCGCCCGCAGCGTGTCCGACCCTCACCTGGTCCAGCCCCGTGGCCAAGGCCTGAGACCCGTCCCCTCTCAGCATGCATGTGGATAGACCCCCGCGGGCCGTGGCCAAAGCTTGTCCCTGGGGCCACACAGGGACGGGGAGGTGACGGTTATTAATCACAACTGTGGACATTAAAACAGAAACTGTCTTCACACACACCGCCTGCGCTTCGTTCCTTTGGGGCCCTGATGTAGGCACCTGGACACCCGCCTGAGGAAATGTCCTGGCCTGGGAGTCCTGGGTGCGCTTCTGTCCTCAGGCCCGGCCCCCTCCTGTGGGGGTTGGAGTCTGGGGGTGGGAGGGGACGTCGGCGTGGGGAGCTGAGCGAGGAGAGGCGTGTGGTCTGGGCTGATCTGGCCTGCGTTCCGGTGCGCTGGGGGTGGGCACAGACCCCCGAATCCAGCAAGGCAGCACTAACATCAGCTCTCCTGCGGTTAAACGGTAGCCCCGAGGCTCCGTGGCTGGAGGCTGCTCACCCAGCGTGGGCTCTGCTGGCCTCTGCCAGACCCTGCAGCCACGATAGGCATCAGCCTTCACAGCTCACTGCCTCCCTCCCGGCATGGCCTGGCTCAGCCCTCCCACGGGCAGGGGATGGGCAGGCAGGGAGGGGCACCCGGGACCCCCACAGCAAATCACTTCCCTCCTGGGGGAGCTGGCCACGCCCTTAACACCCACCCTGGAAGGGGCCTTGTAGCCCACGTTGCCCCTGAGGAGGAGAAGCAGTTCCTGCCTGTGCCCGGCTCCCTGAGCTGAGCTGGGCTGGACCGGCTGGGCTGGGGCAGTACAAGCAGGCTGGCAGCGGCCCCATTAACTACCACGGAGATAGCATCAGCCCGGATCCTGCCTCGGGGCAGCCAGAGCTGGGGAGTTGCTTGGCCAGGGAGATAGCATCGGCACCCCCAACCCACTGCCTCGGGGCGGCCAGAGCTGGGGTGCTGGCTGGTCAGGCTCGGAGTGCAGCGGTGGTGGAGGGGACAGGTCCTGGCTGGGTTCTTCTACCCAGAGGTTTCTTGGAGGGGCTGCAGGGGGCCCCAGGCAGTCAGGAAGTGTCCCCAAGTCCCGAGTCTGAGGGAGACTCCCCGTCCTCAGCCCCTGCACCTCCATGTGTCCACTGCACCCCAGTTCCTCACCCCCCCAGGCAGACAGGTAAGCATGACCTTGCTGGGGGCAACAGCACCTGTCTCACAGGTGTGGAGACAGAACCTCCTTCCCTGTCACCTGTGGGGAGCAGGACAGGCCTTGCAGAGGGCACCTCAGCCAGCGGGTCACCCACCCGTGGTTCAGACGCAAGGACTCTGCTCGGGGGTGGTGGCCTGGGGCTACCTTGCCAATTGGAGTAATGAACTTGCTGTCTGTGGGGGGCCATGAGGGACCCCCTGAAGCGGGGTGCGCTGCGTGGCATCCGGCTGTGCAGGGAAGTGGGAACAGCACCGAGGCAGCACCGGGAGTCTTTGGGGAACTTGGTTTTTATTTCACAGAAGCTTCCGGGGCTGAGGCCCAAGACCGTTCTCTCCCTTCTCCACCCGGCCCAGCTGCGTCCCTGCCACTGGCTCCTCCCCCTTCCTTGGGACCTAGTTTCCAACAACAGAGACTGCAGCCACCCCGCCTCAGAAAGCGCCCAGCACGAGGGGCCCCAAGTAGAAGCGTCCCCGCCTGGCCTCTCTCGGCGGGGCAGGTGGACGCCCTCGGAACAGGCTCCCTCACCCCTCAGTCTTCCTGACCAAGAGACTCAGGTAGAAGGGCTAAGTGTGGGTGACCCCCAAGCAGAAAGGGGCTTCACAGGCAGATGGATCTGAGAAACGCAGCTTGTCTGTCCCCACAAGGCTGTGATGCCCGTGAGCTCATTTGGGGCCCAGAGCAAAACCCACAGTGAGCTCCATGGACGGCGCCTCCCAGACTCAAGTTCCAGGCACAGAGATGCTGGGGTGGCCAGGAGATGCTGGGCTTGGGGCCAGGCCGACCCTCAGGGCCTGGAGGATCCGGCCCAACGGGAGGGCCCCGGGCCCGCCTGGAGGGTGCCAGGAGGAGCGACTTCTCCATTCCTGCACACAGTGGGGCCTTATTCTCTCTCTCGTGGCCCCAAACTTTGCCCAGTTGCAGAGAAGCGGACACGGTGACAGGCCTGCCCGGACTCCGGCCTCCCGGCGTCCACATCTCACACTGGACCCGCCTGGAGCCCCCACTGGCTCCTGGAAGCCCCAGCTGCTTGGGCGGATCCGGGTGCCCACAGGGGCTGCAGGATGGCCGGCCTGCTCTTTGTCACGGCCAGGGCTGCGCCCTGTGTCCACGTGCTGGATCTGCCTCCTGCCCTGCCGTGCTCCAAGGGCCCGGGCCTTTGTTCCAGAGGATGTGGCTGTGACTGCATCAGGGCTCGTGGTGGTCAGCGACCCGTCCATGGGGCTGTCTGTGCACTCCAGCACACAGCCCAGGACCTGGGGGGCACCTTCCCGTCTCCCCGGGGGCTGGTTGTGGACGCCCTCAGTCGCCTCCTGGTGACAGACTACGTGCCTGGGCTGTGCACAGCTTCATGTCGGGCCCTGCTTGGGAGCCCCTGGTCCCGGCTTCCAGGCTGGGTCTGGAGGGCCTGTGCTGGGTGGGCCCGGGGCCTGACGGGGGCTTTGCTGTGTGTGAAGTTTCAGGATGTGCGGCTGTTTGACAGTGCCCACCAGCCACTGGGCTCCCTTGGGGGCTGGACAGGGCACACTTTTGGCTGCCCAGCGGGCATCTGCTCCAACTCAGAGGGTAACATTATTGTGGCAGATGAGCAGAGGCGCCAGGTGACCCTGTTTCCCCGATCTGGGCCACCCATCCGCCTGGTGTCACAGCGGCTTGGGCAGCCCTTGGGAGTGGCCTGTGCACCCCAGGGCCAGCTCCTGGTGGCCAATGCCAAGGACAACTCCATCAAGGTGTACCAGGGCCTCAAGGAGCTGGCCTGACCTGCGGCTGGGCTGGGGCAGCCCTCATGTGCCTGGGGCTAGCTCCAAGGCCCTTGGATCACCATGGGAGGAACCCTCAGTGTGGGTGGAGCCTGCAGGCTGTGGGCCTTGCCTGCCTGATGCCAGCACTGCCTGGGCTGGGCCCAGTCCTCCTGCTGGTGAAGCTCCTGAGTCAGCGCCTCCCAGGCTGCCCTTGGCAGGCCTGTAGCCTCCCCAGCCGGGGCCACTCTCTGCTGTCCCCATTGAGTGCCCTGGCCCCTGCATGTACGCGCCCCATGTCCACTCAGGCCCCGTGCATGAACTTTGCAGCTGGCAGCTGAAGCCTTGAGACCCTTGGCATGTCGGGCCAGCTGCTGGCACATGGCTAGGCAGGCTGTCTCCAGGTGCCCCCGCCCAGGCCTCCTAATCAGAGGCAGACAGGCAGGGAGGGTGCAGCTGGGCTGGGCTGGGCGACCTGGGCAGGGGTGTAGCGCTAAGTGTCCCCAGTTAGAGGCACCTACAGTCCTGAGCCTCCAGTAGCTTCTCTGGGCCTGGCAGAGGTAAGGGGGAGGCAGCCCTGGAGGTGTCTGGAGGCCCATGAATGGTTGAAGTCTGGGTGCCTTTTCTTCCACGTCCCGGTGAATGAAGGCTGTCTGGGCCTTCATTCTGCAAAGGGGACAAACAGCTCCGCACTCGAGGTGCAGGCGTGCTGGGAGGGCCTGGGGGAGCCTTCCTCTAAGGACAGACTCCTGCTGCTTTAGAAAACTGAGAAAAGACCAGGCGTGGTGGCTCACGCTTGTAATCCCAGCGCTTCAGAAGGCCGAGGTGGACGGATCACAAGGTCAGGAGATGGAGACCATCCCGGCTAACACAGTGAAACTTGTCTCTACTAAAAACACAAAAAATTAGCCGGCTGTAGTGGCACGTGCCTGTAATCCCAGCTACTCGGGAGGCTGAGGCAGGAGAACTGCTTGAACCCGGGAGGCAGGCGTTGCCGTGAGCCGAGATTGTGCCACCGTACTCCAGCCTGGGCGACAGAGCAAGACTCCGTCTGGGAGGTGGGGTGGGGGGAAACTGAGAAAAAACAGGGATCTAACCCTCTGCTTACATTTTACAACTGAGGAAACAAGGTGTGAAAGGAGAGGCCTCTGGGTTACTCTGTGGGTCTGGGGTCCAGGGAGGGGCTGGCATGGGGCAGGGAGCTGGGAGGGGACAGTGTCTGGCCCTGCCTTGGGGGGTGGGGAGGTGGGGCTCCCCCGTGTCACAGGACGGCACCCCTGAGAGGTCCCTCACCCATGAGGGCCCTGTGGGTGCGGGGTTAACTGGGGACCGCAGTAGGTGCTCACTAAACCGGAGCTGCTGCTGCGGTCTGGGGGCGTCGCGGTCTGGGGGGGGTCCCATTCCTCGCCTGCGGAGGCGGGGTGCTCCCGCCTGACGATCGCTGGCTGCAGCCTCCGGGCCAGTCCCACCGGGGCTCAAACTTCCCGGCACCGCCGGCCTTCGGGATTTGGGGGCGGCCCCTCTGCAGACTGCGGGGGCGCTGGGCCCGGCGGGGGGCCTGTTCACCCGCGAGGCTGGGAGCAAGGCGGGGTCCGGGTTCCCCGAAGGCCAGGTCGTCGGCTTCTCTGGCCCGAGGAAGCCGAGCTGAGGGGTCCGGGGCAGGCTGTGGGGGTCCGGGACAGGCT
>NW_016107759.1:646778-664682 GCF_001604975.1 Cebus imitator
GCTCCAGGCCTGGGGACCGGGCGGGCGCGCTGCGCCGCGGAACGCTCGGCCTGGGCGGGCGGGCGGGCAGCCCGGGCGCCTTTGGGGGCCGGACCGTCGCGCGGCAACGTGCGGCGCCGGCGGAAGTGGGGCCCGGGTCCCCGCGGCGGGGCTGGGGGCGCAGGCGCCGTCATCTGCCCGGGCCCGCCCAGCGGGGTTCAGCCCTTTCCGGACCCCCCGCTCGAGCGCGCGGCCCCCGGAGCAGCGGGTGAGCAGGGCGGTGGGAGGGCGCGGCGGGACCTCGGGCAGCGCCCCTGCGGCTCCGGGCCCGGGCTGGGGGCCGCGCACGCCCCCCGCGGGGCTGCCGGCTCCTCCTCCCCCGGGAAGTGGGGCGGCCCCTGCGCCTCCGACCCGCGCCGACCCGGGCCCCCGCAGACCTTGGGCGGGGGCGGGTGGGGGCCGGGCCGGGCCCTGGGCCCTTCGCAGTTGTCCCGGGTCGCAGGAAAGGGCGACAGAAGGAATCACAGGCTCGCCCCAGATGGGAGGGGCAAGCCCGGCCTAAGGAAGGCAAGCACGTTTTTTTGGGGGGTTTCCTGAGACGGGGTCTCACCACGTTGCCCAGGCTGAACACCTGTTTGGTTTTCGTTGAGACAGTCTCGCCCTGTCGCCCAGGCTGGAGGGCAGTGGCGCCATCTCGGCTCCCTGCAAGCTCCGCCTCGGGGTTCAAGCAGGTCTCTGCCTCAGCCTCCGGAGTAGCTGGGGTTACAGGCACCCGCCACCACGCCCGGATAACGTTTTGTATTTTTAGTAGCGACGAGGTTTCACCATGTTGGCCAGGCTGGTCTCGAACCCCTGACTTCGTGGTCCACCCGCCTCGGCCTCCCGAGGTGGGATGACAGGCGTGAGCCACTGCGCCCGGCCTATGTATTCGTTTTGAGAGGGAGTCTTGCCCTGTCACTCAGGCTGGAGTACAGTGGTGTGACCCCGGCCCACTGCAACCTCTGCCTCCCGGGTTCAAGCGATTCTCCTGCTTCAGCCTCCCGAGTAGCTGGGACCTGTAGCCTGCCACCACACCCAGCTAAGCTTTGTATTTTCAGTTGAAACGGGGTTTCACCCCCATCCTGGCTGGTCTGGAACGCCTGACCTCAGTTGATTCGCCCGCCTTGGCCTCCCAGAGTGCTGGGATTACAGGCGTGAGCCACCGCGCCAGGATCATGGTTATTTTTTTCAAACAAGGGGCTGGGAAACGCAAATTCTCCTGAGCGCTTGTGGAGCAGTGGCAGAGAGGGGCGGCCCAGTCAGAGATGGCCCTGGCCTGTCCTCACTGGGCTGAGGTCCCGCCATTCCCGCATTCAGGGGAAGAGAGGAAAGTCTTACTACTTTCTGTGGTCGAGTTTTGACCCTAAGCTTTGTGGGGAGGAGTGTCCTGGGGCCCTCGCTACCTGCCCGCTCTGGGAACGGTTTCACAAGAGCACTCAGGATCCTTCTTAGCAGAGGAAGCTTTTCTGGCTAGCCTGGCGCCCTTTATTGTTGGTTTTTTTTTTTTTTAGTCTCAGTCTTTAAAGATGCTCACATTGCCTGAGCTTCTGCGCCCTTCCTTGGGTTCCGAACCTCCTCTGCTATTGATTGCTGCTCTTTCATCTTCCTCTGGCTGTGTGATCCCGGCAGCCGCTAGCGCAGGCTGCTTTGTGCAGCCGTCCCTCCCAGAGGGTGAGGTGGGAGTGCGGTGGGCGTTTGCCCCGTAGTAGGTTGAGTTCTCTCTCACTGCCCTCCCAGCTCCTTCAGCAGACACAAGGAGCTGCTGCTTTTTTTTTCTTAAGGTAAAGTTTGTAGATAAAGCACAAAGAATACAGACAAAGAAAGCGCCGGTATCGTGAGCACATGTGTAAGTCGGTGAATTTACCCAAAGTGAGCCCAATGCAGAACCTGCTCCCCCCGTACATCTGTTTACTGTTAGGCTGATTGTGTTTCTTCTCTGATATATCTGAGGGCAGTTTTCCTTAGTTCCTGTCAAAGCTGTTTCCCAGCAGGGCGTGATGGGTCCCTGGGCTGAGCTGGTGTGTCCTGGTGGCTGATGCTGAAAGGTGGGCTGTGCTGGGTGGTCCCCGCTGGTGGTCACTCAGCCAGAAGTGCTGGCCCCTCACGGGCAGAGCTGCTCTCATGACGAGCTTGGTGCCCACATCATGTGGCCTCTAGGCATGTACCTGCCACCTGCTCTCTCCGGCCACTGAGGAAGTGGGCATCTGGGGGCCTCTGCAGCCAGACCCAGAAGAGTCCTTTCCTGTTAGAACCTTCTGCCTCGAGTGGCCAGCCCCTCCAGCCCCTGGTTCGGGCTGCCTGCGGGGGTGGAGAGCAGCTGCGCTGGCCTCTTAAGCCCCGGGCATTTCTGTGTGAGGCCTCTTCCACAGCCCCTCCAAGCTTCAGGAGAGGACTTCCCAGTCACTCCACCCCAATGTGTGTGTCCTGCTCTGTTCCCTCGTCCCTTAAGGGCGTGGTGGGTACTGGGACCTACAGTCCAGGCTCAGGCCAAGCTGTGTCCCTCCCTTGGGTGTGAGGGGTTTCTGCTCAGGTGGGACGCCCCATCCTCTGTGCAGGCGAGATGGGGCTTTCCAAGTCTGAGGAAGACTCGCGGCCCACCAGCTGGCCAGCAGCACCACCACTGCAGCAAGGTCCTCCTGCCCTGTGGGGCCCTGGCGGGGAGGGCTTCCGTGGAGAAGGAGGAAACCCCAGCTGGCTTCGAGGCTTGGCAGGGGCCTGAGAGAAAGCGGGAGGAGGAGCCCAGGGCCTGAGAACTGCAGTGTCTCGGGTGGCTGCCTAGTCAGAGGCCACCCCAAAGGCTGCCGCGTCCAGCCTGAGGGCACAGGACCTGTGAGCCTCTATCCCCGTCTCTAGGCAGCCACATGGTTGGAGAAACAGATCCTGGGAGGGAAAGTGCTCCGCTGGGGGAGGCCTGCTCTGGAGTGGCTGTGGGCATGTCAGGGAGTACCAGGCACTGCCCAGGCGCCACAGTGAGGTCAGAGTGGAGGCCGAAGCCTGTGTGCACCGAGCCTGCTCCCCTCCTGCCACCACGGAGGGGCTCGTGGGAGCCAGGGACCCTGTGGGGCGCTGCCCGTCGTGTGCACGAGGGCTGTTTCCTCACCCAGCAGTGCTTTGTCTTACATTTTCATCTTCCTTCTTGCTAGTTTAGTAAGTAAATCACGGCTTGTCAAGATTTTAATTTGTGTGACCTTGTTAATGAGATTGTGTTTTTCCGTGTGTTACACCTTTAAGAACACCTCTCTAATCAGGTTTCTTAAAAACAAATTAGAAGCCTGGAGTTCTGTTCAGCCCCACACCTCGGTCAGGTGGTGCTGAGGAGGCTGGTGCCCTGAGCTGGCCTGTCTGGAAGTGGAGAGAACAGCCCTGGGGGGGTGTTGCGTGCGGCCGGGGGGTGCTGGGCCTGGGGTGGAGGTGGGGGCTGTGCTCCAGCTGCCCCTTGGAGGAGCGTGGCCCACGTGAGGTGTCAGCCAAGGGACCCTGCGGCCTCCACCCCGGAACTGGAAGCCCTGTGGCCGAGCCTGGCAGGCCGTCCACCTGTGTCACAGCCTCGGTGGCAGGGCAGGGCGGCAGCAGCTGGAGCTGAGCTCTCCCTCTCTTCCAGCCTCCCAGCATGGTGCTCAAGGCCTTCTTCCCCACGTGCTGCGCCTCCGCCGACAGCGGGCTGCTGGTGGGCCGGTGGGTGCCGGAGCAGAGCTGTGCCGTGGTCCTGGCGGTGGTGCACTTTCCCTTCATCCCCATCCAGGTCAAGCAGCTCCTGGCCCAGGTGCAGCAGGCCAGCCAGGTGGGGGTGGCCGTGCTGGGCACCTGGTGCTGCTGCCGGCAGGAGCCCGAGGAGAGCCTGGGCCGCTTCCTGGAGGGCCTGGCTGCTGTCTTCCCCCACGAGCCCTGGCTGCGGCTGTGCCGGGAGAGAGGCGGCACGTTTTGGAGCTGCGAGGCCACCCGCCGGCAGGGCCCCGGTACGCCCGGTGAGGACCAGGTCACGCTCATCTTCTATGACCAGCGCCAGGTGCTCCTGTCCCAGCTGCACCCGCCTGCTGTCCCGCCCGACCGCCAGGTGGGAGCCGACCCCACCAGCACGGGGGGCTTGGCCGCCGTCTTCCACACGGTGGCACGCAGCGAGGCGCTCTTCCGCAGCGACCGGTTCGACGAGGGCCCCGTGCGGCTGAGCCACTGGCAGTCGGAGGGCGTGGAGGCCAGCATCCTTGCCGAACTGGCCAAGCGGGCCTCGGGGCCAGTCTGCCTGCTGCTGGCTAGCCTGCTATCACTGGTCTCCGCTGTCGGCGCCTGCCGGTAGGTGTCCCGGAACAGAGAGGTGGCATACAGTGGGGCCATGTGAGCGCTGGCGAATCCCTCTGTCTCTAGTGGACATGGAGGCCCAGGTGGGCTTTACCCAGGCCCAGCCCCCTCCCCGCTTCCCGAAGCCTGGACCTGGCCCCATCCTGCCCTCCCAGCCCTTGCCTCTCAGAGGGTGTCGGGTGGTGGCTGTGGCTTCTGTCCTTCACCCCGGGTAGGGCCGGGTCTCCTGGCAGCCTCAGGGATTGCGGGGGCCCTCCCAGGAGGCATGGAGGGTGAACTTCAGTGGTTCAGGTCCCTGAAAGCAAAATCAGACGGTGAGCACAGACGAGAATGCGTAACTGCTGCCCAGGGGCGCTCCTGAGGGCACACAGGCCTGCTGGCCTCCATAGCTCTGGGCTGTCATCTGCTTGCCGGCCCCATGTGCCTGGGGGAGGGTCTGCAGGCCCTGCTGCTCTCCACATTCACAGGTGCTGCTGGCCAAGGGTCAGTGTAAGCCCAAGGGCAGCCCCCAGCTGTGGCTGAGAACACAGGGAACCCTTCGGAGACATCTGCCTGGTGGAGGCACCCTGTGGGGACTGGCTGTGGGTCACTCTCAGTTGCCCAGGCCTTAGATCCAGCTTACTCTGGAAGCCTGGGGTGCTCTACCTTGTGAGAAGCCAGGCCAGCCCAGGAGACCCCTGCCCAGCCTTCTGGGCCCCGTCAGCCAGGCAAGGCCCTGGGCAGGTGGGGGCTACTGCTGGCTGCAGGCGCTGGCTTTGGGAGCCTGTGGTGGCCAGGTGGCCCGGGGTCAGCGCCTTGCGAGGAGGCCAGGCTCTGTGTTAGCCGCGTGCATTGTGTGGTGGGCGCTTTGAGTACTGCCGGTCACCCCCGGCCCCCCTCGCCGGGCCGCCGAGGGCCCCACCCACCCGCCCCTGCCCTGCTGAGCTTGGAGTGTGGTCTGGGTGTTTGTGGTTGTCTGCACAGTGGGGACCATCCCTCCTCTCCGCTCCTGTGCAGGGTGTTCCAGCTGCGGCCCCTGTCCTTCCTCGGGAGCAAGCTTTCCACCTGTGAACAGCTCCGGCACCGGCTGGAGCACCTCAGGCTCATCTTCAGCACGAAGAAGGCAGAGAACCCTGCCCAGCTGATGAGGTGCGGGCCTGCCCTGGTCTCTTCTGCGGGGCCGGGAGCCCACCCTCCGGCCCCTTCCCCTTCTCCCTCTGGCCAGGCAGACCTCCTTCTGTGGCCCAGGCTGTGCCAGCCGCCCTCACACCCACCCGGACCTCCCTTCCAGGAAGGCCAACACGGTGGCTTCTGTGCTGCTGGACATGGCCCTGGGCCTCCTGCTGCTGTCCTGGCTCCATGGGAGGAGCCGCATTGGGCATCTGGCGGACACCCTCATCCCTGTGGCTGACGTGAGTGGACTGGGGTGGAGCCCTGTGTCCTGGGTGGGTGTGGGGACCCTTGCCGGACCAGAGCTGCCCCCACGCCAGAGCCAGCTCCACCCTCTGCATGCTCTGAGACCTGGCCCTCCCCTAGACCAGGAGTGGGAGCTGCAAGGGCGCTGGGACTGGGCAGGCAGGCCTTGCCGGTGCCCCCTTTCCTTCTGAAGGGGCTGTGTGCGGGAGCCACTGTGGCTGAGGCCTTGGGCATCCCGCCTCTCCCTGTGGGCCCGCGTCGTGGTGTCTCTCTGCGGTCAGCACTCCCCGACCCTCTGGGGTCATGAAACTTTCCCTGTTCAGAGCTGCCCGGGTGCAGCCCCGCTGGGACTTGCTGCCCAGTGTTGACTGTAGTGCCAGGGGCTCAGTTTGTCTCCCGTCTTCCATCTTCTCCCACCTTCCCCTGACGGTCTGTGCCATGAGTCCGGCCAGGTGCCGCCCCTCCTCGGCGGACCTAGCACATTTCCGGCTGCCTGTGGGCCTTCAGCTTCTGTCTCCCTCCCTCAGAGCCGGGGCCCCTCTCTTCCCTTAGGAGCTTGTCTTCCTGCTGGGCATAGTCCTGGCTCTTTGGCCCACCCTGGGCCTTCACAGAGCCCTCCCTGCCGTCTGGCTGGGTGTGTCTTGTGTAGGCTGCAGGTGTGGACTCGGCCTGCTGTGGCCAGGCCAGGCCCCCGGGGGCAGCAGCAGGCACCTGTGTCTGACGTGGGCTGTGGGGGTGCAGGGAGCCCCAGCCCAGGAGGGAGGGGTGGGTGGCTTTGCCTGTGCTCCCCCACACCCCGCCCTGGCCTGCTTTGTCCTAGACCGCCCTTTTGCAAAAGAGCTTAGAGATATAAATATTTAATTCAAAAATGAAAGTCTCTTCCTGCTGCCGAGCTCTTAGCTTTTAAATATTAAGTAAGCTCTATTTATAAAGAATGTTCTTTTCTGCTTCCTGCCAGTCCTGCTGTGGCTGAGCCTTGGCCCAGCCTTGGAAGGGGCTTGCCACTGGGCAGGTGGGGGCCGAAGTGTCACTGTGGCCTGGGTGGGGAGGCTGAGGCTTCCTCAGGGTCTGCCTCCCGGGCCGACACAGCCTCTGGATGCTGGCTGTCTTCCTGGGCAGCCAGGACCCCGCTTCCCTGCTTGTTCTTGGGGGTGCCTCAGCCTCCCGAGTAGCTGGGGTTACAGGGTCTCTGGGGCCCTCCGGAGTCAGGGCCATGGAAGCTTCCTGTCCAGGGCTGCCTGTCAGTCAGCTCGAACTTCCCACCCTGCTCTGTGGATTCTGTAACTTCTGTGCTTGGGTCGCAGAGGGTCTCTGTCATCCCTCTGGGGACCTGCCCTCCAGTCTGCTGCCAGGGCCCTGACGGGCTTGGCACTGTCTCACTCACCTGTGGCCAGCCAGGGCAGGCCTGAGCCTCTGTGTTGGGGTGCGGTCTCTGGAGGGGATGGTGTCGGCCACGGACTCCCCTGCAGGGCTGGAGCTGAGTCAGGGTCTGTCGGGCCTCCGTGCGTCCAGGTGTTTGGGGCCAAGGGCTGTGGTGGGTCCTGTGGCCCAGGTAGCTGCATGCAGGGGACCGTGTGCCATGGACCAGGGCCAAAATGTCGCCTCCCAGGCCGTGTCACCCACACCTGTGGAGAGAACCCTCCAGACCAGGCTCCTCAGACCCCGGAGCCCTCCGTGAAGGGGATACCATGGCTGGATGCACTTGGGAAACCTGTGTGCTGTCCACGCTGGCAAGCAGCGGCACAGGCCCTCGGAGGACGCACACCTGGGCTTCCCGTGCCCTGCCGAGCCAGGCTGGCCAGGATGGGGGCCGTTACAAAAGGGCCAGGGGAGATGTCAGTGCTGACCCTGGCTGCCCGGTCCCAGCGTGTCCCCCGTGTCCCTGTAGCACGTGGCCGAGGAGCTCCAGCACCTGCTGCAGTGGCTGATGGGCGCCCCTGCCGGGCTCAAGATGAACCGTGCGCTGGACCAGGTGCTGGGCCGCTTCTTCCTCTACCACATCCACCTGTGGATCAGTGAGTGTGGGCAGGCAGGCGGCCCTTGCTGGAGGGCGGGGCCCAGCCAGACCCCACCCCCTGCACCCCCTGCACCTCCAGCTCTGCCCCCCAGCGTCCTGTGTGTGTGGCCCGCTGCGGTAGGCCGAGGGCTGGGGCCCGGGCGCCTCCTGAGGGCCGACCCACCTTGCCAGGCTACATCCACCTCATGTCCCCATTCGTGGAGCACATCCTGTGGCACGTGGGTCTCTCGGCCTGCCTGGGCCTGACGGTGGCCCTGTCCCTCCTCGCCGACATCGTTGCCCTCCTCACCTTCCACATCTACTGCTTCTACGTCTATGGAGCCAGGTGGGCGTGGGCTTACCCCTTCCCCGGGATGCAGAGGTTGGGGGCGTGCGGCCGTCCTGACAGCGGTGCATCTGGCAGGCTGTACCGCCTGAAGATCCACGGCCTGTCCTCGCTCTGGCGTCTGTTCCGGGGGAAGAAGTGGAACGCTCTGCGCCGGCGCGTGGACTCCTGTTCCTATGACCTGGACCAGGTATGCGGCTGACTGCCACCCAGCCAGCGCAGCTGCGTGGGCACCACAGGGGGGCAGCCTGCTCCCGTCCTGCAGTGCGGGCCCTGGGAAGATGTGCCCAGTGTGTGGTGTGGGCTGCACGGGGGGCTCTGAAGCAGTGCAGAGCTTCCTGGGGCACTGGGTCCCAGACACAGACCCCTGAGGGTGATGCAGCCACAGGGCCTAGAGGTGCCCAGGCACAGAGATGGGGGGCGACCCGGGCTCAGAGGCTGGCTCTGGCTGTCCCATCTGCTGCTCTCAACTGACACAGCTCCTGGATGCTGTCATCTAGGGTGTGTTCTTGGTGACACTCTGTGGCCACGCACTCTCTCGGCTGGTCTGGCCCCCATCCACCTCCCCTGCGAGTTCCCTAGTCCGTGGGGTGTGGACAGACACAGCCTTCCTGCTACTGAGACTGCTGGGCAGGCCGTCCCAAGTTCCCTCAAGCCGCAGGGTCCCGACTGCAGCTCCGGGATGGGGAGGGCACAGTGCCGGGCTGTCTCCGGGCCTGGGGTCCTGCTAATGCCCGGCGTGCCTGCTCCCACAGCTGTTCATCGGGACTCTGCTCTTCACCATCCTGCTCTTCCTCCTGCCCACCACGGCCCTGTACTACCTGGTGTTCACCCTGGTGAGCTGTGGCACAGCCGCCGGTCCTGGACGCAGTGCTCTGTGGCTCCTGCCAGTGCTGGCTGGGAGCAGTCAGCTGTGGGGTGGGTGGTCCCCCTGCAGGCCGCGTGGGTGGCTGTTCAGGACCCTCTGGGCAGTGTGTGCTGGGCCCTAGCTTGGCCAGGAAGACCCCCTCACTGCCCTGGGACACGCCGCTGGGTGCTTGGTGGGAGGACCCACGGCAGGTGGGGTCATGCAGGCAGCCCCCTCCCCGGTGCCTGTCGCTGGGGTGGACAGCAGGAGGCAAGTGGAACCCAGGCGGCCCAGGCCTCGATCCCCTCTGTGTGTGAGGCTGTGGGAGGCACCTCTGACTTGTGGGAGGGCTGACGGCTTGCCCTCTGGTTCTGCTCCAGGGTGACGCCCCACAGCAGGCTCTGTGCCCTGCTCTGGGTGGGGTCCATGCTCTCCCCAGGCCCTGCAGCTTGTGGTCCCTGTTGATTGTGGCCCAGGATGGGGTCGGGCTGCTCTGCTCTCAGGCACATCTGGCCGGGCTAGGCGGGTGGCCCTAAATGTCCCTCTGCCACAGCTCCGGCTCCTGGTGGTCGCCGTGCAGGGCCTGATCCATCTTCTCGTGGACCTCATCAATTCCCTGCCGCTGTACTCGCTCGGTCTTCGGCTCTGCCGGCCCTACAGGCTGGCGGGTAAGTGCTGCGTACTGGGCAGCTGGCCCTGGGCGGACGGATGGGAACCACACCTGTGGGCCCCACAGAAGCAGGGACTGCAGAGGCCCCTGTGTCTCTGGCCTGGAGCTGTGGTGTGCGTGAGCGTGTAGGTGACAAGGAAGGGCCTCCCTGTCCCAAAGGTCTGCAGGACCAGCTGTCTCCAGTGAGGTGGAGGGAGAGACCCACCTGCCACACAGGCTCAGAAACGCAGCTGCCTGAGGTCAAGGCCTCCCTCTGTTCTGCTGGGAGTCCCTGGGCTCGGGAGGCTAACTGCAGGCCAGGGGTGTGGACGGCCCTGAGTCAGCCAAGCATACCGAAGTCAGAAGGCACGAAGAGCCAGAGGGCGGCCGCCCCCCAGCAAGTGCCTGTGCACTCAGCAGCACAGCCTGCCCCTCACTGGGCTCTTCCCTGCTTGCCGGACACTCGGCTTCTGTCTTTCAGTGGAGCTCTGCGGGCAACCTTTGTATTTTTTTGAGACGGAGTCACTCTGAGTGTCTCCCAGGCTAGAGTGCGGTGATGTGATCTTGGCTCACTGCAACTTCTGCCTCCCTGATTCAAGCGATTCTCCTGCCTCAGCCTCCCAAGTAGGTGTTATGACAGGCGCCCGCCACCACGCCCAGCTTGTTTTTGTATTTTTAGTAGACATGGGGTTTCACCATGTTGGCCAGGCTGGTCTCGATCGCCCAACCTCAGGTGATCCGCCCACTTTGGCCTCCCAAAGTGCTGGGATTAGAGGCGTGAGCCGCAGCGCCCTGCTGCAGGAGGCTTTGATGCCGGCCTGCCAGCCAGCTCCAGGAGTTGAGTGGGAGTGGGCAGGGAGAGCCACCTGGGTAGCCACGGCAGCAGCACCCGGGTGCCCCTCAGAGAGGAAGGCACCTCAGGCCCTGCTGATGCTCAGAGCCAGCTCCCGTGCACCTCCCTCGTTAGCCCCTTGCTGTCCCTGCAGCTGGTGTGAAGTTTCGTGTCCTGGAGCATGAGGCTGGCAGGCCCCTCCGCCTCCTGATGCAGGTGAGGCCCCCTGTGGGGGGGAAGCCCCCAGGCTGTTGCCCCTGTTCTGGGACAGTGGGGTCAGTAGGGTGTGAGGTCTGGGTGGTACCACGCTGGCCTGCAATAAGCTACAGGGTGGGCTGAGGGGCAGGGCCCACCCGGGACCCCCACCCTCATACCCCGCAGGAGCCTGAGGATGCCAGTGTGGGCCTGTGGGTGGGGCCCGTTCTGCCCTGTGTTGGAGGCACCCTTGCCTGCCTGGGGCTGCCCTGGGCCCCAGAGGGCTCAAGTTCTGGGTGGAACAGAACGGACTGAGTGAGTCCTGGGGTGAGGCGCGTGTCCCTGTGGAACAGCCCCTCGGAGCTGGATAGCCCCGGGGGACGCGCAGCTCCCGCCTCCATCTCGCCTCCCTCCAGCCTGCCCCTGCACACGGGAGCGGAGTGGGGGCGTCTGGCCCTGCAGCCCCAGCGCTCCCTTCCAGCTGCACACTCACCTGCCTACCTGGGGGTTGGGGCAGGCTTGTCTCACAGGCGAGGGAATGTCTGGGACAGCGCTGGGCCTGCCTCGCCACTGTCCAGCCCAGGGACCCTAAGGGCCAGCCAGGCACACACTGCCAGCCCCCGCCCGCCCTCTGCAGACCGCGCCTTGTCCTTCCAGATAAACCCACTGCCCTACAGCCGCGTGGTGCACACCTACCGCCTCCCCAGCTGTGGCGGCCACCCCCAGCACTCCTGGGGCTCCCTGTGCCGCAGGCTGTTCTCCGGGGAGCTCATCTATCCCTGGGGGCAGAGATCGGACAAGCAGGACTGAGGCAGCCGGCTCGCCCATCACCACCACACAGCCACCGTCAGCCCTCCCCTCTGCCAGGGTGGCGCCAGCAGCCTGCAGTGGCAGCACGTGCCCCATGCTGCTGGGTGCTCCTGAACACAGGTCGGCCCTGCCCTCACAGCTCCACCTTGTAGGTCACTGGGGGTGAGCAGATGTAGGGTGGGCAGCACTGACTGGCTGGCTTGGGACCCACCTCCCGCCTGCTGCAGTCACCATGCTGGTGAGCACAGCAGCCCCAGGTGTCCAGAGCACCCCCCCATGCCCACCCTCCACACCCGGGTCCAGAGGCCCATTCACCACAGCAGCTCCCAGTGGAGGGGCTGGCTGGTCTCCCTGGGGGCTCCCCAATGGCTCTGCACTGGCTGGGGGGGTGGAGGGACCCTCCCAGGATGAACCCCCCAGTCCCAGGCACCCTGCAGCTCCCTCAGCCGAACAGCGTTCCCTGTTTGGGGGATAGAAGTAGCCACAGACCCCCGTCCCCAGCCCCGTCCCCAGCCCCGTCCCCAGCCCCAGCCCCAGCCCCAGCTGGCTGGGGTCCTTACTCCCCGAACCATGTGGGGTTTATCTGCTGATGCTCCCTGGAGAGGTCGCTTTGTGAAGGAGCCGTCAGCCGGCTGTGGGCATCGCCAGGCTGCTGTGGGGGCGGGAGCAGCCTCACTGGAAGTGGAGTGCCCGCCCACCGACCAGCCGTACCTGTCCCTGCAAGATGCCCCAGCTGGATCTTGCTTGTCCCCTCACGGGCCTCCCAGGGAAGGAGAAAGCCCTGCTGGGCAATGGCCTTCGGCTGTGAGCACCCTGGAGGGTGGCCATGGCACTGAGGCCAAAAGTGCCTGCTGGATGGTCTGGGCGCAGGTGTTCCCTGCGGGCCCGAGTCCCCTTCGGGAGGGGAGCCTACAGGTGCCGGCTGGGCGGGGAGGGGGCAGCGCCTGCCTCGGCAGCACCAGGACTGCCTGGGACCCCCCTGGTGACCCAGCACCTGGGAAGCTGCCAGCTGCTGTGACAATAAAACCTGCATTGTGTTTGGAACGCAGGCTCGGCCCCTCCCCTCGCCATATGCGCTGTGGGTCCCGGGAAGCGCCAGGTGGGGGTGCGGACACTACTGGAGGTACTTGCCTCGCGCGGGTCCGCCCTGAGGAGTCTACACAGGCTTCCTGCTCCAGGCCCTGATGATGGGCCCTTGAGGACCTCGGTGGAGGCAGGTGGACCTGGGCCACCCACCCTGGGGTTGTGGCCTTGCCCCAACAGAGGGCTCTGGGGGCAGGGCGGAGGGCAGGGGTGCAGGCCTCCAGGGGTGGGGCAAGCAGCTCCTGCTGAGAGTCAGTGGGCTCCATGCAGGGTGAGGCCCTCCTGGGTCCTGGCCCTGTAGCGCCTGCGTCTGCCACATCTGCTAACTGTCTCTGTCGCCCGCAGTGCTGGGGGCCCACCAGGTAGGTCCCACAGCCCGTTCCCAGCCCCAAGTGACAGGCCTCCAACCTGGACTTCTGGGCAACCAGAGGCTGGACTCAGAGGCACCCAGGGCCCACCAGCCCCTATCAGTCCCCTGCAGCCCCCAGCTGCTCACCTGGCCTGGAACACCCCCACCTGTGTCCCTTGTCCCCCCTAGCTGCTCATCTTGCCCCCACACCCTCCACCTGTACCCCCCACTCCCCCTCTAGCTGCCTACTGAGCCCACCCCTGCACCTGTGCCTCCCACTTGCCCCCAGCTCCCCACTGGGTCGCCACCCCTCCTTCTGGGGCTTCCAACAGGTGAGGCCCTTGACACAGCTCAGCCCACTGCTCTGATGGCCATGTCATGGGGCATGCCTGGCAGCTGTCACCCCCTGTGCCGGGCACTGGGCTGATTGCCTATCCCGAGGGCCAGCCAGGTTTGGCACCACAGCCGGCCAAGGGAACACTGTCACCCCAGCCACTTGCAGCCACCGAGAGAAGCTGCCTGTACCTCCTAGGTCAGTCTGTCCTCACTGCCCCTGGGGATGTCCCTCATCCCCTCCACCAGGGCTCTGGCCACCCCTGCCTCACTGACCAGACAGAGCCTTGGCCCGGAGCTTTTCCAAGGCCTACCCAGGACCATTTATGGACCCTCTGGATACCCTAAGAAGCAGACATCTCCCCTTTCACAGTTGGGGCCGTCCACAGAGAAGGGTCCTGTAGTACTTCACAGATTCCAACTTAAATACTGTGAGAATAACACAGAGTGCTCCCCAGCACCCCTCACCCACACCCCCTCACAAACCCTGGCCGCGTGTACTTTTTTTTTTAAGACACAGTCTCACTCTGTTGCCCAGGCTGGAGTGCAGTGGCACAATCTCGGCTCACTGCAGCCTCAACCTCCCTGGGCTCAGGTGATTCTCCCACCTCAGCCTACCAAGTAGCTGGGATCACAGGGGCCTGCCACCACGCCCAGCTCATTTTTGCATTTTTAGTAGAGTTGGAGTTACACCGTGCTGGCCAGGCTGATCCCAGACTCTTGGGCTCAAGCCACCCACCTGCCTTGGCCTCCCAAAGTCCTGGGATTACAAGCGTGAGCCACTGCACCTGGCCAGCGCATTCTTTATATTTTTCTGCACCATGAGTCAGCTGCCCATTTTGCCCCCAGGATTTGCAGCGTGCATTTCCTCAGAACAAGACCACCAGAGCAGTGCTCAAACCCAGGGCTAGTGCACGGATGTCCGCCCAAGCCGCTGGCCCCATTCTAGTGTGTCCCATGAGTTATGGGCCAGTCTCCAAAGCCTCTGGTGCTTTAGGGATGGAGCTGGTTACTCAGGAGTATCCCTAGTTGGCTGTGCTGATGACCATCACGACAAGACTCCACTCATGCTTGTGGCAGCAGCAGCAGGGGACCACCTAGGGAAGCATGCCGTGCCCACCTGTTTATCCCAGGTGATGCCAACGTGACCACCTGGTCAAGGTCCTGCCCGAGGGGTTTTCCACTGCAAAGCCATGTTCCCTTGTCATTAGCAACTTGTCCACGGAGTCAGGACCATGTTGACGCTTTTTCCCTCACTGCCGTCATCCACGGACACCGGTTCCGAGGTGTCGGGCTCTATCCATTCATGGGATGTGAGGCCTCCCCTTGGCACCAGGCCAGTGCTGGGGGTCCCTGAGTAGCTGAGACTTTTGTAGCTACTCCCTAGACACAGAGCTTCAGGGGCGAAAGTTTGTCTGCCCCAGTGGGCAATTGCCCACCCCTTAGCAGGACTTCGCAGACATCCCAGCGGCTGCTGGGCACCCCAGGGGCAGGATGGACACCCTAGACTGTTCCCTTTGCCCCCCAAGCCCCTCCACCTAATGGCCTGGTCCATCCCTGCCAAGGCCAGTGGGTATGGGGGGTGGCAGGTGGGGCTGTCAGGGCCTCTACCAGACATTGCTCAGGCCTCCAACATGGGCCTAGAATTATCCTTGACTGCCCAGCAAGTGGGTTCTGAGGTGGTCTCTTCCCGCACTCCACTGTCTTTGGCTGCCCTGCCCCTGGCCTGAGGTCCCTCAGCTGCAGGGATGGTGTCCTGTCCCTGGGGCCCAGGCCTGGTCTGGAACATGGTGGACCCCAGGACACCCTGTGGAAATGCACACAGCTACATGGGAGGCATGGCTCCTTGGTCCACAAGGCCTGGATACCAGGGGATGGCACCCTGTCTGTCCCTCCCTTCACTGGGCCTGCTGCCCCAGACCCCTCTGGGTTCCCTGTGAAGCTTTTCTGCTCTGAGGCTGCGAGGTCGGAGGGCATAGTAGCTTGCTGAGGATCCCACCCTATGGAAAGGTTCCTGAACTCAAACCACAGGTCCCCACCTACAAAGTGCTGATGGTTGTGATGGCTCCGCAGGCTGTGTTGGGCAGGTCCCGTGGGAAAAGCCTGGCTCCCTCATCAGCCAGGGGATGGCCCCGTTCTTGTCCCAGGAGGTGGGAACCAGGCAGCAGTGGCCTGCAGCTGGGTCTGGAGAGTTTCTTTTTTTAAAAAAAGTTTATTTTTGTGAAGACCATGACAACCTTTTAATCTAGTTTATCTTTGAGCCACTTTTTTTTTTTTTTGAGACAAAGTCTTGCTCTGTAGCTCAGGCTGGAGTGCAATGGCATGATCTCAGCTCACTGTCACCTCCACCTTCTGGGTTCAAGTGATTCTTCTGCCTCAGCCTCCCAAGTAGCTGGGATTAGAAGCACGTACCACCATGCCTGGCTAATTTTTGTATTTTCAGTTGGAGAGGGGGTTTTATCACATTGGCCAGGCTGGTCTCAAACTCCTAACCTCAGGTGATCCACCGTGGCTGGCCTCAGAGAGCGTTTCTGATTTATGTTCTCAGGAAAGGGGGAGACAGCTGCTCACCACCATCCCCAATTCCAGGTAGCCTTAGAAACCAAAGAGGAAATACATCTTTGGTGCTTCCAATCCCTAGATGGAGGGGCCTCAGGGACTTCACAGCCAGGGATCCAGTCTGGGAACAGTTACCTCTGGGCAGGAGAGGCCCTCCCTGACCTGCCAGGTTGTGATTTGGGGTCAGTTAATGCCTGGGCAACTTAGCAAGACCCCATCTTTATAGAATATACAAAAGTTGGCTGGGCGTGGTGGCTCACGCCTGTAATCCCAACAGTCTGGAGGGCCGAGGTGGGAGGATCACGAGGTCAAGAGATCAAGACCATCCTGGCCAACATGGTGAAACCGCGTCTCTACTAAAAACATAAAACTTAGCGGGGTGTAGTGGCAGGTGCCCGTAGTCCCAGCTACTTGGGAGGCTGAGGCGGAAGAATCGCTTGCCCCTGGAAGGCCGAGGTTGCAGTGAGCCGAGATTGCGCCACTGCGCTCCAGCCTGATGACAGAACAACACTCCGTTTCAAGAAAAAAAAAAAAAAAGCTGAACATGGTGGTGCATGTAGTCCCAGGTACTCGGGAGGCTGAGGCTGGAGGATCGCTTGTGCCGGCGAGGCGGAGGCTGCAGTGAACCAGAGCGCACCGCTGCACTGCAGCCTGAGCGACAGAGTCCGTTTCAAAAGAGAAAAAATTGCGTGTCCCTGTGGTGGCCGCTTAAGGCCGTGTCTTCAGCTTTTTTTTGGGGGGGGGGCAGGTCCCTGCGTGTGGAGCTCCCCGTCCCGGGGTCTCTGCGAACAGCACCTGCTCGCGGAGGCGCAGCGGGTCGGGGCCTGCTCCCCGCCGGCCGGGCACACGGGACGGGCTCCGCACCCGTCTGGAGAGGGCCGCGCCGGGTCGGCGCCGCGGGCTTACGGCTTCTCCTTCCTGCTGCAGCGGCGCTTCTGAGCGCAGAGCGCGGATCGCAAAGCTCCCCCGTTCCGAGCGCGGGAGCCACGTTTAGGAACTTGGCCGAGCGGCAGGGCCATCCCCACGGCGGCAGGGCCATCCCCACGGCGGCAGGGCCATCCCCACGGCGGCAGGGCCATCCCCACGGCGGCAGGGCCATGCCCACGGCGGCAGGGCCATCCCCACGGCGGCAGGGCGGCTTCGTGCCCCCCCAGCCCACGACTCCGCGCCGGGGCAGGCGGGGCAGCCGCTTCGCTCGCCCACGCACCTGCGGCTCCCGGGCCCGGCACGGCCGAGCGCTCCACGGCGCCCCCGGGAAGAGGGCTGTCCAGGCCCCGGGTCCCCGCCCGGGAGGCGCCGCTGCCGCGGTGAGCGCGTCGGGCCGGGTCCTGCGCTCGCGCCGGCCACCTCCCCGGGCGGAAGGCTCCGGATCGCCGACGCCGCGGGGTTCCAGAACCTCAGCGCCTTCACAGACGGGGTGGTGACCCGCGGGTCCGCCCCGCCGCCGCCGGGCGGAAGTCCCGCCCCGCGCCGCCCCGGAGAGGAACCTCTGCCTCGCCCGGCGCCGATTGGCCGCCCCGCCGCCCCCTCCGAGGTCCCTGCGGAAGCAGGCGGCGCAGCCTGCGAGGGGCTTTCGTTTCCCGTACTCGGCCGCGTCGCCGCTGCCCGGGCGCGCCTGCATACTGCAGCCCGTCCGCGCGGGGAAGGGGCGGATGCAAACAACCTGGACTTCCGAGCCTCCGATTGGCCAGCGTGTAGGAAAGGGGCGGGGTCACCAGAGTCGTGATCGACGTGCAGTCGGCCCAATGGCGCCTGCGAGGGGGCGGGCGAGGACGACGACGCTGTGGGCCGGGGGCGGGGCGGCCGGTGGCTCTGGGCGTTCTGTGGGAGGCAGCCGCAGGGAAGGGAGTGATCCTGGTGAACTTGCAATCGGACCAGTGGTTCTGGGAGAGCAGGAGGCGAGTGGCCAATGGCGACGGTGATGAGGCGGGTGTCCGCTGTCTCCGCGACGCCGTGTGGGAAAGGCGGGGGCGGGGCGGTCGTGACGGACGGGCGGACAGGGCAATGGCTGAGAGGAAGGGGGCGGCGGGCGACCTATGGCGACCACGGGAAGGCAGGGCGGGGCGGTGAGGGGGCGGGGCGACCGGAGGCCCCGCGGCGCCGTGTGGGACGCGGTGGGGGCGGGGAGGTCGTGACGGACGGGCGAGCGGGCCAACGGGCTGGAAAGGGCGGGCGAAGGCGGCCAATGGCGGCGGC
>NW_016107759.1:664768-666039 GCF_001604975.1 Cebus imitator
ACAAGAACCCAACAACAGCAAAAAACTATAGGTCGGAGGCTAAGGTGAGCCCGGGCGGCGGGCGGACAGGCAGGGGCTGGCGCGGGGCCAGGGGGATCCGGGCGCGCCCACTCGGCCGCCCTGGGGCGGACGCAGCAGGCGCAGGTGCCGGGCGCGGGCTCCCTCTCGCCGCGGCCTCACCCGGCGGTGCCTCGGCAGGCGGCGCGCGCGGGGCGCGGGCGGCGCGGCCATGGGCTCGCAGGGCAGCCCGGTGAAGAGCTACGACTACCTGCTCAAGTTCCTGCTGGTGGGCGACAGCGACGTGGGCAAGGGCGAGATCCTGGAGAGCCTGCAGGACGGCGCGGCCGAGTCCCCGTACGCCTACAGCAACGGTAAGGCCCGGCCCGCGGCGCGCTGTGCGCGGGGCCCCAGCCCGGGGCGCGGGGCGCGGGGCGCGGGGCGCGGGGCGCGGGGCGCGGGGCGCGGGGCGCGGGGCTCGGCCTGGCCCCTCCGAGCGTGCCCAGGACAGGAACGCCTTCGCCTGCGTCCAGATCCGGGTGCCCCCGTCCCAGCCTTCGGGTGACGCCGGGGAGCAGGAGAACGGACCAGAGGGGCGCGTCCGGCGGGGACGGTGTCATGGGTCCAGGATCCGGGGACGATGTCATGGGTCCGGGTTCCAGGGACGGTGTCATGGGTCCGGGGTCCAGGGACGGTGTCATGGGTCCGGGGTCCAGGGACGGTGTCATGGGTCCGGGTTCCAGGGACGGTGTCATGGGCCTTAGGGCTGAGAGCGGGCGCCATGGTCTGGGGTCCGGGGAAGGCGCCATGGGCCCGGGGTCCGGGGAAGGCGCCATGGGGCCGGGGGCCGGGGAAGGCGCCATGGGTCCGGGGTCTGGGGAAGGCGCCATGGGTCCGGGGTCCGGGGAAGGCGTCATGGGTCCGGGGTCCGGGGAAGGCGTCATGGGTCCGGGATCCGGGGAAGGTGTCATGGGTCCGGGATCCGGGGAAGGTGTCATGGGCCTTAGGGCTGAGAGCGGGCGCCATGGTCTGGGGTCTGGGGGATGGTGCCATGAGCCCGGGGTCCAGGGAAGGTGTCATGGGTCCGGGATCCGGGGTCCAGGGAAGGTGTCATGGGTCCGGGATACGAGGTTCGGGGGACAGGTGTCATGGGGCTGGGATCTGGGGTCTGGGGAAGGTGTCATGGGTCCGGGGAAAAGTGTCGTGGGTTCAGGATCTGGGATCCAGGAGAAAGTGTTATGGGTCTGGGGGAAGGTGTCATGGGCCTGGGGGAA
>NW_016107759.1:666486-674473 GCF_001604975.1 Cebus imitator
GGATCTGGGATCCAGGAGAAAGTGTTATGGGTCTGGGGGAAGGTGTCATGGGCCTGGGGGAAGGTGTCATGGGTCCAGGATCTGGGGTCTGCGGAAGGTGTTATGGGTGTGGGGGAAGTTGTCAAGGGTCCCAGAGAAGGTGTGGGTCTAGGGAAAGGTGTCATGGGTCCTGGAGAAGGTGTCACAGGCCTGGGGAAAGGTGTCATGAGTCTTGGGGAAGGTGTTGCGAGCCTAGGGAAAGGTGTCATGGGTCCGGGATCTGGGGTCCAGGTAAGGTGTCAGGGGACTGGGGGAAGGTGTCATGGGTCCAGGAGAAGGTGTTGTGGGCCTAGGGGAAGGTGTCATGGGCCCAGGAGAAGGTGTCGTGGGCATAAGGGAAGATGTCATGGGTCTGGGATCATCTGGGAGTCTGAGGGAATGTGTCATAGGTCTGGGGGAGCGTGTCATGGGTCCAGGGACCCAGGTCTGGTGGCAGGCGCTACTGGGCTGCTCTTGGGACCCTGTCTCAAGCATGCACAGATGACAGGTCCTTACAGGCAGACTGTTCCCCTGAGGTGTTTACCTACTGCTGAGGAAGTCAGCGCCTTGTGCTGGAAAGAAATACCTCGATAATGAGTTACTGAACATTTGTTTTTTAACCTCCAGTTGCATGGCTAAAATACACAAGATAGATTGCATCACTGGCGCTTGCCTGCTTGAATGTGCCTCTTAATTTAAGTATATAACATAACGAAGTGGTTAGCAGGGTCAGTGAGACGGCATGGGCCTTGTCCCCTCTCATGGGGGCCCGGACCCAGCCGAATGGGATGTTTCCTTAGAAGGCCTGGATGGCCCCCAATGAACTGAGCAGTCAATATCCAGCCTCCCCAAATCCCTCCGTATTTCGGGGAGTGCCAGCTTCCCTATTGGACTTTCCTTTCCTGGTCCCTGCTCTCTCCCCTTGCTTTGTCTCTTGGGCTCTTGTGTGTCCCGTCTGCCTGCCCGGAGCATCTGCTGTTTGTTGAATTGCCTGCCGTTTGCCAAGTGTGGTGCAGCATCTCCGACCCGTCACTCAGGGCTGGCAAAGCGTCGTCACCTGGACTGATGCTGAGTGTGCCTCCCCCTGGCATGGCTTCAGCAGCACCAGGCTCTCCGGAAACTTGTGCTCTTGGCCTCAGCCTAGAGGAGGGGTCGAAAAGGGCCAGAGAGGAAGAGCTCTGAGTTCCTTTTTAGGGGCGTGGGGAGTGTAAGGCCCACCGGGGGCGTTACGCCCCTGCGTCAGCCACAGCTTCCTGGACCTGGCCTTGACAGCACACTGTCCCAGAGCTGGTAACTCCTGACTCAGGTGCTGGGTGGCTGAGCTGACTGTGCAGTGGTGGCATTGCTTTCTAAAGCCTGGCTGCAGGGTCACTGCACACTCCCAGGAGGCTGGCAGCGTGTGTGTTTGCGCGTGTTCAGAAGAGCACGCGGAGGGTTGGGTTTCATCAGAGTCACAGTGTTTTCCCGGGACGTGAATGCATGCTTCTGAGGGTCGGCTCAGCCGTGTTGGCCAGCTCTCCTACTCCAACCAGCAGGCCTCGTGTGGCCCCACACAGCCAGGAGTTAGAGGGACAGGACCCTCCTGCCTCACTGTTCCCTTTGTCGGGCTGTGGGGCATTGCCACACTTCCTCTGACATGCTCGGAGAAGTGGGGCAATATTGTGTAAAATGTGGAGACCTGCCTGCTTGCAAAGTCTCCGGAGGCTCACAGTGGCCTGGACCAGAAGCAGAGAGGAGTGTCCACTCCTAGAAAGACTCCATGTGCTTTCAGGGGCAGGGCACACTTCCAGGTCCCTGCAGGCATCCTCTGGCCTCCAGCAGAGAAGGGAACGCCTCTGGTTGTGGAACATGCTTTCCGTGTCTAGGGTTTCGAGGTTCAGATGTGTGCAGCAGAAGGAGCAGGTCTTTGTGGTCAGGGTGGCAGCTTGCTGACCCCAGGGGCCGGCTCTCTTCAAGGTTGAAGTTGCTGGATCTGAGGGTGCGCGGGCTTCCTGAGTGGGGCTGCTGGGGGTCTCAGGAGGTTTGGAGCAGCTGGTTCTCAGGACGCAGCATCATGAGAATGTCTTTTCCTTTGAAGGAGCTGTAGCAGGAGCCTCAGGCCTCTGGCCCTCGTGGGAAGGACATACCTGTTAGTGCGCATCACTTGCTCTCCTCTGTTGTGAGGCGCCCTCTGTGTGCAGCTCCTTGTTTCTGGAGGGCTCCCGGCTGGGCAGCGGACGCCCGTGGCAGGGAGACCCCTTCTGTGCAGGGCTTGCTGCTCCAGCGTGGCCCCCAGCTCCATCAGCTCACTCCAGATCACTTACCTGCCTGTAAGTCTTGTCTAGCATGTTCCTCAGACAGGCGTGTGAGTGTACGTTGCCCTCACCTGCTTCACAAACAAGTGAGTCATCAAAGTGACCTTTTTATTAGCACTGCACCTGAGGCAGTGGCATGTGACTGCACGCCCAGCACCTGCAGGAGCCCCTGTGAGCTCTTCCATATCCCCTCATGCGGACGCGCGCCGGCTTTGTGGATCTCTAGATCTGGAAAGGCCTTCCTTCCTTTGGAACCCAGCAGTGATCTCAGGGAGTGTTCCCTGCTCTGTTCAGGACGGAACAGAACGCTCTGCATAGAGTGCCATGGTGATGGTGGTGAGTTACCTGGAGGAATTACGCCGCATCCAGGCGCGTGGGCGGTGTTCGCGGTGGGGAGGAGAAAGCTTCAGCTTGGGAGCGAACCTGCGGTCAGGCTCCAGGGTGTGGCCCAGGGTGTTGGGTCTGTGTTGGCCATGAAGAAGCACCCAAAGCACCCGTGTGGGGCTGCACACCCCTCCCCCAGCCCAGAAAGCATCCTGCCTCGGCCCGGCCCACTCCTGCTCTGCAGGGGGCGTTGAAGGTCCTGGGTCAGGGCAGTTCCACCCTCTGTGCCTTATGCCCTACAAACCTTCCTGGGAGTGAGTTTGCTTTGCCTCCGGTCAGGTGCGTCATAGTTTGTATGCCCGGATCCTGGAAGACTTCAGAAGGGGTTAATGAGTGAATTCTGGCTTGACTTTATTTCTCTCTCTGCTCCTTTGGGGGTCAGTGTTGGTGGAAGCTGCTGAGCAATGCTGTTTGCTGACGGCCCTGAGCGTCTGCTGTTTGCTTGCTGAATTGCCTGCCCTTGGCTGCTGAGAGTGTGGCAGAGCATCTCCCGCCTCACTCAGGGCCGGGCAGAGCATCTCCCGCCTCACTCAGGGCCGGGCAGAGCATCTTCCGCCCTCACTCAGGACCCGGCAGAGCATCTCCCGCCCTCACTCAGGGCCCGGCAGAGCATCTCCCGCCTCACTCAGGGCCTGGCAGAGCATCCTTTGAGCCTGGCAAGTTGTGGGGAGAAACAGAGGGAGGCAGTTGTAGACAAAACAAGACTAACAACGAGGCTTGCCATGGATGTTGGGGCCTGGTGGTCACCAAGGTGTGTGTGGGGCCACACGATGTCTGCTGTGCCCCATGGGAGCGAGGTCACCCTGTGCAGGTGTCCCAGCTTCTTCAGCTTTGCAACTATGCTTTCTCCAAACAGTTACAAACGTTTCTTCTCATCTTGCTTGAAGCTCATGGCTCCTAAGTGGCCAATTCCAGAGGAAACTCCTTCTTCAGAGGCTCCTCTGAGTTTCACTGTCCTGAGTGAAAACCACGTGTCTCCGCTGCTTATCCCCAGTGCTAGCCGAGGCTTGCTCGGGTTCACTAGTTGTGTGTCTTTAGGTGACTGGACAGACGTGCACGGCTTCCCTGTGCCAGCTGTTGATGTTGGGCACCACTGCAGCCTGGAAGGCCCTTCTCTTTCCTTGCACTTGACTGAGTTTTGCTTGTTTTCCTTTTTTTTTTTTTTGAAACAGAGTCTTACTCTGTTGCCCAGGCTGGACTGCAATGGTACCATCTTAGCTCAATGCACCCTCCGCCTTCTGGGTTTGAGTGATTCTCCTGCCTCGGCCTTCTGAGTAGCTGAGATTACACACATGTGCCATCACACCTGGCTAATTTTTGTGTTTTTAGTAGAAACGGGGTTTCACCATGTTGGCCAAGCTGGTCTCGAACTCCTGACCTCAAGTGATCCACCTGCCTGAGGGGTTTTGCTCGTTTTCTGGGGCAGTGTTTTGGGGTTTGCCTTTCCTCTGTGAGGTGCCAGGTTTTCCAGCAGGGTGTTCTTCCGGCAGGGGCAGGGGTGATCACTATGGCAACGGCTAATACTGCCAGCGTGGAATGAGTGCTGCCTGCCAGCACTGCTGGGCGCTTCCTCCTGCCCCTGTTACCCCTGCCACCACCTGTGAGAACGCAGCACCACCACAATTGTGCAGACAAGGGACTGAGTCTCAGGGGGCGACAGCTCTTGGGGGCGGGCTTGGGCTACAGGTGGAGCTGCACTGCAGGCCTCCTGTGAAGCAGCAGGCTTCATGGCTCTTCCCCATCCTCCTCCTCACCAACACCTGGGCCTGGGGCAGCTGCTGCACTGTGCACACCAAGTTCTCTCGAGACCCGGGCCTCAGAGGACTGCCCCAGACCCAGGGTGACCCCGGCCGGCGTCTGGGAACCATGTTGTCAGGAGGTAGGACTTGCAGGTCATCATAACTGATTTTGAGGCAGCTGGGACCCTGCGACTTGCCAGCTCTGCCTGTACCGGGCCTCCTGCTGGGGGCATGCTGTCCTGCACCTCAGACAGGACAGGCCTGAGGGCAGCCTAGTCCTTCCCAAGCTCCCTCATGCCCCTGAACTCCGACCAGCCACCCTCTGGGCATCAGTTCACACCTGCCCTGGTCTCGAGTGGGATGCCGCCCCAGAGCCACCACCTTCTGTTGATTTGCTGGGACCAGGTCCTCCCTCCCTCTCCTCCCCACTCCCCAAGTGGGAGTCTTTTCCCAGCGCTAGCTGTGGGCTTTTCACAAAGGCCCAGTCCTGAGCCCTCAAGTTTTTCTCCCTCGTTTCAAACATTTGTTCTGTCATTTATTGGGCATCTTACGAGGCACTGGGCTGGGAGCTGAGGGTACAAGGAGAGCAAAATAGAGACAGTCTTCTCTTTTATACACTTTCAAAAAAATTAGAAATGGCCCTAATTTAGGATGCAGTATGCCGGCTGGGGGAGGTTCAGCATACGGAAGTCAATGGGAGGGATGTGGGCCTCAGCTGGGGTCCGGGATGGCTTCCTGGAGGAGGGGGCACCTGAGTGAGTCCTGTGATGAGCAGGCCAGGCCAGTGGCCCTCAGATGCAGGAACTGCAGGGCATCACTGAGCTGTTCAGGCCCTTCCCAAGCTCCCCAAGTGGGAGTGCCACTTGTCATCCAGGTTTTGGGAGCATTCCCAGCAAAGACAGGCTGTGCACAGGGCCTTGGGAGAGGCCAGCAAGGTAGCCACCAGACAGGGTTCTCTTGGCATCCGAAGCCACACTCTTCTTTCCTTCAGAACTGCCTGATTTTCCCTGTCGCTTTCCCACTCTCCTGGGCTGGCCCCTCTGCACCAGGCCTCTAGGGCTCCCTCCCACCTTTGCTCTGTGCCTGAGACCATCCCCAAAGCCCATCTGTTTTCCCCTCACTGCGCTGCTCCTGCCCTTCCTCTGTCCCTCCCGGCTGAGCCAAGCAAAGCAGTGCCCAAGAACTCCCAGGGCCAGCTGTGAATCAGGGCAGCAGGCCACTGGGTTCTAGAGGTTTCTGGAGCCACTCCTGGACCCATCCGTGTGTGGCAAGGTTCCTTCTGTTTAACTCCTTGCCGTAGGGACAAACCCACCTCCTCCTGAGAGGGTGCTGGACTATGAGAGGCAGATTCTGTTTCTGGTTTAAATTATGCAAATTGTGCTGTTTTGTAAGTTGGATTGGCATGGCCTTTCTTACATTTTCAGAAAACAGTTAAGTTAGTAGGTAGATTTTTAAATGTTAAGATTGTACAGCGGCCAAATGCCAGAACTTCTAGGCAAATGAGTTCATGTCCGTGTCCACCCTTAGCACTTGCTCTAAGTGCTTGCCTGGCAGGCCTCTCGCAGGGTGTTGTGGACACAGGTGACTCTTGTGTTGGGCACACGTGTTTGTGGCTTGCACAGTGAGCTAAAATTAGCAGCGTTTCAGGAAGGAAACCACATCAGGGAGCTGAGACGTGGGTGGAAAGGACGTGAAGGGAGGGATCTGGGTCCCTGCAGGTACTTTTGCCTCTTGTTCTATTTGAAGATTGCAGCTGGGAAGGTGCAAAGTTGCTGGTCCCCGAAAAGCTGCTGCCTACCCCGGTCTGGAGCCCCTGTGAGCTGGCGTAGAGCAGGGAGGGGTTGCATCACACCCGAGTCCTTCCACGGGGCATGCGTAGTATGAGTGCCACCCCACTGAGGGCTGTTGTGGGGGCCAGGGGACACATCGGCCAGGGTGTCGCCCACCGGGCGTTTGGAGAAAGCAGGAAAAGGTGTGGGTGTCCAGCATGCTGGTGCGGAGAACAAATATGAGAAATTGGGGAGACTGCTTGTCAGGCTGCGTTGGCTTCCTGGGTGGTCGGGAGAAGGATGTGCAGACTGTGGAACTGGCGGGTGTCAGGGACCAGAAGCTGCGAAGGTGGCGGGGAAGACGAGCAGCTGCAGGAAGAAGGGCTGGCTGCCAAGACCATGGTCTGTGGGCATCCTTGGGGCAGCAGCTGCGTGGAAAAGGGGCCCCTTCAGTCCTTTTGGCAGTGAGGGTAAACAAAAGGAAACAGGGTGGAGCCGCACTTTGAGCCTGAGGTAGGGAGGAGCCTTCTGAGCTGCCCTGGGGATGACGGTGCACTCTGATATGTACAGTGCGCGGCTCTCTCTTGCCGAGATGAGATGTGGATTTTGAGTACAGCAGAGATTTCTGGATGTCTGTCCTTCAGAAATTAGAGGAGGGATGAGGGCATTGGTGCTGTGGAGGGGGTAGGGAGCCACGGGTGTGAGGCAGAAGACCAGGGCACGACCAGACACCATGAGCCCCTCTGCCTGCCAGCAGGCTGCACGTGTGGTAGCAGAGGGAGGCGGTCCAGGCAAGATGGGGCACAGGGGCTCAGGAGCAGCCAGGCACTTGTGCTGGTGACGACGGGGGCAGTGGGCAGGGGCATCTGGAAGGGTCTTCCGACCATCATGTACTGAGGGCTTGGTGTTGGGGGGCCCGGAGTTGTGAAAAGGGTGCAAAGAAGAGTTGGTCACATATTCGCAGATAGCAGAGCGGAAGCAGAGGCACTTGGCCCCTGAGTGGCCTTCACCGTCTTTACAGTGAATGTAATCAAACCAAACTGAGAAGTATTCAAATCCTGGATGGGTGATGTGGTCCTGGCTGGTGTAACTGACCCTGATGAAAGACCTACCCATCCCATGAGAGGGACAGCCATCCCAGCATCTTTAAAAAAAAAAAAATTAATTTTTTGAGACAGAGTCTTGCTTTGTTGCCCAGGCTGGAGTGCAGTGGCACTATCTCGACTCACTGAAACCTCTGCCTCCCAGGTTCAGGTGATTCTCCTGCCTCAGCCTCCCGAGTAGCTGGGATTATAGGTGCCTCCCACACCTGGCTAATTTTTTGTATTTTTAGTGGAGATGGGTTTTGCTGTGCAGCTGGTCGTGAACTCCAGACCTCAAGTGATCCACCTGTCTTGGCCTCCCAAAGTGCTGGGATTACAGGCATGAGCCATGGTGCCCAGCCCATCCTAGCATCTTTGGAAAAGAGCAGAGTGCTGGGCGTGGTGATTTGCACCTGCAGTCCCAGCACCTTGGGAGGCTGAGCTAGGTGGGGTACTAGAGCCCAGGAGCTCAAGACCAGCCTGGCAACATAGTGAGACTTCGTCTCTGCAAAATAATAAAATGAGCTGGGCGTGGTGGTGCGCATCTGTCGTCCCAGTTACTTGGGAGACTGAGGTGGGAGGTTCGCTGGAGCCTGGGAGGCGGTGGCCTCAGTGAGCCTTGACTATGCCACTGCACTCCAGCCTGGGTGGCAAAGTGAGGCCCTGTCTCAGAAAATAAAAAGAGGATGGCCGGGGCCGGG
>NW_016107759.1:674663-676501 GCF_001604975.1 Cebus imitator
CGTCTCTACTAAAAATACAAAAAAATCAGCTGAGCATGGTGGCATGTGCCTGTAATCCCAGCTACTCAGGAGGCTGAGGCAGGAGAATTGCCTGAACCCAGGAGGCGGAGGCTGCGCTGAGCCGAGGTCGCGCCATTGCACTCCAGCCTGGGTAACAAGAGTGAAACTCCGTCGCAAAAAAAAAAAAAAAAAGAGGATGGCCGAAAAGAAGAGCCGAGTCCTGGAACTGGGCAGGTACTTTACAGTTTGTAGAGCAGGCGGATGTAAGAACCTCTAGGCAGGTGAGTTCATGTCAACCCCGAGTAACACACAGGCTGGGCGGTCGAGCACAGCAGTGCTCCAGCAGCTTTGACAGTGCGAGTGACCCGGCGGGAGTCTGCGGGCTGCCTTCCCGGCCCTGGGCCGGTGGCTGCTGTTGGGCTCTCATTTGACTTACTGGACAGCAGTGTTGTCTGCCACCTGGGCACAGCAGGGACAGCACCTGTGTGTCAGACCTCGCTAGGAGGGCCAGTAATAGTGTGGATGGCATCAGGATTCAGGACTCTTTGAACAGGCTTGAAGGGCCAAACACAGTGGTGTTGATCAGGGCTGCCGAGGTTCTGTGCTTGGGTCCAGAAAGTCACTGCTGCAGGAGAGGGGAGTGGCCAGAGCCCAGGCCCCGGCTTGCCGCCACCGACAGGGGGCCCTGCTCTGCCTATCCCACCGGCCTTGCTTCAAGGGGTGTGTGTCCTCATGCTCTGCCAAGGCAGTGGGTGCCTGTGCCCCTGCTGCGTCCCCCAGGCTGATGTCTGCCCATGTCAGCTGGCCACAGCCCTAGCGGTTGCCCCACAGAGGCTTGCGTCCCCCTGACTCCTGCCTGGGAGGAGTCGCTGGGTCAGCTGATGCCAGCAGTACCCGCTTCACCCGGTCAGCAAGGAGGAGGTGGCTTCCCTCGCGGCCGCACCGTACCTCCCCCGTGTGCGCTGCTGTGACTGCTACTGTAGATAGGCATGTCTGTGAAAACGCCCGTGTGGCTTTAGCGAGGTCTTGTTCATTTGCGGCATCATACTGCTTTCCTGTCTAGTGTGGGACTCACTTGGCCCCCTTGATGTTGGAGCCTCTTCAGGCGGCACCTGCGTCCTGGGTTATGCCCCGAGTTCCCGGAGTTCCCTGCTTCCTGGCACAGTCCGGTACTTCCAGGAGATGTGGGTCCTGCCTGCCCTGGAGGCGGCCGTCTCTAAAGAGCCTGGGCCCTCCTTGGGGGAGGAATGGATAATATGTCAGCTTCTTAAATGACTTTGTTAAAAATTGAGCATATGCAAAATAGTCACAAGATTAACAGTCATAATCGTAGGTGCAAAGCATAAGGAACAAGAGTGGACATCACCTAACCTGCTGAGTTCAAGATATTGTTATGTTGAACTTCTTGAAAGAGCTTTGTTGTCTAAATGCATCTCATGGATAGTTTAACACATAATTCATCATCGGTAAGTGGTGAATGCCCAGGTTTTTGCCTGTGGGGAAGAGAAAGGTTTTGATTCCAGCCTTAGTGTTGTGAAGAGTTGGAAGTCACCGACTGTGGCAGAGCCCCGTGTGTGGCAGCTGCGTGAGGCTGTCTGGGGCTGCTGTGGAGGAAGGGACGACCCTTGGGCACCCGGGGGCAGCCCGCCCCTCTGCCCGCCCCTCTGCCCGCCTCGGCATTTAGACCCTGAGCCTCCTCGCACAGCCACCTCCTGGTCACTGGTCTTGAAGCTCTTCCTTCCTGTTTTAGTTTTCCTCACCATTTAGTAAACATGTCCGCTGCCCGTTTGGCTTTTAAAAAGTTGTGGTACCAAAAACTCTGATTTGTGTGTGTGTGT
>NW_016107759.1:676779-685024 GCF_001604975.1 Cebus imitator
AAGGCTGTATCACTAAGTATCTGCTCATTCTGAAAAATGTCCGTCCTTTCTGAATTGAAATGAAAGAGCATTAGAAACCATATCTGTCCAACCTGTTGGAGGCGCTGCATTTGCCTAGGTGGACTGGGCAGAAGGCGGTTCTGCCCAGGAGCCGCGGTGTCCACACGTCAGTTTCCAGAGCCTGGGTTATTGGGAGCCGGCTCAGAGCGTCAGTTTGCTTAGGTGTGTGTGCCGAGTGCCCTGTGTGCTGTATTCCACCACACCTGCGTTGGGCGGAACAATTCAATCTTCGTTGGGAGTATTGCCTAGTCTCACTCAGTTCACCAGGGCCACATGTACAGTGCTCAGAGAGGAGATTCTAATGAAAAATACAAATGTAATCCTAAAATTACATGAGAGGGAATACTTTTAAGTTTAGCAAATATTAAAATATCACAATATTGGATTGGCTGCGGTGGCGCACGCCTGTAATCCCAGGTACTTGGGAGGTCAAGGCAGGAGGATCCCTTGAGGCCTGAGGTTCAGACTAGGCAACGTAGCAAGACCCCAGCTCTACAAAAGGAAAAAAAAGGTCAGGCACAGTGACTCACACCTGTAATCCCAGCACTTTGGGAGGCTGAGGCCGACAGATTGCTGGAAGGCAGAAGTTGGAGACCAGCGCGGCTAACGTGATGAAACCCTGGCTCTACTAAAAATACAAAAATGAGCCAGGCGTGGTGGTGCTCACCTGTAATACCAGCTACTCTGGAGGCTGAGGCAGGAGAATCGCTTGAGTACGGGAGGCAGAGGCTGCAGTGAGCCAAGATCGCACCGCTGCACTCCAGCCTGGGCAGCAAGAGCAAAACTCTCACCAAAAAAATAATAATTAAATAATTCTTCCCTTTCGACTAAGTAATTAAGAACCGACCCTAGAGAATAGCAGGAGACAGGACTAGAGGTGAGCAGGCCTAAAAGAAGGGACATGGAGCGGCCTAAGTGTCCGGGAGTGGGAACACGGCCTCGTCGTAGGGTGAGATACGCAGCCTTTAGTTCTGTACTTATTTTTATGTATTTGCTTTTGGAGATGGAGTCTCGCTCTGGCGCCCAGGCTGGATTGCAGTGACACAGTCTCGGCTCACTGCAACCTCCGCCTTCCAGGTTCAAATGATTCTCCTGCTTCAGCCTCCCGAGGCGCTGGGACTACAGGCATGCGCCACCATGCCCAACTAATTTTTGTGTTTTTATTAGGTACGAGGTTTCACCATATTGGCCAGGCTAGTCTGAAACTCCTGACTTCAAGGGATCCACCCACCTCGGCCTCCCAGAGTGCTGGGATTATAGGTGTGAACCACTGTGCTGGCACCCTGCAGCCTTTAAAACTGCTGGTTTGGGCCAGGCGTGGTGGCTCACGCCTGTAATCCCACCAGCACTTTGGGAGGCTGAGGTGGATCACTTGAGGTCAGGAGTTCAAGACCAGCCTAGCCAATCAATATAGTGAGATGCCGTCCTTACTAAAAAATACAACAATTAGCCAGGTGTGGTGGTGGAAACCTGTAATCCCATCCATTCAGGAAGCTGAGGCAGGAGGATCACTTGAAACCGAGAAGGGGAAGTTGCAGTGAGCCAAGACTATGCCACTGCACTCTAGCCTGGGCGACAGAGCAGGACTCTATCTTTAAAAAAAAAAAAAAAACTGGCCAGGTTCAGTGGCTCATGCCTATAATCCCAGCACTTTGGGAGGCACGTGGTCAGGAGTTTGAGACCAGCCTGGCCAAGATGATGAAACTCCGTCTCTACTAAAAAATTCAAAATTAGCCGGGCATGGTGGTGGGTACCTGCAATCCCAGCTACACAGAAGGCTGAAGCAGTTGAACCCGGGAGGTGGAGGTTGCAGTGAACCGGGATCACGCTGCTGTACTCTAGCTTGGGCGACAGAGCAAGACTCCATCTCCAAAGAGAAAAAAAATTAATTTAAAAAACCCCTGCTGATTTGGAGGCACATTTAGTGATTATTCAGTGAAGTGGGTAAGCCTGATATCTTAAGTGTGTAAAATAATTGTGGAGTGAAATATACAACACCATCAACAGTGGTCATCTCTGCCTTTTTTTGTTGTGGTTGAGGGACTGGGCCTTGCTCCTAGGCTAGAGTAGTGCAGTGATCATAGTTCACTGCAGCCCCTAATTCCAGGGTTCTGGTGATCCTCCTGCCTTAGCTCCCAAGCAGCTGAGACCGTAGGCACGTACCACACCTGGCTAATTTTTTAATAAATTATTTTTTGTAGAGACGACGTCTTGCCATGCTGCCCAGGCTGGTGGTCTTAAACTCCTGGGCTCATGCGATTCTCCCACCTAGGCCTCCCAAAGTGTTGACATTATAGGTGTGAGCCACCATGCACAGCCAGAAATGAGTCTTTTTTTTTTTTTTGAGACGGAGTTTCGCTCTTGTTACCCAGGCTGGAGTGCAATGGCGCGATCTCGGCTCACCGCAACCTCCGCCTCCTGGGTTCAGGCAATTCTCCTGCCTCAGCCTCCTGAGTAGCTGGGATTACAGGCATGTGCCACCATGCCCAGCTAATTTTTTGTATTTTTAGTAGAGACGGGGTTTCACCATGTTGACCAGGATGGTCTCGATCTCTTGACCTCGTGATCCACCCGCCTCGGCCTCCCAAAGTGCTGGGATTACAGGCTTGAGCCACCGCGCCTGGCCAGAAATGAGTCTTAAAGTGGACATGAGATTGGGGTTTAAGCCACAGTAAGCTGGGTTTGTAATCACTGAAAATAATCTGAGAGCTATGGGATCTTCTCCTTAAGAGATGGGGGAAGAGAAATTTTTTTTTTTTTTGAGACAGAGTCTTGCTCTATCACCCAGGCTGCAGTGCAGTGGCATGATCTTGGCTAACTATAACCTCTGTCTCCCAGGTTCAAGCAATTCTCCTGCCTCAGCCTCCCGAGTAGCTGGGACTATAGGTGTATTCCACTACACCAGGCTAGTTTTGTATTGTTTAGTAGAGACAGGGTTTCTCCGTGTTGATCAGGCTGGTCTCAAACTCCTGATCTCAGGTGCTCCACCTGCCTCAGCCTCCCAAAGTGCTGGGATTATAGGCGTGAGCCACCACACCTGCCCTAGCTTTCCATCTTCATCAACTGTATTGAGCTGTAATTTGTGTACAAAAAAACCTGTTTACCTTTGAAGCCTGCAATTCGGTGAGTGCGGACAGCGTGCCAGTCTGAGAAAGCATCGGCACACGCAGCCTCACCCTCTGCAGGCCTCTCACCCTGCCTCCGGCCTGGCCGCTGCTGGTCTTTGGGTCACTGTAGACTCGTCTGCCTCGTCTAGCTTTCAGATAAATGGAGCTGCGCACAGCGAACTCTCCCGTGTCTGGCTGCCTTCTTTCCACGTCTTCTGGGTGAGCTTCAGCCACGTGGTTGAGTGCGGTTGCTCCCCTCATTCCCTGCGCTGAGTGGCCTCCTGTGTGCATGGTGTTTGTCTCTTCGCTGTAGATGGGCTTTTGGATGGTTTCCATGTTTGGGTGATTCTGAACAGTGCTCCTGTGAGAAGTCTCAGACCTGTTTTGGTGAACGTTGGTACCCATTTCTGTTGGGATGTACTGTGGAGTGGAAGCTGGGCTGCAGGGTGCACATGTGCAGCCTCAGTGGATGCTGCCAGGCCGTTTTCCAAAGCAGTGACAGTTGATGTCCCACAGGGAGGAGGGAGAGTCCTGTGTGTTCTCAGCCCTGCTTTCTTTTTAGCCTACTGACGGCTGCGAGCTTGTTTCTCTGTAGCAGCCGTAGGATCTCCCCATTCTGTTAGTAGCCATTTCCCAGTGAGTGGATTTGTAGTTTGGCTTCAGTTTCGTTTTCTTTTCATTCTTTCTTTCTCTTTCTTTTCATTTTTTTGAGACAGTTGCAGAGTTTCGCTCTTGTCGCCCAGGCTAGAGTGCAATGGTGCAATTTCAGCTCACTGCAACCTCCTCTTCCTGGGTTCAAGCGATTCTTCTGCCTCAGCCTCCCAAGAAGTTGGGATTACAGGTATACACCACCACACCCAGCTAATTTTTTGTATTTTTAGTAGAGATGGGATTTCTGCATGTTGCTCAGACTGGTCTCCAACTCCCAGCCTCAGGTGATCCGCCTGCCTCGGCTTCCCGAAGTGCTGGGATTACAGGCATGAGCCACCATGCCCAGCCAGATACAGTTTATTTATAATAAAATACAGTGCTGCACTAGATGGCCTTGGGAAGCTTCCACCTTTTTCTTCCTTTTCTGTGACTGTTGTAACATAGTTCTCTAGATCCTCAGTCTAAGGTATGTTTCCCTGGGCTGAAATGAAGGTGTTTGATGGGGCATTGCTTTTTGCAGGCTCTAGAGGAAGATGTTTGGGAGGTTGGCAGAATCTGGTTCTTGCTGGTGGTAGGACTGGCAATAGCACCTTGCTGGGTGCAAGCCAAGCCTTTCCTGGCTTCGCAAGGCTCCCTGCGCTCTACACAGAGGGCCCTTGCCCATCTGCAGAGCCAGCAGTGGTGGGTGACGTCCCTCTCATGCTTTGACTGTCCTATCTCATCTCTAGCTCAGCCAGGAAAGGCGGTTAAGGACTCATGTATTTAATTGGCCCCACCCTGATAATCCCGGATAATCTCCCACCTGAGGTTGCGCGCCTTAATCCCGTCCTCTGCGGAGCCCTGTGCTGGCAGCTCAGCAGCAAACAGCTCCTGCAGTGTGTCCTGCAGGAACGTGGCTGCTGGTGGCAGGCAGACCCCGACAGACTGCTCCTTGAGCCAAGGAACCGCCACTCGGGTGGCCGAGGGTCCCACTCCCGAGCAGAGGGTGGGACACAGGCTCAGCAGCCAGCCTTCCTGCGATGCCTTACAGCAGCTTGCTGACAGCCCCCGGAGAGACCGGCCTCCGTGGGCAGGAGACCACCAGACATTGGTGACTTTTGAAAGCAAAGTCCAGTCTGGTAAAGCAGACACCTCAGTGATGTTTTTGGACCCCTTCCTCCCCCTCCACTGTCTGTTTTCAGATTGATGCTGTGAGACCCCTCCTAAGGGTGCCTGAGTCTGCAGCCAGGTAAGGTACTGGGCCTGCCCCACCTCCCTCCACGCCCATGTATTTGCCTGTTCTTACGCTGCTGACTGGGTAATTTGTAAAGAAAAGACGTTTCATTGACTCACATTTCACATGGCTAGGGAGGCCTCAGGAAGCTTACAATGGTGGCGGAAGGCACCTCTTCACAAGGCAACACTAGAGAGAATGAGTGCTGAGTGGAAAGGGAAGGCCCTTATAAAACTGTCAGGTCTCCAGAGAACAGCAGGGGGGAAACTGCCCCCAGGATTTAATTATCTCCACCTTGCCCCACCCTCAACACATAGGAATTATTCAAGGTGAGGTTTGGGTGGGGATGCAGCCAAACCTTATCACTCCTGAGTCTGGGAGCTCCCATGTGTTCAGCTCCTCCCACCTGGTCCTCTGTCCTCCTTTACTCCTGAAAGGCTGGACGCCAGGATGGGTGATGCAGGGGCCGAGCCTGGGGAGACCAGGACGCTGGCTTCAGGCTGCTGATCCATGGCCCTCAGCCCTGTCAGACCTGGGCGCTTTCTAGACAAATGGTTGTGGCATTCCCTTTACTATCCTGAAAAGAATGAAACTCGCTGGCCATGGCAGCTCATGCCTGTAATCTCAGCACTTTGGGAGGCCAAGGCAGGAAGGTCAACTGAGGTCAGGAGTTTAACACCAGCCTTGCCAACATGGTGAAACCCCATCTCTACTAAAAATACAAAAAAATTAGTGGGGCGTGGTAACAGGCACCTGTAGTCCCACTACTGGGGAGGCAGAGGCATGAGAATCACTTGAACCCAGGAGGTGGAGGTTGCAGTGAGCCGAGATTGTGCTACTGCACCACTCCAGCCTGGGCGACAGAGCAAGACAATGTCAAAAAAAAAAACAAAAAAAACTCACAAATGGTACGTGTTCTACCTATACCCACAATTAAGTCACACATCTGTGCATACTTGTGTGTCTGTAATATAAAGGAGAAAGAGAAAGGATATGATTTGTAGAAAAGTCACTTACAAAGTAAGTCAGTGCTTGGGTGCAGTTGTACTAGACCCTGAGAAGGCGCCAGATAAAAATGTGTCTGGTGTTGGTGTTAACCATGGGTGATGGGACTTTTTCCCGGAATGGTGAACAACCCTTGGTAAAATTCTGAACAAATAGGATATATTGGCATTCCTGGTCAATGCAGTGTTAAGGTAAAGCACACATGATGCAGAACTGTCAGGGTCTCAGCGTGCATCCAAGTGCCCAACCGGGCGTTTGAGCCTTTGTGCACTCGGTATGCTTCCCTGTGTTGCAGAAGTGCACGTCGCTGTTCACCCAGGGCCCCTGGCCCGTGCCTCCTGAACTGGGGACAGCCGGATACATCCCCCAGATTCCAGACGTTCCTGTGAGGCGATGTGGTTCCCATGGGAGTGGCTGCTGTAGCTCAGGGTCTGGGCAGCAACCAGAGGCCCCCTCCCTCTCCGCCCCTGAAACAGCCCTGGTATGCAGTGGGAATTTCAAGATACTCACCATACGTACCTGTCATCCCAGCACCTTGGGAGTGGTGGATTGCTTGAGTCCAGGAGCTCGAGACCAGCCTGGGCAACATGGTGAAACCCCTGAGTCTGCAAAAAACACCACATTAGCCAGGTGTGGTGGTACAGCCGGTAGTCCCAGCTACTTAGGAGGCTGAGGTGTGAGGAGCATGTGAGCCCAAGAGCCGGAGGCCGCAGTGAGCCTCGATCGCACCACTGCACTCCAGCCTGCGTGACAGACAGAACGAGAGCCTGTCTCAAAAAACAAAAATGATAACGTGGACTCTCGAGGTGAGAGAGGTTTGACAGTTTGGGAACAGAGTGCTGCCATGGCTGAGTGAGGGGATAGGCAAACCCCCCTGAATGCAGTGTGATGAGGGTCAGGGAGGTCAGGGCAGTTGCCTGTTGTGGTCCCCGGCAGGGAGCACAGCAGGTTTATTCTCTGGGAAAATCATGGACACCAGACAGCACTGGGCATGGCGGGGGACAGCATGGCAGGGAACTGGTGGCCTGAGCAAACCCCTCCAACCTGGGAACATGTGCCCGTCCCCCCCCCCCCACTCTGCAGATGAAAGCCCATGGAAGGATAATGGCAGGCTAACTGTCAGCCCAAAAGAAGCAGCCTCCAGATGCCGCTGGGAGCCCCAGTTTAGAAAAACCCAGAGTCACACAGCTTCTTGGCGGCTACTTAGGGTCTGTCCTTGAGAGTCACTAGAATGTGAGGAAAGACCCAGACAGCAGGAAAAGGAGCTCAGGGAAGAACATCCAATTGCTATAAACATCTTACCATTAGCGTTGTCATAGATACCACGTCCCAAATGAGGAGTCATAAAGAGTTGGACACTGCCAGAGGGGAATGCTCAGGGCACTGGAAGGAGTTTTTAGAAATTATAAACAACAGCACTTTTTTTTTTTGAGATGGAGTCTTGCTCTGTCACTCAGGCTGGAGTGCAGTGGTATAATTTCAGCTCACTGCAACCTCTGACTCCTGGGTTCAAGCAAATTCTCGGCCTCAGTTTCCCAAGTAGCTGGGATTATAGGTGCCTACCACCATGCCCGGCTAATTTTTTGTACTTTTAGTAGATACTGGGCTTCACCATCTTGGCCAGGCTGATCTAGAACTCCTGGCCTCGTGGTCCACCTGCCTCAGCCTCCCAAAGTGCTGGGATTACGGCACCTGGCCTTTTTTATTTTGAGATGGGGTTTTTCTCTTGTTGCCCAGGCTGGTGTGCAATGGCCAGGATTTTGGCTCACTGCAACCTCCGCCTCCCAGGTTCAAGTGATTCTACTGCTTCAGCCTCCCGAGTAGCTGGGACTACAGCTGTATGCCACCACGCCCAGCTAATTTTGTGTTTTTAGTAGAGACAGAGTTTCTCCATGGTGGACAGGCTGGTCTCGAACTCCTGACCTCAGGTGATCCGCCTGCCTCGGCCTCCCAAAGTGCTGGGATTATAGGCGTGAGGCACTGCGCCCAGTCGTAAGCAGCACCATTTTAAAAAAGCCATAGAAGGGCCAGAAAAGAAAGTTGAGGACATCTCCCAGAAAATAGAATAAAAAGAGATGAAAAAACAGCTAGACAGCTGTGGTGGCTCATGCCTCTAATCCCAGCACTTTGGGAGGCCAAGGCAGGTAGATTGCCTGAGGTCAGGAGTTTGAGACCAGTCTGGCCAACATGGTGAAACCCTGTCTCTTCT
>NW_016107759.1:685045-712913 GCF_001604975.1 Cebus imitator
GAGACCATCCTGGCCAACATCGTGAACCCCCATCTCTACTAAAAATACAAAAAAATGAGCTGGACGTGGTGGTACATGCCTGTAATGGTGGCATGCGCCTGTAGTCCCAAGTAGCTGGGAGGCTGGGGTAGGAGAATTGCTTGAACCAGGGAAGTGCAGGTTGCAGAGAGCCAAGATCATGCCACTGCACTTCAGCCTGGCCAACAGAGCGAGACTCCATTTCATGAAACTGGGCAGTCCCTGCAGAGGTTGCTCTGGCTGGCGTGGCTCAGGATGGAGGGTGGGGAGTTTTGTGCCAGGCAGGAGGAACTGAGGCAAGCCAGATGTGTCTCCAAAATGCAAGAGCCACAGAGTACAAAGGGCAGGGCCGGATATGACCTCCCACCGGCCTGGCTGGGAGTCCACTTGCTGGGACTTGGTCTCCTGTAATGGGTGGGGAAGTGGCACCCTGTGCGGTAGACAGAACCAGCAGCAGCCTAGGTGCCCATGGCTTTGGTCTGGTGGCAAGACAGGCATTCTGACCTCCCTGCCTCAGTGTCCCCTAAGGTCAGAACACCTGTCCTGTTGGAGCCGGCTCTGAGCAGGATGGTGCCATGTGTCTCGTGGGGTGGTTGTGTTTAGGTCAGCCCAGAGGTGGCGTCTGGCTGGGACTAGGTGAGCAAGAGGCTTGTTGGGAACAGTAAACCTGAGTGGTGAGTGAGGCCTGCAGCGCCCAGCAGATGAGGAGAGAAGGAGGGAGGGTGGCAGGAGTTGTTGCTACTGCATGAGGCTCGGTGGGCCTGCAGGGAGCAGATGACCCTCACTGGCGCCCTTGGCTTTTCACTGAACAGGGTATTAGCCTAGGGTATTTCCCAGCGCAGGCTCCAGGCCTCTCCCAGGTCGCCGCTCTGTGCCTGCAGGGGCTCCTCCCCCTGCCCTGCCCCACCCTGTTACCCACTTGCCCTGGCTCTGCCTGGAAAATTGAGACCTTCTAGGCCAAGGGCACCGTCCCCAGGATCCTGACACCTGTCCCTCCTCTGAGAATCCAGACCTTTTCCAGAGCCACATCCTGGGGCCAGGAGGGCTCCGTGTGGTCAGTGGCTGTGAGTTGCTGGGAACAAGACACTCGGCTGACTGTGCTTAGAGAACAGGCCACTGTTTGGCTCTAAACGGTTTCCATGGGGACGCCATTTCAGTCTTCTGAAACTTTTCCTCTCCTGTATTGCAGACAGTCCTGTTCTGACGTGCACAGTTTGCCGCCAGGTGTGGAGCCTGCGGGGTGGGTGGGTGCCTCCCTCCTCGGCAGGTCAGAAGGTCCCACGGGTGCCCGCCACAGGCACCCAGTGGAAGGACCAGCTTGGAGCCACCTCTGATGGAAGAGCCCCGCTCTCTAGAGGCCCCAGCTCTGTGTGTGGCCAGCGCGGTCCCCAGGCTCCTCTTGGCACCCCCACCCCTCTTGGCACCCCCAGGCTCCTCTTGGCACCCCCACCCCTCTTGGCACCCCCAAGCTCCTCTTGGCACCCCCACCCCTCTTGCAGCAGCCCGGGCTCCTGCTGGGCCTGGACTACGGCGCCATCTAGGGGTGGCCTAGGGGAGTCCCATGCCTTCAGCATCCATCCTGCAGGTGTTTCTGGTGCCCACCTGCCTGGCCGGATTGGCACGTGGAGTTGACTGTCAAGGACAAGCAGCCACTACCTTTGTGGGAATTGCTGTGTCCAACCTTGGCCTCTCAGGCCAGCCTCATGGGGGTTGCAGTGGCCAGGACCTAAAGGACCAAGGCCCCTCCATCCATGCATCCTGCTTGACAGAACCCACAAGAGGAGGGAGGTGTGGGAAGGGTGTGGACGGCATGAGCGTGGTTCCTCCCTGAAGAGTGTTGTTTCACTTGTGAGTAGGCACAGGACACCTGCCCTCGCCTTTTAGAACCATGTACATACATGCAGCATGCAGCCTGGCGTTGGAACCATTCTTAGAGCACAGTTCAAGGCCAGGCTCAGTGTCTCATGCCTATGATCCCAGCATTTTCAGAGTCCGAGGTGGGTGGATCACAAGGTCAGGAATTCGAGACCAGCCTGGCCAATATGGTGAAATCCTGTCTCCACTAAAAATATAAAAATTTGCTGGATGTGGTGGTATGTGACCGTAATCCCAGCTATTTAGGAAGTTGAGGCAGGAGAATTGCTTGAACCCAGGAGGTGGAGATTGTAGTGAGCCAAGATCAATGCCACTGTACTTCAGCCTGGGTGAAAGAGGGAGACTCCATCTTAAAATAAACAAACAAAAAAAGCACAGTTCAGCAGCACGCAGCACACTCCCAGGTGGGGCCGGCTTCCCCACGCTCGTCGGAGCTGCAGCTGCCCTTTTCCCTGTGGCTGGGTTGCGGTGTGGTGGTGGCTTTGTGTTTTTCTGCTGGATGATGCTGTGGAATTCCTTTTTTTTTTTTTTTTTGGTATTTTTAAGTAGAGACTGGATTTCATCGTGTTGGCCAGGGTGGTCTTGATTTCCTGACTTTGTGATCCGCCCGCCTCAGCCTCCCAAAGTGCTGGGATTACAAGTGTGAGCCACCGTGCCTGGCCTGGAATTCCTTTTCACATACTTCTTGGCCATCGGTATATCTTCTTTGGGGAAATGTCTATTCAAGTCCTTCACCCTTTTTTTAAAGTATAATTTCCACATTTTTTCCCTCAGAGGATAGTTCGTCTTCAGTCCTCAAGGGCTCAACTCCTTATGTGGGCCTTGGTGGGGGTCGTGGGTACCACCCAGCTCTGGACTTGGGTGGAGTGTGTGGCCGTGGACCTGAGGAGCAGGATTCCTGACCGGCTTGCTGTGAAGGGCCGCACTGCGCAGTGATGCAGCTTCACATGAGCTTAGGAGGCATGCGGGCAACACAGACACTGCAGCCTCTACTGCATCCCTGATGATGAATTGCTTAACGGTGGTGTACCTGGACACGCGTGAGGCGCAGTGCCTGCGGCGATGGGCTGCCCACGGCCGTGGCTCTTTTTGGCACAACATTTTTCCTTCTTGTCCAGGAAACAAGGACCAGAGAGAGACCATCGTCCGTTCTAAAATCAGGATGTGTGGTTTTCTGTTGTTGAGTTGGAGTTCTTTGTGGACTCTGGATATCAGTCCCTAGGAGACGTGTGGTCTGCAGACATTTCCTTCCATCTCTGGGTTGCATTTTTCTCTCTGTTGATGGGGTCCTTTGATGCATGAGAGCAGGCTTTGATGTGCAGTTAGGAGTTGGCCAGGCAGAAGGATGGTGTGAGTGGAAGCACTGATGCCTGAAGAAGGGTGCCGGAGGGAAAGAGGCTGCATGGTCGGCTCGTAAGGGTGGGCCCCACACGGAGAGACAAATGTGCACAGACACAGGCACACTGTGCAGGTGCGCTCCGTGGGAGGGCTTCACTTATGTTTACAAAGTGCCCATTTCCAAGCCCCCTGGGAGAAAGTGTTATAAAAAGGCAGAACAGGCCGGGTGTGGTGGTTTATGCTTGTAATCCCAGCACTTTGTGAGGCCGAGGTGGGCGAATCACAAGGTCAGGAGATCAAGACCATCCTGGCCAATATGGTGAAACCCTGTCTCTATTAAAATACAGAAAAATTAGCTGGGCACGGCAGCACACACCTGTAGTGCCATCTATTAGGGAGGCTGAGGCAGGAGAATCGTTTGAACCCAAGAGGTAGAGATTGCAGTGAGCTGAGATTGCACCACTGCACTCCAGCCTGGGCAACAGTGCAAGTCTCCATCTCAAAAAAAAAAAAGGCAAAACATGATTACAGGGGTGGCTCACCCCTGTAATCCCAGCAGTTTGGGAGGCTAAGGTGGGTGGATCCTGAGGTCAGGGGTTCGAGACCAGCCTGACCAACATGGTGAAAGCCCGTCTCTACTTAAAAATACAAAAATTAGCCAGGTGCGGCGTGTACCTGTAATCCCAGGTAGCTGGGAGGCTGAGGCACAGTAATTGCCTGAACCCAGGAGGTAGAAGTTAGTGAGCCGAGAGCTTGCCATTGCACTCCGGTCTGGGCGACAGAGCAACACTCCATCTACAAAAAAAAAAAAAAAAAAAAAAAAGATGTTGTGTCTGTCTTAAGTGTCCAGAATTGTCTGTTCCTTTCAATTTTTCTTAAACTGACTTTTTCCCATAAAACTGTAAAAAAATAAAAAGTAATGATGTGGGGCGGGCACCGTGGCTCACACCTGTAATCCCAGCACTTTGGGAGGCAATGGTGGGCAAATCACCTATGGTCAGGAATTCATCACCAGCCTGGCCAACATGGGGAAACCCCATCTCTACTACAATTAGAAAAATTAGCTGGGTGTGGTGACAGGTGCTGGTAATCCCAGCTACTCAGGAGGCTGAGGCGGGAGAATCATTTGAAACCAGAAGGCGGAGGTTGCAGTGAGACCGTGCCATTGCACTCCAGCCTGGGTAACAGAGCAAGACTCTGTCAAAAAAAACAAACAAACAAAAAAAAACCAGAAAATACCCAGGGAAATTGGCCAAAACACAATTAAAACAACAACAACAACAACAGCAAAAAAGAAAAAGTAGCGAGGTGGTCGGCAGGCTGGTGGCTGTCCGGGGTCAGTCCTGAGCAGCAGCGTTTTTAAACTTGCTCGGCCCTCCCCGGTGCTGGCATGCTGCACTTGTCAGTTCCTGGGCTCTGCAAACCAAGACTTGGAAACACATTCGCCTTCGAGAGTTCAATTTCAAAATGCATACCAAGTAGGTCAGGCTGGAAATAAGGCACTGCCCTTTCTCCAGACACGCTGGAGTCCACATCCTGCCTTTGCCCAGTGCCCTCTGAGGGAGAGGCCCTATGCCTGGCACCTGGTGCAGGCCACAGGTGGAGGGAGGCCCCGTTCCTGGCAAGCCGTGCCCATGGAGAGGCTGGCCTGGCAGGCCGTGGGGCCCCAATGGCCTGACCCCGTTCCGATCATGCTTCTGCTCTGCCCTGCCCTGCTTTGCCCGTGGCCCGTGTGCAGAAGTGGGCAGGCCTAGGTTGCTGGGCCAGAACCCCGAGATTGCCCCTTGTCCCACTGGCCGAATGTGGGGGGAGCTGCTTCTCCACATCCTCTGCATGGGTCTCGGCCCTGCAAGGCGGGTGGCCGAGGCTGGTCTCCAGGGCACTTGCTCCAGGAATGGCACGTCCCCTCAGTGCTCTGTGCTTCCTCCCAGGGATCGACTACAAGACCACCACCATCCTGCTGGACGGCCGGCGCGTGAAGCTGGAGCTCTGGTGAGTCGGGGCTGCAGCACTTCAGTTCCGGGGTGGGGACACCAATGCCGAAGGAAGGTTGGAACCTTAGAGAAACAGGAAGGTATCCTGTTTACATTTCACTTGGAAGAGCCACTTACACAGCCCCTGTTTAAACATAGAATGGATTTTGCTCCAAGAGGCAAAAGGCAAAAGTTCGGGGCAGTGTTCCCAGAGATCCCAGCTTCCTTTCTGCCCCAGAGGACCTGATTCCATGGTGGCTGTGGGCCCCTTCCCTCCCCTTCTGCTGGCTTCACCTTAAAGAGCATTTCCTGGCTGGGCACGGTGGCTCACCCCTGTAATCCCAGCACTTTGGGAGACAGAGGAGGACGGATCACTTGAAGTCAGGAGTTCGAGACCAGCCTGGCCAACATGGTGAAACCCTGTCTATACTAAAAATACAAAAGTTAGTCAGGTGTGGTGGGCACCTGTAATCCCAGCTACTTGGGAGGCTGAGGCAGGAGACTTGCTTGAGCCCAGGAGATGGAGGTTGCAGTGAGCAGAGATTAAGTCACAGTTCTTCAGCCTGGATGACAGAGTGAGACTCTGTCTCAAAAAAAAAAAAAAATGCATTTCCCAGAACTTGAGTGTTGAGATGTAAATTCCCACAGGGGTGGGGTTCCCCAGCCTGTCAGGACAGTTTCCTGGGGCTCCCGGGTTCATTTGGGGAGCTCGCTCACTCACCAGGTAGGCAGAGGCTCCTTCTGCTGCCTGCCTGGCTCAGCGGCATGGTGCCAGGCTGCTGTGACCTGTGCAGATGATGCCCCTTAGCACAGCCCCATTGAACCTGTCCCAGCTGCCCACTCCCCTCAGGACATCTGGGGGGCAGGGAGACGAGGCCAGGAGGTGAGCCTCTCACAGGGACCACAGTGCAGGCGTGGAGGCTGCACTGCCGTGGCCCCTGCCCATCCCCTCCCCATGTGTTTCAGGGACACGTCGGGCCAGGGCCGCTTCTGCACCATCTTCAGGTCCTACTCCAGGGGCGCTCAGGTAAGACCAGCACTGCTCTTTCTGTTGCTTTTCACAAGGATGTTTCTCCTGATTCCTTCTGGATGTGAGTTGCTGTCCTGTCAAACTCCCAAACACTTTCTAAGGATATTTTCACGTTTTTTGTTTGATTGTTTTGAGACAGAGCCTCACTCCGTCACCCAAGCTGGAATGCAGTGGCACACGTGATCTTGGCTCACTGCAGCCTCCCCCTCCCAGGTTCAAGTGACTCTCCTGCCTCAGCCTCCTGAGTAGCTGGGATTACAGGCATGGTGGGTGCACTCAGGGCCATGTGTGTGCAGGAGTGTGCACAGGTGTGGCAGGTGTGCTAGGCCACCCTGGTTTCTCTCTGTCTCCTCTGGGCTTCCAGCACGCTTTTGTGCTGATGGGATCTGCTGGTGAATATGAGGCCAGGAGGAGGGGAAAGGACGTGAAGCCCATTGGAACAGACCTGCCATGGCCACTGTTGTTGCTGCTTCAATGAGAGGGATTCGAGCAGGTCAGTCCCGTCTGTGATGCCCCGAGACTTCTGGAAGAGCCGAGGGAGATCCTCCAGGTCCAGGTCCAGAGCCTGGAGCCCCCTTGTGGGCCCAGGGAGGCTGCCTGGGTCTGGAATCTGGATCTTTGGGGGAAGATTTAGGTGTGCGCTGTGCAGCTTCTGGCTCAGGTGGGTCTGCTCTGGGCAGGAAGGTGCCCCAGGTGGGAGGGGGACAGACGCTGGAGCTTCATCCCCCGGCAAGCTCATTTCCTTCTGTTTCTGCACTGAAGTGTAGTCGGTGTTGGCTCTGCTGTTTTCTACCTGCTGGGGGTGGGTGGGAAGGACCCCAGGGTGGGCAGGGTAGCACCATGTCCCAGGAGTTCCCTCAGAGATGTTGGTGACTCCCTCATGGTAGCAGAAGGGCCTGCAGGCTCTGTGCCAGCCCCATGGAGAACTTGAGTGACATGGCTGTGATGCACGGAACTGGCGAGTGAAAGACGCAAAGGTGCATTCCTCGGGCCCTGCTTGCTATTAAAGGAGGAACTGTGGCCAGATGAGGTGGCTCACGCTTGTAATCCCAGTGCTTTGGGAGGCTGAGGTGGGAAGATCACGAGGTCAGGCGTTGGAGACCAGCCAGGTCAACACACTGAAGACTTGTCTCTACTAAAACTATAAAAAGTAGCTGGGTGTGGTGGCGGGCACCTGTAGTCCCAGCTACTTGGGAGGCTGAGGCAGGAGAATCGCCTGAATCTGGGAGAAGGAGGTTGCAGTGAGCCGAGATCGTGCCACTGCTCTCCAGCCTGGGTGACAGAAGTAGACTCTGTCTCAAAAAAAAAGAGAAACAGGACGGAGGAGCTGTGTGGGTGATTCATGTCTGCAAAAAATACCTTCGATTGCATTCCTTTTGCTTTTAAATATTTCATAGTTTTTCTACAGTAAACACCTGCTATTTTGGTAATAAGAAAAGAAAATGGGGCATGTTTATCTTGGGTGACAATAAGCGTTGTTGGGGAGATACCGGGAAAGGCAGCGGGCAGCTGAACCTGATGGGGCTCCGCTGTGGGTGTCCCAGCTCCCACACAGGGAGGTCTGTGGGACATGAGGGCCAGCAGTTGTGATGTCTGTTTAGCTGCTTGAGAACTAAAAAAAAAAAAAAAGCAGTGCCAGGCATGGTGGCTCACTCCTGTAATCCTAGCACTTTGGGAGGCTGAGGAGGGCAGATCACGATGTCAGGAGTTCAAGACCAGACTGGCCAACTGGCCAATATGGCAAAACCCTGTCTCTACTAAATGTACAAAAATTAGCTGGGCATGGCAGTGTGCACCTGTAGTCCCAGCGACTCGGAAAGCTGAGGCAGAAGAATCGTTTGAACCCGGGAGGCAAGGCTACAGTGAGCCAAGGTCACACCACTGCACTCCAGCCTGGGCGACAGAGTGAGACTCTATCTCAAAAAAAAAAAAAAAAAAAAAAAAGGCAGTTCACAGGCTCTGCATGAGCCAGGCTGAGGTTCTGGAAAGCAGGCTCTGTTATCATCTCCGTGTTCTTTCCAAAGCATCCGGCACAACCGGTTATGGCTTTGTTTTGCCTTGTTGATTCTGGAAGTTCTTAGCTGTTATTTTCTGGATAAGAGGAGCAGTTTGCAGACCCAGGTGCACATGTTGGTCTTTGGTGGAGGATGCCAGGCGCTTCCTGGCAGCCTCGCCCTGGGAGAAGCACCTGAGCCCCATGGCGGGGCCTCTGGCTGCCATGACTGAGCGTCGGGGCCACCCCAGGAGCCCACCCCTCTGCTGTGTCTCTCCTGCCTGGTAAGCGGTGATGAGGTGAGGGCGCATCCGGCCGATGCGCAGAGCCGGGGTTTGCAGCACTGCTTCTCCCACAGCCCTTGACAAGACGCCAGCAAGGACTGTCTGTCCCAGCCAGGTCCGTCACTCTGCCGCCCTCTGTTGCCAGTGGAGAGGCCTGGCAGGTCCCACAGCCTGGGTCTTGCAGATAGCACCAATGAAGGCCACTGGCCACCACCCACTATTGTCACCTGTCACACAGCAGCAGTCCCGTGGCTCCTCCCACAAGGACCTTTACGTTCTGTCAAAGGCCAAGCTTCCTAGGCTTCCTGCCTGTGTCCAGGTTTTCTGTTGCTGAGATCTGAGGCGGTCCCTCTCAGAAGCAGTGCCAGCCACTGACAGGATGAGCAGGTCACCCAGGTGCGCGTCCCTGGGGCTTGCTTGGTGTGTGGAGGGTGGGGCAGGCTCCCTGTACCTGCAGTGTGGCTGATGGGGCATGCCGTCCTGTTTAGCTGAGAATTTGGGGTTGTAGGGCTGAGGGCCCCACAGGGTCATGGGGTGTCCCTTATGCTGTGCTGAGGCACAGGATCTGAGAAATAAAGAGACAGGACACAGAAGTACAAGGAGAACACAGCTGGGCTCAGGGAGGCCATGCCACCTATAAGCAGAGTCAGGCAAAGCCCCGAATGTCCAGAAGTGTGTATATTTATTGTGTATAGGTTAGGGGGCAGGACAGTGAGTGAAGTCATCTCTAAGGATAGTGATAGGGTCGTGAACAATAAAACAAGGGGTCCACCCCCATTAGGTCACCTAGGCTAGGAGGTGGACAGTGCGCAGCAAGAGGCCCATTCCCATGAAGGCAAGGGCCATGTGCAGTAAGGGGTCCACCCCCATTAGGTCACCGAGGCTTGAAGGTGGGCTGTGCGCAGTGAAGAGGGTGCAGTGCGCAATACCTCTATCTATGGGCAAGCTACTTCTAAGGATATCTATAGGAGGATGCTTAAGTCCACAGCAGTGACAGAGCTGCCAGGGTTACTGCCACCTGCTGGCAGCTTCCAGTGGGTTCTATGGGGGAATGCTTTTTGAGCAGCACGGTAACAAGAGCTGATAAGTTCACAGTCACCAAGGTGCGATTATCCAGAGGGGTTTTGAGCCCTCAGATGCTTGAGGGATTGGCGGTCTGAGGGCAGCCCTCCCCAAGAACTGGAGCAAGGTCCTACAACTCCTTCATCAGGAGGAGTGGCTCTTGCCCTAAGCCTGCCATAGAGCGGGTATCTTTCCGATACTGAACGCTGCCGCCTGGGCCATGGATTCTTGTCCTGGTGTAACTGTTTTCCCTTAAATCATGCTCTGCACCGTGTCTGCTCCAGACATTCCTCCGACTATAAGCTGCTTATTCCTTAATTCATGCTCTGTACTGTGTCTACTCCAGGCACTCCTCCGACTATGAACTGAGATATAGTTATATATATGTATAGGGGAATGACTGAGGGGTAAAATTTTCCTTAGGCACTCTGTGAACTGACATGATTACATACAGAGGATTATATAAAGGGAAATAACTGAGTAGTAACACTATAAACAGATGTTTTCCAAGCCCTAATTCTGTAAACTAATATATGAGTATATAAATGATTATATAAAAGGAAATAACAGATACTCTTCAGGCCTCAATTGTGCCACGATTCTGCTTAGCTCTCCTTCCTTGGTACCTGGATGGGGGGTTACCCACAGGGGTCAGCGGGCTTAGCAGCAGGGTGTGGCCAAGTGCCGTGTCTTCTTCGGGACAGAAGCGTGAGTTTGTTTCCCTAAGAAGGGTTTATGTGGAGAGTGGTACCGGAGGCCTGTGTGCTGCTGGCTTGGTGGCGCACAGGCAGGCAGACGTGAGTGGGGACCGCTGGGCAGTACCTCCCATTTTCCATGTCTGTTGCTTCTGAGCAGAGCCTGGGTGTGGGGATGCAGGCAGGAGGGCTTCACTCTGGCAGGCTGCACCTTGGGAGCTTGACCCACATGGATGGAAGGTGCATCTGTTTGTCAAAATTCATCAAAATGTTCAAACCTTGGATCTTTACATTTTCTGCTTTGTAAGTTACAGCTCAGTAAAAAATGATAGCAAAAAGGGCACCCACTCTTTGGCCCAGCAGTTCTACTTCTGGGAATTTCTCTTGTAGGTCGAGTTGAACAAAAAAAGTGTAAATGCACTCAGATGTGTATTGCCAGTGTTACCTTGAGCCAGTGCAGTACCAGCTAACGAGCAGGCGAGGGGGCTGGGCCTGAGCCCAGGGTGTGCAGGTGGGAGCAGTGCCCGGGCCCCGACCCTGCCCGAGAGGTGGGAGTGGCACCGTGGACACGTCCGCAGACGCTGAGGAAACTGACTGTCCAGAGTGGCTCCTGGAGGGGTGTAGAGCCAGGGAGAGCTTGTCCTGATTCATCCTCTAGAGCACTTGCTTACGAGTTTTTTTTGTTTTTTTTTCCTGAGACGGAGTCTTGCTCTGTCTCCAGGCTGGAGCGTAATGGTGCAATCTCGGCTCACTATAACCTCCACCTCCCAGGTTCAAGTGATTGTCCTGTCTCAGCCTCCCATGTAGCTGGGATTACAGGCATGTGCCATCATACCCAGCTAATTTTTGTATTTTTATTAGAAACAAGGTTTCACCATGTTGGCCAGGACGGTCTCGATCTCTTGACCTTGTGATCTGCCCTCCTCAGCCTCCCAAAGTGCTGGGATAACAGGCATGAGCCACCGTGCCCAGCTGAGCTTGCTAGTATTTAAAAAATCAGAGTATGTGTTACAGTTATCATTTTTAGCAAATAGAAGGCAGGGGAAGAGTTTATTTGCCCCTGTGCCCTGGGATACATAGTTGAGCATGCAGTTCGTTAGGTGGGCCCTGATCGCCAAGAGTCTCCTTTTGGTTTCTCACTCTGTGGTGATTTGGGTCCCTGCGGCCTTACCATGACCCATGCTGGAGCAAGCCTTCGTGTCCTCCTGTGCCATCGCCCCTGCCCGTAACCCCCGCCCCTCAGATGTGGCCATCCCAGGAAGGAGGGGCCTGCTCAGGGCAGCAGCCGAGAGGTGTGGCCAGGGCCCCCCAGCCTCACAGCACACTTGGAGCCTGAGCCAGCCGTCAGCCGGGAGGCGGACCTTCTGTTCTCTTTCTAGAGTTTTCAGTGTCATGGGAACAGTGGTGTTTGCCACAGAAAACATAGGTCAGCATAAAAATCACTCCCTCTCCAGCCTTTTAGCATTTGTTTTATGTCCATATAAGCTTCTTCAGTGTAATTCATTGTGTGTTTATATTTTTATTTAAAAAAAATCAGGCTGGGCTGGGCACTGGCTCACACCTCTCATCCCAGCACCGTAGGACATTGAGGCAGGAGGATCACTTGAGGCTGGGAGTTCAAGACCAGCCTGGGCAAGATAGCAAGACCCCATCTCTAAAAAATTTTTTTAAAACTTAGCCAGGTGTGATAGCTCACACCTATAGTCCCAGCCACTCAGGAGGCTGAGGCAGGAGGATTGCCTGGGCTGAGAATATCAAGGCTGCAGTGAGCCATGGTCACACCACTGCATTCCAGCCTGTTTGACGGAGTGAGACCCTGTCCCAAAAAAAAAAAGTGCAGTCTGTGGCGCCTGGGATCTCTGTCCTCACCTCACGTGGGCTGTGCCTGCCTCCTTGGCCAGCACGCACGCTTCTAGATGCACCGCTGCTGTTTCCCATCTGCACGGCACATTTCACTGCCGCTTACTCGGCTGTCCCCTGAGGCTGGACATTTAATGTGTGTCTGGTTTCTCGTTGTTATCAACGCCACTGTGACAGGCATCCTCAGTTATTTCCCAGTCGTGGGCTTGCCTCGCAGGAGGGTGGGCTGTGTTGTGCGCTTTGGTGACCCACTCCCCAGTCTCCCCCTCCCCCAGCAGCAAATCATCCCCCCCAGTCCCTGTGCCCCACACTACAGGGTTAACCCCTGGGTGTGCATTCGTTTATTCTCAAACTTATGATTTATCACCCACCAGACTGACTTGGCCATCTCTGTCCTCGAAGGGCTTCCCACAAGAAGAGGTGCCCTTCCTGAGCTGCTACTCCATCCCAAGCAAGGCCTTCACCCTAGGAGCTTAGTAATTTCAGTCTTGTTCTAAACAGGACCTGGGGCTACGCTTGAGTCTTCCAGAAATTGAAAGATGATTCTAAGAGGCTCTAAAGACCCTGATTTTCAGGTGGAGAGCGCCCTCTTCCTTCAGCCTCAGCCACGCTTTCCTCCCTGCCCTGTGTGGGACAGGCTCTTCTGTGAAGGTTTTGTCAGCCTAGGAGTGGGGTGGATCCCAGCTCATTGGCTGGATCTGGTTGAAGAACTGTAGGGTGGGAGTGGACAGTGGCGAGAGGCGGGTTTAGGGCTCCGTTCTGCCCAGCGGGGCTCTGAGTGTGAGCAGTGTGCTCCCCTATGCTGCTGGAGAGCCACGACTGTCACTGCTGCGATATTTAGGGCAGGCAGAAACAGCCCAAAGCTGAGCTCCAAGTAATTGGTCTCTAAGGGACGTGGCAGGAAGTCCCCGTGGCAAATCCTGCTCTGTCTGTAGCTGGGGGAGCTTCACAGAAACTGTCCTGGGGTGACTGGCATTCTGGTTTCCAAGTTTTAGGTTGGAAAACTCAGAAATGCCCCACTCAGCTCTGTCCTGAGTACGCCCAGGGGGAGTTCACTGATGGACTGGCCGAGGGGATATTTAGCTTCCACAGCTGCAGCTGCAGGCCTCATGTCCCCCAGCCGCCAGGACCCCTCATCTGCCTGCCCAGGCTGATGCCTCCAGGAGAGGAAGGGGAGGCAGCGTTGATGACACCATGGAAGGCGTGCACCCTTCTGCTGCTGTCCTTGCCGGGTGAGGGCAGGGTGGGAGGCAGGGCTGTGTGGAGGGCACCACCTGTCTGCCCAACCACCAGGTCCTAAGCATCCTTGGCCCTGCCCGGGAGCCACGTCCCCTACACCTGAGCACCCCTGGGCCTGGGCTGGTCGTGCGTGTCGGTGACCTCTGCACCCCTGCTGATCCCCCAAGTCTCTGTTGCAGGGGATCCTCCTGGTGTATGACATCACGAACCGCTGGTCCTTTGACGGCATTGACCGCTGGATCAAGGAGATCGACGAGGTAGGCCTGGGTTGGGGGAGCCCTCCTGGGGAAGGCAGGCTGGATGGAGGTGCCTGGGCCCCAGGGAGGCTCTGTATTCACGCCTGCTGCCCCTCCTGTGGCCCCAGCTCTGAGCCCTTCACTGCCCCACAGCCTGCGCCTGCGCATGCTGGTCACTGTGCACTCGACAGCCGGGTACTGGCCAGGGGCTCTGGGGCCACCCATAAGGGCCTGTACTGTGGGGCCTGAGCCCTGGGCTCTGCCCGCCTCGACCTCCCACGGCCCCCACCCCATCTGTCCCAACAGTGAGGGCCCTGCCACGGCTGAGGGGTGGGTGGCGCCCTGCGTTCGTGCCTCTGCTGAGTTCTGTGCCCCCAGCATGCGCCCGGAGTGCCCCGGATCTTGGTTGGAAACCGGCTGCACCTGGCCTTCAAGCGCCAAGTCCCGACGGAGCAGGCCCGCGCCTACGCGGAGAAGAACTGCATGACCTTCTTCGAGGTCAGCCCTCTGTGCAACTTCAACGTCATTGAGTCCTTCACGGAGCTGTCCCGCATTGTGCTCATGCGGCACGGCATGGAGAAGATCTGGAGGCCCAACCGAGGTGGGTGGGCGGGGAGCCCTGGGCTGCGGAGGCTGGTGGTGGGGGGGGCAGTGAGGCCCCGTGAGTGAGGTTCAGGCGGGTCCCTTGGCCACACGCAGTAGGGAGTTGGCTGGCGGCAGGGCAGTGACTTGGTAAGAGCAGCCGTGGGGCAGAGGCAGCAGCGCCAGCGGGCACCTCTCTCAGGGTGCCGCAGTGGCCTCCGCGCTTTGCTGTGCCTGTGAGGTCCTGGCATTGCTGGTGCAGGCAGTGCGTTCACGCTCCTTCCCTGGTTCCGGGGCTGGTATCCTCCCTTCAGAGGAGTACAGGGGCCATTCCTGCAGCCTTGTGTTGTTTCGTCTGCTTTTCTGGCAGGCCACGTCCTTGATCAGAGGCCCCAGAGAAACCTCCTCAGGGAGGTGGTACTGCTGTTCTCGTAGTGCTTCCCCGAAGGGTTCGCTGCTGGGCAGACAGAGAGTGGCTGACAGTGTCAGTGTCCCTCTTAAGAGGAAGCTCAGGCCGGGCTCTGTGGCTCATGCCTGTCATCCCAGCACTTTGGGAGGCCATGCAGGTCGATCACCTGAGGTCAGGAGTTCAAGACCAGCGTGGCCAGCATGGCAAAACCCTATCTCTACTAAAAATACAAAAATTAACTGGGCGTGGCCGGGCATGGTGGCTCACGCCTGTAATCCAAGCACTTTGGAGGCCAAGGCGGGCGAATCACCTGAGGTCGGGGGTTCAAGACCAGCCTGACCAACATGGTGAAACCTTGTCTTAAAAAATAATTAATTAATTAATTAATTAATTAACTGGGCGTGGTGGCGCGTGCCTGTAGTTCCAGCTACTTGGGAGGCTGAGGTAGGAGAATTGCTTGAACCCGGGAGGTGGAGGTTGCGGTGAGCCGAGATCATACCACTCCACTCCAGCCTGGACCAAAGAGTGAGACCCTGTCTCAAAAAACAAAAAGAGCAAACACGGGGAGCCGTGAAGAGCCGAGTTGTACCCTGGGCCATCATAACCCAGCCCCCATCCCTACGGAGCTCCTCTCCCCAGCTCTGCAGACTTGAGCTGGTCACAGTAAAGCCAGATTGATTCAGAACCCAACCAGAGGTACAGAAGAGCCTCCAGAGCAGGTCGGCTTGAAGGGTCAGCTCATGCAGCCCTCACACTGGGAGCTGCGGGGTCCAGGCCAGGAGCTGGGCAGAGCAGCCTCTGGAACCCCACTGCAGCACCCCCAGCATGCCTGGCTTTAGCAAGCAAGGCAGGGGACAGGGTGCCCGTGGACACATCTGTGCTGGGCAGAGAGGTGTGTGCGTCTGGGTGCTCCAGGAGCCCAGTCCTGGGGACAACGCTAGGCATCCCTTGGGTGCCTTGCATCTCCCTGCTCGGGAACTCCCCACCACAGCCCCATGGTCTGACGCTCCCCCTGCCCTGCAGTGTTCAGCCTGCAGGACCTCTGCTGCCGGGCCATCGTCTCCTGCACCCCCGTGCACCTCATCGACAAGCTTCCACTGCCTGTCACCATCAAGAGCCACCTCAAGTCCTTCTCGATGGCCAACGGCATGAACGCGGTCATGATGCACGGCCGCTCCTACTCCCTGGCCAGTGGGGCTGGGGGCAGCGGCAGCAAGGGGAACAGCCTCAAGAGGTCCAAGTCCATCCGCCCGCCCCAGAGCCCCCCGCAGAACTGCTCACGGAGCAACTGCAAGATCTCCTAGCAGAGATGGGTGGGCCGCCTGTGCAGATGCTGGGAGGGCTCAAGGTGGACACTCCCGCAGCGACGCCGGGCCAGTGCTGCCTGTGTGAAGACTGGCCACAGAGCTGCCTCAGAAGCACTAGGCTTTCCCCGCACCTGAGCCGGGTGTGGGGAGGAGCACGCACGGAGCACGTGTGGCAGGTGGGAGGAGGGGACGCGGCTGGGCTGCTGGTGCTTCTGGGAATCTTGGTCTGAAACAAGCTGGGCCTCTCCGACTGCCTGAGCTCGGCCGGTGGAGAGCCTGACTTGCCTTTCTTATTTATATACAGAACACTCCACCCTTTTTGTACATTTTCAAGGGGCCTTCAGGGAAGCCTGCGTGTGTCCCTGTGGTGCACTGGTGACTTCATGGCCACACCAGCCATGGGGACACACTTGGGACGCCTCAGGAGGGGATTTGTGACAGTGATGGGAAGGAGTCGCCCTGTGAATCCACGCACTGCGATTGGCAGGGCTGCTCAGAGGCTGGCGGAGCAGACGGGGTCGGTGCTCCCTCTGGAAGCTTGGGTGACCTCGGCCCTGGCTCCCATGGGCTCCGACCTCAGTGGTCACCGTGCTGGCAGTGGATGGAGGGTGTGGCCCTGTGGTCAGAGCCCAAGCAACACTCAGGAGAGGGGAGAAGTGAGGTGCGCCTGGGAGCACATACTGTTTTTGCTCCCCAAATCCCTTCTTCCTACATGGGGCTGAGAACCTTTGATGTGACACCTTTGGGGACGTTTACCACTCAAAACTCAGATCAGTATCTCTCCCACCCTGGAGAGTGCAGAGCTATCTGTGGACTTACAAATACTTGACCGGCCGCAGCCCACCTGCCTCTGGTGGCATCTGGACCCCTGCACCTGAGTGTAGTCTCCTGTTCTTGGCAGCTTCTGTCGCTGGCTCTGGTGTCCCCACAGCTGCTGCTCTCCTGTGAGGTCACCCGGTGTCGGGACCATCCTGACCTGCTTCTTAGGGACGCGCCTGGAACTGCCTTGGCCATGTCCGTGTGGGGGCCTCAGGCCAGGCCCCTCCTCAAAGCCCCACCAGCCCGGCGCTGCTGCCGAGCCCCAGGCATGCAGGGCCGGCCACTGCTCTTCTGAAGCCATTGGCTGCTCCTCCGCCCAGTGCTTCTGCCACACCTGCCCCCAGTGGCCCCTCTGCAGGGTTGCAGTCGCCTGGGACTGCCCTCCCCACCCCTGCACACACCCGCAGCACCGGTGCTCACCTCTACCTCCTGCCCTCAGGCCGCACAGCATGGCATGGCTAACACGCAGAAGGAGCCCTCCGGGGGCCCAGGGCCCCCTCAGCTGGGACTCCACGGCGCATGCTTCCCAAGATGGCCCCACGGAGGGTGCACCGGGCACCAGTGGACTTGAAGCTGCATGGCCCATTCCTGGGAGATGCAGGCCAGGGCCTGTGTGAGCTGCCAGATGAGTAAGGGAAGCCTGGCCTCCTGATCCAGTGTCCCTGTCCCCCCCGTCCCCCCGTCCTGTTCTGCCAGCAGGACCCGTGTTTGGGATTATGAACAAGACCTAGACGGGCCGCCATTCACGGTATCAACACTACCCTCACTGCTGTTAGACACTCGCACTGTTCCTGTTCTTTCCGAACCGTTCGTTCTTTGTACAGTAAATGTCAGATTCAGCTGTGGTCCCCACACTGTGTTCTGTGTATGGGGGAGTGGGTCTTGGCAGTGGCGGTGCCCCGTGCCAGGGGCTGGTGCTGCTTTGTACCTGGCAAACTGACCCCTGGCCTTTGCTTTGCCTCTGTTCCCTCCGCTGACGGCCGACCTGCAGCTGTGAGTTGGGTTCACCTCGAAGTGAGGGCTGGAGCTGGGCTGGAGCGGCCGGGCCTGGTCACGGCCGTTCTGCACTTCCTGGTGGTCTGGGCCCCAGCTGGGTTGTGCTGAGCCCTCACTCACAGCCCCCAGCCGCAGCCTGGGGCAGACTGTCCCTAACAGCAGCAGGGACCCCAAAGGCCAGGCCCTGCAGTCATTCAGCCCCCTCAGCAAGAGAGCCGCCTGCACACTGGCCATGTTGGGCTGCCTGCCGTGCCCAGCCCAGGGATGGGTGGACACCCCGGAGGTCACAGCTGACCCGGAACGGGACACTCCAGTCGGGACAGGGACCACAGCCTCTGGCTCAGGCCCCTACCTGTGCTGTTCCGGGGGCACATCCAGGCCTTAAGCCCCTCCCGGGCAGCTCCAGCAGGGAGCGCTGTTTCGGATCTGGCCCAGCTGCCCCACCCCGCGCTGTCAGGGCCCACCCCACATACCCTTGTAGAGCAGGGACTGTGGCGCCTGGAGGCTGTCTGGGACTCATTCTGACCAGACGAGGCTCCTATTACCCTGCCTCACGGGTCAGAGGTCAGACGCAGGGTCGTCGGGACATTTTCCATCCAGTGTCGGAGAAAACCACTCCCTGGGGCCCCAGACTTCTGCAGTCACAGAGGGTTTGGAAGGGCAGATTCCAGGCGGCCCTTTGTCCTGCTGCGCCAGTCAGGCTGGCCCCCTGCCCTCCCGACCAGGAGGAGCCAGCCTTGGGGGGATGTGTGCCCGCTGGTGGGGGGTGGAGGTGGGAACTGCGGCAGGCTAGGCTTCAGTGCCTGCTCTTTTCAGCTGCAGACGCCCTTGGACTTGGCCTTCCTTCAGGTGGCGCCGTCCCACGCCAAGCTACGTCCAGGGCTGCAGTGCGTGGGCTGAAGCTCTAGCGTCAGCGTGTGGGGGTGCTCTTGTGTTTGTGGGTGGCCGCAGGCCTCTTCCTGCTGCACCTGCCCGGCCTTGTGGTTGGGCCTGAGCCCCAAGCCCTCAGCCTGGTTTCAGGGATGGGGTATCTGGGAACGCAGTCCTGTCGTGTCAGGCCCCACCCCACCAGGGGTGGCAGAGCAGAGGAGGCGGGGCTGCGCTGGGAGTCCTGCAGGCCCCTGGGCCCCTAACATAGCCGTGGAGGAAGAAACCTCCCAGGAGCAGAGTGGTGCCCCCGGCCCGACCTAGACACACGTGACCATTGCCAGCCTGGACCTGCCTTGAGACACCCAGGCTGTGGTCAGCCATGCACTGCAGGGCGGTACTGCGCCTGCCACCCCCACAGCACAGGAGCCTGGGGTCCAGAGGGCATTGGGGACAAAAGCTGGGATTGCTGGCCCTGCCCCCACCCTCCGGAGGGTCGTCAAGGAGACTGATCCCAGTCCTGGGTGTGTAGGAAGGGGCTCAGATTACAGGGTCCCTCCCCTCCCCCTCTCGGGCCAGAGCCAGCCCTTCTCCGCCCCCGGTGACCCTCATGGCCAGTGGCTCTGTGCTCCTGGGCCTCTGGCCCCTCCCCAACCTCCTCCCCTCTACCCTGTGCTGACCGGGGCCTGGAAGCCCCCACACGGTTCAGACAGAGGGGCCAGGCTAAAACTGGAGAGGAGCCAGTACTGCACTGACGGCCTCTGAGAACCTGGGAGACCCAGCAGGGCTTTGGCCTCGGGTGAAAGGGAGCCTGGGGGTCCTTGTGGGGGCGCCGACCACAGGCACGGAGGGTGGATGCCTGCAGGACGTTGGGCTCAGAGGAGCCCGAGGGGCTGGTGGCCACACCCCCCTGCCCCCTGGCTCGGCGGCCCCCATGCCCACCCCACGGCCACTCCTGCCTCTCCTGCTCCTCTTCCAGCTGACCTTGGGGGCCGGCTTGCTGCCAGGGCCGGGGGGCCACCCGGGTGTGTGCCCCAACCAGCTCAGCCCCAACCTGTGGGTGGACGCCCAGAGCACCTGTGAGCGTGAGTGCAGCAAGGACCAGGTGAGCGCAGTTGGGCTGGGGTCCCGGGGCTTGGGGCAGCCAGCCTGGGAGAGATCCCACCAGACAGGCCCAGAGACAACCCCATTGCTGCCCTCATTTGTCTCAGCAATGAGGGCCCCTCCCCGCGCCAGCTCTCACACACCCCACATGCCTCCCCTTCACCCTGGGCACCACCCTCCTTTAGCGACCGGCCTCGTCACTGCCTCTCCTCCCATCTGGGACCAGTGCAGACACTGGTGGGGGTGCTGCAGCCCATAATCAGCCTTTGGCCTGGCCTGCACTGCCTGCTGGGTGGCCCTGAGCACTATGCGCCCTCCTTGGGCCTCAGTTTCCTCGTCTGTGCAATGTAAACAACGGAACTTGCTTGGGGGTGTGAGGATTCCGGAAGGTGAAGCAATGTGGCGCCTCTGGCGCTGCGGCTCCTCCCACGGGATGGAAAGGACCCTGAGTCCCCCGAGAGGCAGTCCTGGTGGCAGCCACAGAGCACGGGCCTCCCCACACAGGGGCCAGGCCGGAGCCCCCGGGGCCAGAGGGCATCAGGGCTCCCACCTAAGCGTCCTCCATCCCCAGGACTGTGCGGCCGCCGAGAAGTGCTGCAGCAACGTGTGCGGCCTGCAGAGCTGCGTGGCAGCGCGCTTCCCGGACAGCCCAGCCGCGCCCACCACCATGGCGGCCTCCTGCGAGGGCTTCGTGTGCCCACAGCAGGGTTCCGACTGTGACATCTGGGACGGGCAGCCGGTGTGCCGCTGTCGCGACCGCTGTGAGAAGGAGCCCAGCTTCACCTGCGCCTCGGACGGCCTCACCTACTACAACCGCTGCTACATGGACGCCGAGGCCTGCCTGCGGGGCCTGCGTCTGCACGTGGTGCCTTGTAAGCACGTGCTCAGCTGGCCGCCCAGCAGCCCGGGGCCGCCGGAGACCACCGCCCGCCCCACGCCGGGGGCCGCACCCGTGCCTCCCGCCCTGTACAGCAGCCCCTCCCCGCAGGCGGTGCAGGTGGGGGGCACGGCCAGCCTCCACTGCGACGTCAGCGGCCGCCCGCCACCTGCCGTGACCTGGGAGAAGCAGAGTCACCAGCGGGAGAACCTGATCATGCGTCCCGACCAGATGTACGGCAACGTGGTGGTCACCAGCATCGGGCAGCTGGTGCTCTACAACGCGCGGCCCGAAGATGCCGGCCTGTACACCTGCACCGCGCGCAACGCCGCAGGCCTGCTGCGGGCAGACTTCCCGCTTTCTGTGGTCCAGCGAGAGCCGGCCAGGGACAGGGCCCCCAGCGTCCCAGCCCCCACTGAGTGCCTGCCAGACATGCAGACCTGCACAGGCCCCGCCTCCCCCTCCCCTGCCTCCCCACACCTTGTCCTCTGGCACTTTGACCCGCAGCGGGGTGGCTGCATGACCTTCCCTGCCGGTGGCTGTGACGGGGCAGCCCGGGGCTTCGAGACCTACGAGGCATGCCAGCAGGCCTGTGCCCGCGGCCCTGGCGACGCCTGTGTGCTGCCTGCCGTGCAGGGCCCCTGCCAGGGCTGGGAACCGCGCTGGGCCTACAGCCCGCTGCTGCAGCAGTGCCACCCCTTCATGTACGGCGGCTGTGACGGCAATGGTAACAACTTCCACAGCCGTGAGAGCTGTGAGGACGCCTGCCCCGTGCCCCGCACGCCACCCTGCCGCGCCTGCCGCCTCCGGAGCAAGCTGGCACTGAGCCTGTGCCGCAGCGACTTCGCCATTGTGGGGCGGCTCACGGAGGTGCTGGAGGAGCCCGAGGTGGCCAGTGGCATCGCCCGCGTGGCGCTGGAGGATGTGCTCAAGGATGACAAGATGGGCCTCAAGTTCTTGGGCACCAAGTACCTGGAGGTGACACTGAGTGGCATGGACTGGGCCTGCCCCTGCCCCAACATGACAGCAGGCGATGAGCCACTGGTCATCATGGGCGAGGTGCGCGATGGCGTGGCTGTGCTGGACGCCAGCAGCTACGTCCGCGCTGCCAGCGAGAAGCGCGTCAAGAAGATCTTGGAGCTTCTGGAGAAGCAGGCCTGTGAGCTGCTCAGCCGCTTCCAGGACTAGCCCCCACAATGGGCCTTCGCCGCCTGATGTCCTGGTGAATAAACGCACTCCCCGTACCCCAGACCTCCTGGCTTGCTGCTGCTGGTCGGGCGGCCCTCACCCTTCCAGGTGCCCCATCCCCAGCCAGTTTCCAGCTGAGGCCTTGGCACCCACTGGGGCTTTGGTACAAGGTCACCCGGGAGCACCAGCCCACTCTTGCATCCTTCAACCAGCTCCATCCTGACTCAGCAGCCATCCCGGCCCCACGCCCACTGCCCGAGCTCCAGCAGCAAGGACCAGGATGTCCCAGGCCCTTGACCCCAGAGGAAACCCCGTCTCCCACCCACCCTCACGAGGTACTCCTAGGAGAAGGCGGGGTGGACACCAGCAACCCAGCAGCAGGATGTGCTTTATTCTGAGCAGGCTGGACCCTTCAGCTACCAGCTGAGAGCACAGACTGGGTGGGGCTGTTGCCCACAAGACCCGGCTTAGGGAGTTAGGGTTTGTGCCCCACAGAGCCTTTGGCAGCGGGGATACAGGTATGCGGGGTGAAGGGGGGGGCTTCATTTTTCCGGAAGATCAGGCACTTGTTGTTGGCTGGCATGTCCACCTGGAGAAACACTTTGCTGGGGGACAGTCCTTAATCCCCAGAGAGGCTGCCTGGGCCCCCACTTCCCCACCTACCATCCTCTCCAGGAACAGGCCACTGGCCTGTCCCAGGTCCTCCAGGAGGGCTGTGTCCCGAAGCCCCCACTCCGGGTTCCTGCATAGCGGGGGAGACGCAGTCATTACCTGGGGGGTGCCACCCAGCCTGCCTGCTCCCTGAGCCAGACCCGGGGCCACTAGCTCTGACCTGCATCTCAGCATCAGGTCAAAGTCCACGTTGCTCTGGGGAGAGATCTTCCCATTGATGGCATAGGGCTGTGGGGAAGGGGACACAGCCTACTGGACCAAGGTCTGCTATTCCCAGTGAGCTCGGGACACACTTGCAGGCTGGGGTCTGGAGAAGGAAATGGGCACTCCCTCCCTGTCCCCAAGAGGGAGGCAGCCAAGGCCAGGCTGGTGGGCAAGGTGGTAGGGGGACTGGCAGCTGACCTGGGAGGGGTGCAGAGTGGAAGTGGAGGGGAGACCATGCTGGTGGCTGGTGGGGGGCAGGGCGTCCAGGAGGGAGGAATCTGAGTAGGGCAGGAGAGCAGCTGTGACTGTGAGGGGCAGGCCCACTCACCCCATAGGTGATGAGCAGGCCCTTGGGTTTGAGCAGGTGTCCTGCTGCTCTGAAGAGCCCCTGGGGAGTAGGGGACAGGATGGCAGTGAGGCGCTGCCCCAAAACAAACCAGTCCCTGAGGCTGGAGACCCTCACCCGACTGTGATGGGGGTGAATCTGGCATCCCCGATGCAGGGTGAGGGGCACCTGGGCAGAGACCCTTGTGGGGGGGCGCCCACAGACCTCCGTGCAGCGCAGGGGGCTAATGTGGGCCATGTTGATGCAGAGCAGCAGGTCCAGCGACTTCGGCAGGATCCCGCCCCAGTGCTCCCAGCTCCACGTCACGTCCAGGTGCAGCGGGGCCTTCACGTTGGTCAGACCCTGGGCTTGCGTGGTGGCCGCGATGCTGCGGGAGGGGAGCGCCTGGGTGGGGGCCGAGTCCTGCCCACCCGCCTTTCCGACACCGAACAGGCATTCTTAGGGGAGGCTGGGGGTCGTGTTGCGGAGCGCAGACCCAAAGCAGCCGGGAAGGGGGACCCCGAGGCCCACCCACTTCCGCAGCCGCGGGGGCTGCACAGCTGGGGTCTGCCCCGCCGGCACCCCCAGGCTCCCATCCCGCACCCTCGGAGCCCGGGGCCCGCCGCACCCATCGGAGTGGCCGCAGGGGAGGCTCTCGGGGCGCCCCGGGCGCTGCACCTGTCCAGGCAGCGCTGGTCCACGTCCGACGGCTGCCACTCCGCCAGGGGGAAGGCCCGAGCGAAGTGCGCCGCGTGCTGGCCGGAGCCCGAAGCCACCTCGAGCACGCGGACGCCGCGCTGGGCCGGGTCCAGGTACTGCCGCAGCACGTGCAGGATGGGCTCCTTGTTTCGCTCCGCGGCCGCCGCCACCAGCATCGCGGCCGCAGGTCCTCCCCGCCGCGACCCAGCGCGCGGTACGTCGGGAGCTGTAGTCCGGATGCCGCGGGGCGCGTCGGGAGCTGTAGTCCGGATGCCGCGGGGCGCGTCGGGAGCTGTAGTCCGGATGCCGCGGGTCGCGTCGAGAGCTGATAAACTACAACTCCCAGGAGCACGCGCGCCCCCCGGTAAGGGGTCTGCAGCCGCCAGAGGCACGGTGAGGAGCGGCTCAGCGGTGGGTGGCGGCCCCGGCCAGGGCGCTGGACGGCGAACGTGGCTTGCTGGCTTACAGGCGCCTTAGCCAAGGTGCCCAGTAGCTCACGGCCATCCAAGGTTTTTAGGGAACCTGTCGCCCTCTGAAATGTGTGTCAGCTCTGCGCCGAACTGGGCGCCTTCACTTGGTTTCGGGTTTTCTCTCCTTTCAAGATCTCTGGCGTTGGCGAGAGTTTGTTTTTTAGAGAAAAAAAAAAAAAAAAAAAAAAATACCGCAAAATGAACGTGCGCCGCCCGGGAATCGAACCCGGGTCGCAAGAATGGGAATCTTGCATGATACCACTACACCAGCGGCGCTCTCGAGCGCTCTCCCCGCGCGAGCAGTCAAGACTGTAATGAGGAAGCCCTCCGCGCATGCCCCACCACGAGAGCCGGGGGCGGCGCAAAGGAGCCGGCGACCGCGTAGGACCTAGCCGGCGGGGCCGCGCGGTGGGAGTCCCGCGGTGCCCTCCAGTGCCCGAGGAGAAGCAGCGAACGTGAGGGACGCGGGCTGCAGGACACCCTCGATTCGGGCCTGAGCCTAGGAAACCGTCGACCTTCGTGAGTGGATGGGGGCGGGGCCCTGTCGGGGCGGGGCCGGGGCCAGGGTTAGGGCGGGGTTGCCGGGGGGCGGGGCCATATCGGGGCGCCTCCGAGAGAAGGCGGGGCTACGGGGTGGGGCGAGACGTGAGCGGGGACGGCCCACTTGGGGCCGGGCCAGGGCGGGGGGTGTGGCAGGGGGCGGGGCCAGCCGGCGGGAATTCAGCGGTCTGCGGGATGGGCACCAACGATGCCCCACGGTTTCTCCGTGACGCTGGGATGACAGCACCAGCTCGGGGCCACGGATAGTGCGAGGGGTCGGTCGGTGACCCCGCCGTCAAGTCAGAGAACGCGATTTGTGTGCGCCCGAGGGTTGGGGTCCAAGGCTCAGAGCTGGGCCCTGCTCCGGAAAGTGCCCAGCGCGTGGCTCCGCAGTCAGGACTGGCTTAGCGCCTTTGCGGGACCGTTGTTCACCAGTGGGAACTCAGTGCTCGACATTGCTCTGGCTAGAGCGAAGCGGTTGGAGGAACAGACCAGGGAGGGCCAGTCATGTGGCTCAGGGCAGGAGGGTGGCTTACGGTCTGCCAGTCTGGGAGTGGGAACGTGGGGAGTCAGGGGTCAGGGGCAGCCCTGCCAGGGGATGTTGGTGGCCAGCGAGGTGGTGACTGGCCAGGCCCTGCAGCAGGCTCTGTGGCCTAAGTCCACCCTTTCCTCACCTGACTGGCCGTCTCTATCCCTCCTCCTGTGGCCTGAGCACTTTCCCTGCGTCTCCTTCAATGAGCACTTTGCCCCCTACACGCTACCTCGAGGGGAGCCCCAGGAGGAGGACCTGTGATGACCAGGGGTTCTCCTAGGGTCGAGGCACCTCTCCCCACCCAGGCTTCACCTGGGCCTCCCCAGGCACAGGAAAGAGGAGCCCGAGATTAGTCTCTCCAGAGCTGCCTTGAGGAGCTGCCCACAGTGCCCAGTTGCCTGACCTCAGGCCGGTGCTCACCTGCAGGCTCATGACTTGGAGCTGCATGCTGGCTAGGCCACACCTGCCCTCGGCACCCCCGGAGCTCAGCAGCCGGAATGGATGTGTCTGAGCAGAGGCCTTGGCTGCAGTGGGTGCATGTGAGCACTGTCTGGGAAGCTGTGGATGCATGTCAGTGGCTGGCAGGGGTCTGGGACCCCCACAAGATACCAAACATGGATCCCTGGAAGGGTCCCCCAGCTCCTGCCACTGCTGGTGTTGTCTCCCTCGGTAGCCGAGGTCAGAGCTGCGGAATCAGCTTCAGCCTGTGGGAAGAAAGTTGCCCAGGTGCCATGGCAAAAGACCGAAGGCACAATCTCTCCCAGCATGATAAATAACTGGTTATTTAGTTATAGCAATGACACCACCAGTTAGACTTAGATACAATCACGTAATCCATTATATACTCTTATTACATTCTTATTCTCTGTTATTAACCTTTGCATTAGTATTACAGTGTAGGAACACTTTTAGCCTTATAGTATAGAAATAATCAGGTGAAATATAAGTGGGAACTGAAGGGGCATTGTCAGAAGTGATCAGAAGGCAAGAGCCTTGAGGTAGCGCCAGCGCCTGGGAAGGCGCCCGATACTTTGCAGGCAGGCCTTGTGTAACGCCAACCAGCGTCTGGGGAGGCGCCCATTACTTACCAGGCGAAGAGGGGGAGTTTCCCTTTCACTGGGTAGTTCACAGAACACTCTGCTTCATCTGGCTCTCGAGGAAGGTCTGACAGTAGCCAGGCCGGCCCGCAGACATCCAGGGGCTTAAACACCTCTCTGTGGTGCTGTGCTCGGACGGTCCCCATCCTTGTCCACCTTCAGGTTCCCCTTTCCCACCCAATGCTCCCTTGTAAATTGTTAGAAGTAAGAATAAAGGAATCCTAAAAGCCTTTGATCTCTCTGATAAGTGCATAGAAAGATACTGACGTATGTGCCTCCCCTCCTTGCAGCGAGTGCTTGAGAGAGGGGCCCCTGTACTGTACCCACGGGCTCCCCATATTGTCAGTATGTGATGTGCTTGACCCTACCAGTCATGTCAGATGAGTCACTCTCCGGCCCTGCCCCCGGCCTTGTATACAGTAAATATCAGCGCGTCCAGGCATTGGGGCCACTGCTGGACGCCTTGCCTTGGTAGCAGTGGTTCCCCCGCCCAGCTGAGTTCTTCTCTTATCTCTGTGTCTTGTGTCTTTCTTCCCTGCAATCTGTCATCTCTGCACACAAAAGAGCACCCACGAGACCCTGCGGGGCCAGACCGGACATCAGCCTCTCCTGAGACTGAATTTGGCTCCCCAGAGCCCCTCTCGAGTGGAAGGGACCGTGACACAGGCCCCCTTTTCTGGTGTGTATTAATCTACACAATAAAATACCAGTGCCCTGAGCGCCTTGCATCCTGGATTCCAGGCTGGGAGCGACACGGAGTCCCGGGCCTGTCCACGCGGCAGTGCCTGCTGGCCCTGGCGCTCACACCCACACCCGCGAAGGGTGGGACCCCTCGCTGTGCCTCCCCCTCCAGGAGCACGCCTGCCCCACCCATCTTGGGGTCTGGCCTACAGAAGGTGATCGGGGGTGCCTAAGGAGGGGCAAATCCCGTCGTGCCTTAGATCCTCAGTCTCCTCAGCCACAGAGGGCTTGGGGGGCCCAGCCCCTCCCCACCCGTCCTCACACTTGCACACGGCCATCCCAGGAATCCAGGCCCATGACATTCAGGTCCAACAGCAGGGTCCAGCTCCTCTCCTGGGGTCCATTCTCTGGACGCCACCCCCTGGGGTCCTGAGCTTCCTTCCTAAGTGCCCTGCAGTCCCCTTCCACCCCCACACCCACTACGACTTCCCTTGTGTCTGAGTTTCTGAGGCTGCTGTAGGAAATGACCCCAGAGCTTGGTGGCTTAAAACAAATATATTTTCTCACAGTTCTGGAGACCAAAAACGCAAGACACAGGTGTCAGCTCCCTCCAAAGGTCCTGTAGGAAAGTCCTTCTGGCCTCTTCCAGCGTCTGGTGGCCCCAGGTGACCCTGGGCTCATGACCACACCACTCCAATCTTCCGTTCTTCACATGGCCTTCTCCTCTGTGTCAGCTGCCGGCCCCCACAACCAGCGTTCTGCCTTCCTCAGCTCCCCTGGCTCCCTGCTGCCCTGAGGACCCCTGGGGTCTCCCCTTGCCCCTTTTTTGCCCACTGCTCCTCCCAAGGAGCCCTTATGAGGGCTGCTGGACCCAACTTTTTTTTTTTTTTTTTTTT
>NW_016107759.1:713693-715693 GCF_001604975.1 Cebus imitator
CCACCATGCCCAGCTAATTTTTTGTATTTTTCGTAGAGACGGGGTTTCACCATGTTGACCAGGATGGTCTCGATCTCTTGACCTCGTGATCCACCGCCTCGGCCTCCCAAAGTGCAGGGATTACAGGCTTGAGCCACTGCGCCCGGCCCATTTTTGTGTTTTTTGTAGAGATGAGGTTTCACTGTGTTACCCGGTCTGGACCCAACCTCAGACGTGACCTATTGCTGGGGCTGGATGTTTCGGTCTCCTGGCTTGACCACCAGTGGCTGAAGCAAAGGCCAGAGCTGCTGGCTCTGGGCCAGCTTGGCCCTGCCACCCGCAGCGGGCCCCAAGGGTGGGGTCTGCCCTCAGGAGCCTGTGTGAGCTGGGGGTGTGCCTCCCCGTGTGGGGCTTTCCTCCCCAGGACCGCCCTCACTCTAACCCAGCTGCTTCTGGCTGCCAGGAGCACGTGCCCTCAGGCCACAGCCCCCCAGCACCCTGTCCTGCCTCCCTGGCCTGTGTGAGTGATTTTGCTGAAGGCCACTGGGAGAGGCGGGCGCGAGCCGCAGGCTGCACAGATGACGGGGGATCACACTGGCCTTCCTTGAAGGACACACAGCCGGGTGCTGGTGGGGGGAGGGTGGAGCCGGGCAGGAGTGGGGGAAGTGGGGTGGGGGTGGGAGGCAGAAAAAAGGCAGTCCCTTAGGAGTCCTTCCTAGGGGACATCTCAGGCCTAGCCTCCTTGGATATGGCCCCTCTGCTCACAGGGCCAGAGGCCCAACCCAGCCCTGCAGAGAGGGCAGCTGGGGTGGTCCTTCAGCCCTTTAGCCGTGCTGAGGATGGGTGCAAGGCCAAGGGCTGCCTAGGTCAGCAGCTTCCCTGAGGGCCTCCCAGTAAGCCTGGGGCTCCCAGGAGGGAGGAGAAGCAGGGCTAGTGCTTAGGGTGGGGGCTCCTCAGGCTGGTCCCCCCACCACCAAGAGCCACCTCTCACCCCTCCATGTGGATTTAGACAGAAAGACCCTGGGCCCCCCTCACCTACCTTCCCCCCTCCCCGTTTTCAGCCACAGCATCCCTGACCTCTCCTTGGAGAATATGGGGGCCACTGGACACCCCCAGGCCCTGATGCCTGCACAGAGTTCTCCTCTTATTTCTCTACCAAACTGAGGGTCGGCCTGTTATTTCTCATGGCCCAATAACAAGATGCAGATGGACTGGGGAGGAAAAGTGCTTTTATTTCTGCGACTGGTTACAGGGAGAAGGCCTGGAAATGATCACCAGCAAGTTTTCCAGAGGTTGTGTACCTTCCAAGGTGTATGTCTATGTGTAAGTGTGCACTCATCCAAACACATAAGTGATTAACTCTTTTTCATCTGTAACTAAGGTCTGAGTCCTGAAGACCTTCCTCTGGAGCCTCAGTAAACTTAATGTAAAGGGGTCGAGGTGTTGGAGTGATTACCTTATCTTGTCTCCTGCGAAATCATAGAGGTTTGGGGAGTTCCTTTGGGCCCCAGATAAACTTGTCTGTGGAGGACTGGGAAATTGCTTCAGACCCCCGATAACCTTGTTTAATCTTGAATGCGTCCTGTTAAGAATTCCTTCATCATCTTGTCATGCTTCGGGCCCCAGGAGGGGCCTGGGCACAACTCGGTGGGCTTTCGTTACCTCCCAGCCTCTGCAGAAGGGCGCTGGCTTTTTTTTCTGTTTTTGAGACAGACTCTCACTCTGTCACCCAGGCTGGAGTGCAGTGGCACGGTCTGGGCTCACTGCAGCCTCCGCCTCCTGGGTTCAAGTGATTCTCTTGCCTCTGCCTCCTGAGTAGCTGGGATTACAGGTGTGCGCCACCACACCTGGCTCATTTTTGTATTTTTAGTAGAGATGAGGGTTCACCATGTTGGTCAGGCTGGTCTCGAACTCCGGACCTTGCGATCTGCCCACCTCAGCCTGCCAAAGTGCTGGGATTACAGGAGTGAGCCACTGTGCCTGGCCTCAGTGTTTTTTTTTTTTTTTTTTTTTTTTTTTTT
>NW_016107759.1:717453-745219 GCF_001604975.1 Cebus imitator
GGGGGGCCGAGGTTGGGGGGCCTGGGTGGAGGGTCCGGAGCCGGAGTTGGGGGGGCCGGGGCTGACCGCCCTCCGGTGCCCGCAGGTCCCACGCAGCAGCAGGTGGAGGGCCGGCTCGGCGAGCTCCTGAAATGCCGGCAGCCCGCGCCGCCGACCTCGCAGCCCCCGCGGGCGCAGCCCTTCACGCAGCCGCCGGGACCCTGGTCCCTGTCGAGGTGAGACGCGCGCGCCCCCGGCCCGGCCCGGCCACCCCTCCGCCCCCCTCCCCTCCTCCGCCGCCGCCCTGGCGCGGAGGGTGACCTTGTGAAACGCTAGTGCGGCCCGGCCACGTGCTGCGGGCGGGGCGGGCGCGCCGGGGCGGGGGTTCGCGGGTCCTGCCCACAGCGCTTCCGCCTCACCTGGCCGGGTCCGGGCCCCCAGCTGGGGGAAAGCCGGCAGCTCCGGGGTCGCGGGGGCTTGCAGCGGCCAAGGCCAGCGCTTCGGGCGACCTTGGGCTGCGGCTGGAGCCCGAGCCACGGTTCGCGGACGGCGCCGGGCGCCGGTCCTCAAGGTCTCGCGGCTCCGTCCTTGCAGAGCTCAGCGGGGGACAAGGGCGTGTGCTTCCCCCGGGCAGGGCCGCCGCCCTCCTCCGCCCTTCACCCCAGACACCCTGGGGCAGTGGGGCCTCCTCCCCTGCAAATGCTTCTGCGTTTCCCAAACCAGTGAGGTCCGGAGACCACAGGAGCCTCAGTCCGGCCACTGCGGCCTCCCGTGACCGTGACCCAGAGGTTGGACAGCCCCGCGGGGCTGGACGCGTGACTTTGGCTCGGCGCCTCCGCCGTTCCCTTCATTTGTCCTGTGCGTCCCCCAGGCCTGTGCGCTTTGCTGCGGCCCCAAGGCTCCTGGAGGTGGCAGGGCCCTGGCCTGGGGTGCTGGGGAGGGCCGCGGGAGGAGAGCTCAGTCCAGGAGTTCAGGGCAGCGACAGGTGGGGAGTGCCGAGCCACCCTCAGCCTTCCCCCTGCCTACCTCGCAGTTTCCGGGCCTCAGGTGGCACAGGTGGAAGCCTGTGGGGACAGGTGTTTGAGGCTTCACCGGGGTGGGCCTCTCCAGGGCTCCATCCTAGTGAGGTAAGTGGCCTAGACCAGAAGTGCCTTCCAGTGGGAGGTGAGTGGGCCCCAGGTGTCCCAAGTGGGACGCTCCTCAGACATCATGCTTGGTCTTCCCTTCCACTCTGCCTCCCAAAGGAGGAAACCGAGGCACAGGTGTGCAGCCAGCACCTGGTCCCCCAGGCAGGCAGGGATCACGAGGCTGGAGTGGCCCAGGGTGACAACCTCTGTCTTGACCTGGAGGAACCACCTTCCTTTCCTCTCCAGGACCCCACTGCTGGGGAGGGCAGGGGCAAGGCTGTGGCACAGTTGCAAGGAGTTAGGGAAGACGGAAACGTTCTTCATGGTACCCCTAGGGTCCCCGTGGGCAATGCCAGGTCCACTGGCTGTTGTCCCTTTTTTTTTTGAGTTGGAGTTTCAATCTCGTTACCCAGGCTGGAGTGCAATGGCATGATCTCAGCTCACTACAGCCTCCGCCTCCCGGGTTCAAGCGATTCTCCTGCCTCAGCCTCTTGAGTAGCTGGGATTATAGGCACGAACCACCATGCCCATCTAATTTTTGTATAGTAGAGGTGGCCATGTTGGCCAGGCTGGTCTGCAACTCCTGACCTCAGGTGATCCACCCGCCTCGGCCTCCCAAAGTGCTTAGATTACACGTGTGAGCCACCTCGCCAGCCTGATTTTTGTACTTTTAGTAGAAATAGGGTTTCACCATGTTAGCCAGGATGGTATCAATCTCCTGACCTTGTGATCTGCCCACCTCAGCTTCCCAAAGTGCTGGGATTACAGGCGTGAGCCACCGCGCCCGGCCTGTTGTCTGTTAAAGCCCCCATCGGAGGACCTCTGTCAGCCAGCTAGTGGGACATGTGGGAGGTTGAGGGGGCTTCACCCTATGTGCAGCGGGGCTGGAGGCGCCCTGCGCAGGGCAGGGTGTGTGCTGTCCTCTCCTTGGGGTCACACACCTTCCCACCCCTAGGCCTCAGTGCTGGCAGCTTCTGGCAGCAGTGGGGTGTCTGCCTGAAGCCCCCACCCTGCTCCTGCACCTTCCTGGGCCCACCACCTTCACTCTGAACTGCCCCACCCTATGCTGCTACCCACCTTCCTGCCTTTTACTTCATTTAATTTTCTTTTTGAGACAAGGTCTTGCTGTGTCACCCAGGGTGGGTGCAGTGGTGCAGTCATGGCTCAGTGCAGCCTCAACCTCCCAGGCTCAAGCGATCCTCCCACCTCCCAACTTCCCCAGTAGCCGGTACAACAGGCCAGCACCGCCACACCTGGCTGATTTTTAAATTTTATGCAGACAGGGGTCTCACTGTGTTGCCCAGGCTAGTGTTCAATTCCTGGGCTCAAGCAGTCCTCTCACCTTGGCCTCTGCTCCCGGCCTGTCATGCCTATTCTTCTCCTTGCTGCTCCTCATCCCTCACTGACTCGTCTTGGGAGTGGGACGTGAGGTCCCCACGAATCTCCCCTGGTGCACCTGGAGGGTCAAGGCTTGTCACCCACCATGTGTGCTGGCTCCAGTTCCTGTCAGGCACAGGTCTGGGCACTGCCACCACACCTGGCTAATTTTTGTATTGTTAGTAGAGACAGGGTTTCACCATGTTGGCCAGGCTGGTCTTGAACTCCTGACCTCAGGCGATCCACCTCGGCCTCCCAAAGTGCTGGGATTATAGGCGTGAGCCACTGCTCTAGGCCCAGATACGAATTTGACAAGTTCTTCCTCCTGGTGGCAGAGACACTAACATAAACACTGAGGCGATATGAATCATCAAGTAGGAGGTGAAATGGGGCCATGTGATCACCCGCCAGCAGGGCACAGGGAGGGCATGGGGGACTGCCACAGGAAGGGACAATGGGATAAACCCCACAGGGCCAGAAGAGGCAGCCCGCCTGAGGCAGGGGGTCTGGGTCCGGTGAGGGCAGGCCAGGGGGCTGGCTTGGGGATGTACTGGGTCAGGGGTGTGGACTCCTGTTGGACTTGCTGTGATTTCCTGGTGCTGCCGCTACTCAGCATGTGACATGGTCAGGTCGATTCTCTCCCAAGCCCACTTGGTGGGCTGAAAAGGGGTGGGTGTGGAGGGGATATGAGAGGATGCCCACACTGGCTCCCTGGGCCCAAGTTTGCCTGGAGCAGTGTTCCTGGAAGCGGAGAGGTTGGCAGGGCCGGGGCCGGGGCCGGGGCCGGGGCCGGGGCCGGTGCCGGTGCCGGTGCCCTTTACCCCAGAGAGCAGCCAGCGCAGCCTTACATAACCAGAGCCCGTGGGGCAGTGCCTGCCTACTGGGGCCCATCTCAGCTGAGGGCTACCACCTCCCCCCTGTAATTCACAGCCCCTGGCAATTTCCTTTTCTTATACATTGATAATCCAACTTCCAAGCTTTCTTGGAGTTTTCAGCCTTCCGGGATGGGAGTGGGCTGTAGGCAAGGGGGCTTTCCAAATGGACAACACTGCATTCCTTCCGGTTTGTGCAGAAACTCAGGCAGTAGGCAGGCCTGGGAGGTGCCCCTGCCCCTCCTATCTCCACCTGCACATTTTAAGATCCTCTGCAACCACCAGACCCTGCCAGCCCTGGGGCCGGAGGGACCCTGCGGCCCTCAAGACGCTCCTCTTTATTTTAGTGCCCCTCTCACCTGAGGAGGAACCCGGAGCGGCGCCGGGGCAGCTGAGCCCAGGAAGGCAAGCAGGCCGGCCGGGACCGCGAGTGCCTGGCGGAGCGGCAGGCACAGCCCAGGACTCCCGGCTCCCACCTCCGGCTGTAGGTGCGGGCCCCATTCCCTCCATGGCCCTGTCCCGGGCTCTGTGCGCTCAAGGCTTGGCCACCTGGGGCCGCCTGGCCGGGACGGGCCCAGGGGCCTGCTAGATGTTGCGTGTAGCACCGCGGGAGCCATCTCGTTCTGCATCACCCCTTGTCTCAGGCCCGTGGGGCGTGGGTGAGGGTCATAGTCACTCTCCCCTGTCGGGGATTGTCCATCCCAGCACCATGTGCTCAGCCCGTGAAGCCTGGGGGGAGCCAGGGAGAGGCAAGGGCAAAGGCCCCCCATTCCTGTTCAGGTGCATTTGTCCACGGAGGGAAACGTCATGGAGATGGAGGCACATCTGTGGGTCAAGAAGGTGGCCTAGAACTGCACCCAGAGTGGGGGGTTGGGACAGACAGACCTGGTCATGGTCAAGGTCAGAACTGAAGCTGCTGGTGGGTTGCAGGTGGCAGCACAGGCACTGAGTGTGACCCGACCAGGGGTCTGGGACACAAAGATAGGGCCCCCACCCCACGATCACTTGCTTCCCTCAGGGTGAAGGGCTGCAGTTGTAAGCTGAGCTGCCGGCGGCTGGGGGCCTGCAGGAGAGAGGCCTGGGCCACCAGCTGCTGCAGGCGGCTGCTCTCTCTGGTTCAGGAAGTGCCTAGGCTGGCCGGGTCTGGGGACAGTGAGCTGGCCCGGGGCTGCTCCTGAGTTCTGCCAGGCAGCACCGGGCCCGGGGCAGGCACCAACCACGTCTGTCTCCTCCCTTCCTGCAGTCCAGGGCCAAGGCTTGTGTTCAATCGTGTGAATGGCCGGCGGGCTCCCTCCACGTCCCCATCCCTCGAGGGGACCCAGGAGACCTACACACTGGCCCACGAGGAGAATGTCCGCTTTGTGTCCGAAGGTAGCGAGCGGGGCCGCAGGGTGTGGCCCAGGCTGCTGGGTCACAGTAACATGGACTCGGGATGGCCCCACTTCAAGGTGACCCCCAGCCGCTGTGGGGCTGTGCTTTTCCTTGGCGCTCTGCCCTTGTGTCCTGTGACCAGCCCTGTGTGGGGCTGGAGTCCAGGGTGACCATCAGGCCCTGGGTGGGCGATGGGGTGCTTGGGACCTGGCTCAGCCCAACTGCCCTCCTCCCACAGCCTGGCAGCAGGTGCAGCAGCAGCTGGATGGTGGCCCAGCCGGTGAGGGCGGGCCGAGGCCTGTGCAGTACGTGGAGAGGACCCCCAATCCCCGGCTGCAGAGTGAGCCCCCCCAACCCCGTCCCCTGAGGAAAGACCCCCCAACTCCTCTGATCCTGACCTGGGCTCTGCCAGGGTCCCACCCCAGGGGATGAGGGAGGGGACTCTGTGCAGAAACCCTTTCTTCCCAGGACACTGTGGTTAGCTCCAGGGGAGAGATGCTGGCCGGTCTGGGAGGCAGCCTTACTGCCCAGCCTTTTCTGTCCACAGACTTCGTGCCCATTGACCTGGACGAGTGGTGGGCGCAGCAGTTCCTGGCTAGAATCACCAGCTGTTCCTAGCGGCTGCTGGGAAGAAATGCTGCTACGGCCGACCTGTCACCAGGAGAGGAACGTGGCGCCCTGCCAGCCCACCCACTGCACCTGGCTGAGTGCCGGCCACACCTGAAGTGCCAGCATTGGGACTTTTGCACGTGTTTTCCCTTTGGCCTGGCTGTCCCAAGCTGCCATGGCCAGGGCCTGAACCTGTCTGACCTCAGCCCTGCTCACTGTGCCCAGGAACCAGCGACCAGCCCCTGGGGCTGGCAGGGAGGAGCTCCAGGCTAATAAAGTTGGGAAACTGCCTGTTTCGAGTGGCTTTGACATCAGAGGGTGGGGGGGGGGGTCCTTGTGTCCAGTTCCAGTCCCCAGCCTGGGACTTCAGGCCCAGTGCAGATTCCCCTTGTAGCCCTATCTCCTCGGGCCCTTGGCTTCTCACCCAGCTCTCTGCCGACAGGTGGGATGGGCGTCGGCCGGCTCACCTTGCTTGGAAGTGTGTAGACCCCACTTTGCTCCTCCTTCCTCTTCCGTTGGCGTTGTCCGGAACCAGAGCCGAGCCTCAAGGCCTCAGGACATTAAAGGGTCCTGGAGTGCAGTCTTGACCACCCTGCCCCCACCAGGATTGGGGCTGTCTCGGAACGCCAGGTCCCATTCTGAACCCGCCGGGCCCTCTGCGGGCGCCCGCACTGCTTTCCCTGTTGGGCAGGGGTGACGCAGCCCACCCGAGTCCGGCCCCAGGGTACCCAGGTGTGGACCAGGGGTCTCGGACGGCGAGAGAGTGGCAGGGGGAGCCCCGGCGCAAGCGCGGACAGGTGGGCGGGGGAGGGCCCGCAACCCGCGCGGGCTTCGAGGCCGGTCGGGCCGACCCGGGACTGCCTCGGGAGGCCCGCGGGGCAAAGGCAGCAGGGACAGCGGCCGGAGAGACGCGCGGGCTGCTCTGGAGGGGCCAGTCACGTGGCCAGGGCGCCGCCATGACGGCGGAAGTGACGGCGGAAGCGGGGCCGTTGCCAGGCGCCGTGTGCGTGCCCTGCGCGGGGCGCGCGGAGGCTGGGGCGGGAACTTCGAGTGGCGGCGCCATGGCCCGAGGTAGCGCGCGGCAAGCGGGGGTCCCAGGCACTGGAGGTCCTGGGTGGCGGGGTCCAGGGGCGGCGGCCGGAGCGCGCAGGGCCCCCACCTGGGCCCCGAGGCCGGAGTCCCCGCTCGGGCAGGGTCCCGGAGCTTGGCTTCGCTCGGGCGCCCCAGCGGCTCCTGCCTGGTCCCCTGACGCCCGCCGCCCGCCCCGCAGCGTGGCAGCACCCGTTCCTCAACGTCTTCAGATACTTCCGCGTGGACGAGTGGAAGCGCTCAGCCAAGGAGGGGGACGTGGCCGTGGTGACGGTAGGCGGCCGGGCTCACGGGCTCGCCCGCGGCGCACGCCCTGCCCTGCTCCCGGGAGAGGCCCCTCGCCGGGGCCGCGCTTCTCCCGGGTGCCGTCGGCGACCCCGAGGACCCCTCGCCGGGGCCGCGCTTCTCCCGGGTGCCGTCGGCGACCCCGAGGGCCCCTCGCCCGGGCCGCGCGCCTCACGGGTGCCGTCGGCGACCCCGAGGGCCCCTCGCCCGGGCCGCGCGCCTCACGGGTGCTGTCGGTGACGCAGGCTCCCGCCCCTCCAGGACAAGACCCTGAAGGGCGCGGTGTATCGCATTCGGGGCTCAGTCTCTGCTGCCAACTACATCCAGCTCCCCAAGACCAGCAGCCAGTCCCTAGGGCTGACTGGGCGCTACTTGTATGTGCTTTTCCGGCCCCTGTCCAGCAAGCACTTTGTCATCCACTTGGGTGTGTCCACCGAGGTACAGAGCGCATGGTTGGGGGCTCTGTGGGGGCCCGGCCCCCCTGCTGCCCTGTCTCCTCACCGCCCTGCTCTGCCCCCCACCCCAGGACGGCCAGGTCATTCGCCTGTCTTTTTCCAACCTCTTCAAGGAGTTTAAGTCCACGGCCACGTGGCTTCAGTTTCCTTTCATCCTTGAGACCAAGACACTCCAGAGAGGTGACACCGAGATGGGGCGTGGATGGTCCAGGAGGGAGCTGGTGCAGGCTGTCGGGCACCTCTGTGGCTTGGGGGACAACCTGGGGAGGCACAGGCTCACGGCTCTGGGAGTAGGGGACTGTCAGGAGGGTGGGTGCTGACCCTGAGTGCCTGTTCTGCAGACCGGGTGGGTTTGGCCACTGCTGGACCCCGCTGGACCTGCCTGCAGCTGGACCTGCAGGACATTCTCATGGTCTACCTGAACCGGCGCTACAGCCACCTCAAGAGCGTCAGGCTGTGCGCCAGCCTGCTGGTCAGGAACCTTTACACCAGCGACCTGTGCTTCGAGCCTGGTGAGCACCGCCCTTGCGCTCCCTACTCTGTCTCACCCAGGTTCTCAGCCCCGGAGGGGCCGGAGTCAAGGTGGAAAGTGCAATATTCAGGCTGTGCTCTCTCATATCTGGCCAGAACCCCATCCCCGAGGCAGCCCTGGGGTGGGCTGGTGGCATGGCAGTGCCTTGGTGGCTGCCCGGTGTTCAGGGGGCCAAACAGCTTCTCTAGACCTGGAACAATCCTGCTTCTCATAGCCGTCACTGGGCCCCAGGGGACAAAGCTGCCCCTCACTCCTATGCCTCGGGAAATGGCGTTCCCTGTGCCCAAGGGAGAGAGTTGGCATGACCGCTACATCCACGCGCGGTGAGTGGTCCTGCTTCTCTCGAGGGAGGTTTTGGTGCTGGGAGGTAGGTGGCCCCGGGGCCCCCAGACACTGACTCTCCCTCCCTCTGCCAAGGTTTCCGAGTGACAGTTTGAAAGTACCTTCGGAGCTGATTCGGGAGAGCCGTTTCCCTCCTGAGGCAGGTGGGCCTGGGGGGTCAGCCAGGACCCAGGTTAAGGCCTGCAGGGCGCATGGAGCTTGGTAGGAGAGGGGCGGGCTGGGAAAGGACCCAGTGGTGTGAGTGGCGTGGCGGCTGCAGCTGCTGCATGCCCAGAGCTGCCTGTGGGCAGGTGCAGGGACCCAGGGAAGCCTGTGGGCTATCCGAGCGTGCAGACCCACATGGGTGGGAGGTCTGTGTGAGGGGTACCTGCAGGCCCCAAGCTTTCCAGCTGGAAGAGGAGGGTTTCAGGTCCTGGGGTGGAAGTGGGGTTGCCGGCTGTGCGTCCTGCAGAGCCAGCGAGGATGGGCCACTTTCTGCCCCTTCCTGTCACCCTGAGTGTCAGGCGTCTGCACAGCTGGCCCCTGGGTCACTGGGGTTCTTGGCTCTGTTGCAGTCCTCCTGGGGTCTGGGCCCCAGCCCCTCCCTTGCCCAGTGGCCTCCAGCGAAGCTGTGTGGAATGGTGTGTCTCCAGTGGTCCAGATGCTCAGCCCCACAACTGTGAGTACCCGCTTTGCTCTCTGAGATGGGGCTGGGTCCTGATGGCCCAGGGCACTAATGGGGACTCTTTTCCCCAACAGACCGGCCAGGCCCCCTCGGCACCCAGGCCCTTCCGGGAGGTCAGTCTGTCCCGAGAGCACCCAGAGGCCTCTGGTGCGGATGGTCCCAGCGTACAGGCACCCCAGCCCTTCCTGAAGGTCAGCCTATCCCGAGGGCACTCAGAGGCGTCCAACACGGATGGGCCTCTTGAGCCCTGGGCCCAGGTGGAGGCCTCTGATGTCCACACAGCTGCTGCTGGCGCCCACGTGTTGACTCATAAGTCGGCTGAGGTGGAAGAGTCGGCTCAGGTGCCTGTGGCCCTTGAGGGTGCCGGCTCCTGCAAGGTGAGTGCCCATCCCACAGCAGCCGGGTGAGGTGTGGGCCGGGGCAGCTGGCAGCCCAGGTGAGGACGGATGTGCCTCTGGTTGTCTCTTGTTTAGCCTCCCAACAGGGAGCAGAACTGATGGGAGGTAGCTTTGGGGAAGGATCTCTATCCACACAGTAAGAAGGGCTTCTGCTCGCCCCCAATGCCCCAGCTCCAGGTGGTCTGTGGGGAGCCCTTGAAAGTCTGGCACTGCAGCCCGAATCCCAGGTCCACCCTAGCACAGCCAGCAGGGGCCATTCAGAACCAGGGCAGTCTTCCTGAGAGGCAGGCCCTTGAGAGCAGTAGGCTGGCAGGGCGCAGGGTTGGTCAGGGTGTCCTGAGGACCTGGCTGAGTCTCCCAAGGCCTCAATGGGAATGCCTGTTTCAGCGCTTCCTCCCGGATCCGGTCCTGAGGCTCAAGGGTGTCATCGGCTTTGGGGGCCACAGCACCAGACAGGTGAGGGTCCTGTGGCTGGGTCCAGAGCAGCTCTCAGTGGCTGGCTAGAGTGCCAAGTACGGGAGGGGCAGAGGAGACACCTAGGTCCTGTGGTGGCTGTGCAGGGTCCCAAGCCCCCTGGGGCACAGGGGTCCTGTCCCCCATCCACCTGCAGACGCCTGCCCTGCCCACAGCTGCTGTCACCTCCTGGTGCCTGAGGGCTGTTGGGGTCACGGGTATTTCTTACTTACCGGCTGATCTAAGTGCTTCCTGCAAAGACCCAGAGCTCCCGTGGCTTTAGAACTCTGATGATCCAGACCAGCAGTGTGGAGCCAGGCTGTGGGTCCCTGATGGGTGAGGTGGGCCTTCTGGGGGAGGAGCCCCAAGGCAGAGGTGGGCTTCCCCTCTGCCCCTGTGGCCCTGGGCTGTCATCAGGCCCTGCTGGGTGCCCGCTCTGAGTCTTTGGAGGTCCTTTGGCCTTATGCTACCTCCACCCCAGAGTGCTTTGCGCTGGAGGCAGGGCTTACAGGACACGGCACGCGTGTGCACGTATCTGTGCCTGCCTGTGCATTACAGCTGTTCTTTTGACGTGTGCGTCCTGTGACTTGTGTGTGTGTAGCGTGTGCAGGGGGTGCATGCTCTCCTGCCTCCAGGGGCTGTGTGAGCAGGTGCATATGCCAGGCCTGCACTTCCTCTCCCTGGGCTGTGGGAGGTGAGGCTGACCTCCCCGCAGCCAGTAGGGGCCTGGTGTACCCCCGGTGGCCTCAGCGCCCTGCCCCCTTGTGTCAGGCCGTGTGGACTGCGGACGGGGCGGCTGTCGTGTACCCCTGCCACGCGGTCATCGTTGTCCTGTGTGTGGACACCAGGAAACAGCGCTTCTTCCTCGGCCACACGGACAAGGTGAGTGCTGCCCGGGGTGGCTCGAACCCGAAGGCCGCCGCACGCTCCCTCATGCTTCTGCCTCCTAGGTCTCCACCCTGGCACTGGATGGGGGCAGCTCACTCTTGGCCTCAGCTCAGGCCGGGGCCCCCAGCGTGATGCGGCTCTGGGACTTCCAGACTGGGGTTTGCCTGTCCCTGTTCCGGAGTCCAATGCACGCCGTCTGCTCCCTCAGGTGGGCACAGGTCTGCCCCAGGCAGGGCGTGGGGGTCAGCCCAGGCGACACTGACTGTCTCCCCCCTGTTCACAGCTTTGCTGACAGTGGTGCCCTTCTCTGCGGGGTTGGCAAGGACCAGCACGGGAGGACGGTAACGGGGCCCTCGCCTGGGGCTGGGCGGGGCTGCTCTGATGCGCGCAGGTGGCTGTGAGGGTCTTCGTTTGGGGAAATTCCACCGTGGTGTACCCCTGGCTCCCAGCCCTGTCTCCTCCCTGTGATGGGGCTCCGTGCACTTTAGTGCTCACATTCCATGTCTTGGCTTTTCTGCCACTGGGGTCAGTTTAAGCCAGCGTTTACTTACCGTGCCTCGTTCTCTCTGCTGATAAGGGAGATGTGAGATTTTCACGTGGGAGAACCCTTGAAGCTCACCCACACTTGAGCCTCAGTGGCACCTCCGCACAGCTGAAGCACCTAGCATCCCTGTGGGGAACACCTTTGAAAATTTTTTTGAGACAGGATCTTGTTCTGTCACCTGGGCAGGAACGCAGTGGTGCGATCAGCCCCCTGCAGCCTTGACCCGTCTCTGACCTCCCTGCCATCCTCCTGCCTCGCTCCCCGGATAGCTGGGCCACAGGCCTACACCACAATTGGCTAACGTTTCCTTTCTTTAATGTTTTGTAGAGACAGAGTTTCATTACATTGCCCAGGCTGGTCTTAAACTCTGGGGCTCAAGCAGTCCTCAGCCTTCCAAAGTGCTGGGATCACAGGCGTGAGCCACCACAGCTGGGCACGACCTGCCATTAATCACCTTCCCACTTGTGGGCAGGTTTTCACTTTTCTGCGGATGGGCTGCAGTGCCCAGCGTTGCTGGTCTCTGTAGAGGTCCCAAAGCTGCCACATCTCCAGGGCCAGCACATGGAGGGGACGGTCCTTTTGCCCCCTATGGCCACAGGCTCAGAGGCTGGTCTCTGCCTGAGAGAAAAGCCACCTCCGAGTGAAGCTCAGCTGCGCCTCACAGAATCCAGGCGGCACTGATGGCCCTGCCGTGGGGGTTCAGTCTGGACTTGTTGCAGATGGTGGTGGCCTGGGGTACCGGCCAGGTGGGCCTTGGTGGCGAGACGGTCATTCTGGCGAAGGCACACACTGACTTTGACATCCAGGCCTTCCGGGTCGCCTATTTTGATGAAACCAGGTGATGCAGCCACCCATCCACGATGGGGGGAGAGGGTCCGGGCCTGGAGCAGGGGCTGAACCCCAAGTACCTCCCCCGGGCTGGGGCCCTTATTCACAGTCTTGGTTGCACGTGGTACCTCCTTGTGGGTCAGGTCCTCAACCGCAGCAGTGCCCAGTCCTTGTTTCTTGCAGGATGGCGTCATGTGGGCAGGGCAGCGTGCTGCTCTGGCGGCTGCGTGGCGGGGTGCTACGCTCCTGCCCCGTGGACCTGGGGGAGAACCATGTGTTGCACTTCACCGACCTCGCCTTCAAGCAGGCCCAGGACGGCTGCCAGGAGACCTCGGCCTCCATACTGTGAGCCCCTGCCCCTCCCCACTGCCTGCCCCAGCATGGGGACCCTGGTTCCCGGTGCCCTGAGGGCCTCACCTCCCCTGCTGCCTCCTTGGGCAGCTTCGTGTGCAGCCGCAGCGGCCACATCTTGGAGATCGACTGTCAGCGAGTGGTCGTGAAACATGCCCGCCGCCTGCTCCCTACACGGACTCCAGGTGGCCCCAAGCCACAGAAGCAGACCTTCAGCTCAGGTAGGAGAGTGCGCATCACATGGCGAAAGTGGCAGGGACACCAAGGCACTGATGCCCCCACCCCCTGCCCCCAGGCCCTGGCATTGCCATCAGCAGCCTCAGCGTCTCCCCGGCCGTGTGCGCTGTGGGCTCTGAGGACGGCTACCTGCGGCTCTGGCCCCTGGACTTCTCCTCAGTGCTCCTGGAGGCAGGTGAGGTGTGCACAGGCACTCCAGCTCCAGGACAGCCTCTCTTGGATGCTGGGGTAGGGAGGGCCAAGTCCCCGGGGCTCTGCTGTCAGCCGCCCTGGCTCCTGTCTGCACAGGGAGCCACGGGGCCAAGCAGCCATGTCCTGAGGCCTGGGGCTGCTAATGACCGGGCAGCACGCAGGGCAGCCTCACGGAGGGGTCCAGTGGGCCATGGGTGGTGGGCAAGGCTTCTCAGCCTGGGTCCTGCCTAGCCCAGGAGTGGTGGTCTCAAGGGAGCTGCATCTTCCAGCCATGCTGAGCCTGGTACTTTGAGCAGCAGGGAGTGCATTTGCCTGGCCCGTGGGGACCCAAACCCTGAGCAGTGGCCGCGCAGGGTCAGCTCTGGCATGGACCCCCCCCACCGCCCTGGGGTGGGCCTGGGAAGTCCCTGACCCCGCCCTACCCACAGAGCACAAGGGCCCCGTCAGCTCAGTCTGTGTCAGCCCCGACGGCCTCCGTGTGCTGTCCACCACCTCCTCGGGCCAACTGGGCTTCCTGGACACCCCGGCCCGGGTATACCGTGTGCTGGCTCGCTCCCACACCGCCCCAGTGCTGGCCCTCGCCACGGAGCAGAGGCGGGGGCAGCTGGCCACTGTGTCCCAGGACCGCACCATTCGCATCTGGGATCTGGCTACCTTGCAGCAGGTGGGGTTTGGCAGGGCAGCGCAGCAGGGAGGGCCAGGAGGGCCTGAAGCTGGGGATTGTCAGCGGGGGTGGCGGAACGGGGGCTACAGGACCTAGTGTTTCCAGCCTGTGTCAGCCCCGTGGGTGTGGGCCCTTGTGATCCCTGCCCTGCCCTCAGCACGGCCTCCGTCCCATAGCTGTATGACTTCACGTCATCAGAGGAGGCCCCGTGTGCCGTCACCTTCCACCCTACAAGGCCGACCTTATTCTGCGGCTTCAGCAGTGGGGCCGTGCGCTCCTTCAGCCTGGAGGCCGCCGAGGTCCTGGTGGAACACAAGTAAGAGCCCAGCCAGCCACCGTTCCCTTGGGAGCCTGTGCCCCACAGTAGGAGCTGGGGTGTTTAGGGGGGTCCCCCACTGGGGGGTCTGGCCAGGCTGGGGAGGGCCATGTGTAGGTCTGCCAGCGCTGGCCAGAGCCCCACCCTTTGTTGCCTCTCTGGGACTTCTGTAGCTGGGCCGGTTGGCTGGAGGTCAGGGGACCCTGTGATTCTCGGGGCTTCTGTGCCCTCGCTGGGCTTTATGGCTGGAGCCAGCAGGGTCCCCGTGTGTGCTGCAGGTGCCACCAAGGAGCCGTCACCGGTCTGATTGCCACCCCTGATGGCCGCCTGCTGTTCAGCGCCTGCCGCCAGGGCTCCCTGGCCCAGTACAGCTGTGCAGACCCCCAGTGCCGCATCCTCCGAGTGGCAGGTTGGCCCCACCAGCTGCTCAGGGGGACCCTCGGGAGGGGAGGTCTGGGTTTGGTGCAGGCTGACACCTGGATGCACATGCCAGTTTCCTGGTCCGCTGGCTGTGTCCTGCGGGGCAGTGTGGCCCGCCTCAGTAACCTTGTCAGGGCCCTGGAGAGACTGTAGTTTAGCCTTTGCTGGCCCCCAAGGCCAGAGGTCAGCCCGGGCCAGGAGGAGGCAGGGAACCCGAGCTCCAGGTCAGCAGCTGGGGTCAGACTCAGCCCTGGGCACCTGGCCTGTCCTGTGGCCACCATGAATTGGGCCACCTGAATGGTCACTTGTGGCCACTGCTGGCCCATGGGGACTCCTAGTTCCCTCAGCAGTGGCTGGCGCTCACTGGCACCTTGGTGCTCCTCCGGCTATTTGACGCATCTGTGCTCCTGGGCTGGTGTTTCCCGAAGGTTGGGGCAGGGGCAGCGGCCTTCCCGGACCCTGCCCATGCACATCCCAGAGCTCCCTCCCTGCCCAACTAACCCCTGCCCTGTGTGTCCACAGCGGACGTGGTGTGCCCAGATGCCCCCGCAAGGCCCAGCGCTCTGGCAGTCAGTGGGGATGGTTGCCTGCTGGCCTTCGTGGGCCCTTCCAGGCACATGGTGACGGTCATGGGCTCGGCCTCCCTGGACGAGGTGAGTCTGCAGTTCTCCTGGGTCCAGGGAGACTGGGCAGTGAGAGGCTGGCCACAGGGGCAGGAGGGAAGTCCCAGCCACTTAGAAGTAGAACCTAGGAGGCCGGGTGCGGTGGCTCAAGCCTGTAATCCCAGCACTTTGGGAGGCCGAGGCGGGTGGATCACGAGGTCAAGAGATCGAGACCATCCTGGTCAACACGGTGAAACCCCGTCTCTACTAAAAATACAAAAAATTAGCTGGGCATGGTGGCACGTGCCTGTAATCCCAGCTACTCAGGAGGCTGAGGCAGGAGAATTGCCTGAACCCAGGAGGCGGAGGTTGAGGTGAGCCGAGATCGCGCCATTGCCCTCCAGCCTGGGTAACATGAGTGAAACTCCGTCTCAAAAAAAAAAAAAAAAAAAAAAAAAAAGAAGTAGAACCTAGGCCCTGCCCTGCCTCCTGCTGCGTCAGCCATGCAGGGCCCAGGTGAGGACAAGGCCGTGGACTCACTGGGTAAGTGTCCCCGGGGCCTCTCTCCCAAGCCTGGCCCTGGGTGGCACTGGCTCTTCCTGGAAGCGCCGACTGTTGGCCACTTGCCGCTCCCCCCAGCTGCTACGCGTTGGCGTCAGTGCTCTGGACCCGGCCAGTGGGCGTCTGGACTCAGCCATGGCTGTGTGCTTCGGCCCTACGGCCCTGGGCCACCTGCTGGTGTCTACCTCGTCCAACAGAGTCGTGGTGCTGGATGCTGCGTCGGGCCACAGGGTCCGGGAGGTGAGCCTCGGGGCTGCGCCCGCCCACCTGGCCCTCCCTGTGCTGTCCCGGCCTGACCTCTGTGCCTGCAGCCCCTCCCGCTGGGTGGGGAACTGCCACCATATTCCAAACGAGGGGAGGCCCCAGACTGCCGGCCACTCTCCTGAGACGTGGAGTTTTCCAAGAGCACTGTGTTCCAGCTGCCCGGTGTCCACCCTGGGCCCTGTCCCTCCCTGGCACTCAGTGAGGACGCCCGCTTCCTGCTGATGGCTGCCGGCCGGGCTGTGAAGGTGTGGGACTATGTGACGCAGGCCAGCCCAGGCCCCCAGGTGTGTGTGTGGGCAGGCAGGCAGCCTTGGCCGTCAGGAGCCTCCTCAGGTGGCCGAGGAGACCCCTGAAGGCGTGGGTGGGGGCAGTGTTGTCCTGGGGACAGGGAGAGCAGAGGTGAGAGGAGAATGACTCCCCAGGGCCCCCTGTGCCTCCATGTGGGGGACTAACACCGTGTGGGGCCTTTTGCTCACTGCCCCCCGGGGCTGGGCACACGGCAGCATCCATGCCATGTCTCTGGGTCCCTGCATGTGATGTCACTGTCTCCAGATGTACATCGGCCACTCAGAGCCTGTGCAGGCTGTGACCTTCTCCCCTGACCAGCAGCAGGTCCTCAGTGCAGGGGACGCCATCTTCCTCTGGGACATCCTGGCCACCACTGAGAGGTAAGTGTCTACCCACAGCTGTGTCTGCCTAGGCCCCCCAGGCCCTCCTGAAACCCTCTCTCCTCCCTCTCCAGCGAGCAAAGCTTCCCCGGGAATCCCCCAGCCTGTGAGGCAGGTGAGTGGCTGTGGTCAGTGCCCTGGCTCTGAGGCTGGTCCCGTGTCCACCCAGTGGCCTGTCCACTTCCTCTCCAAACATGACAGGGCTCCTTCCCCAGGCCCGGGCACAGGACAGCTGGAGGACGCTGCGTCTGGGGCCAGCGGGCTCCCCCAGCAGCCAGTCCCCAAGCCATCTCCGGCATCTCCACCACGGCCGGGTGTTTGTGCCAGGCCTCCCGAGGGTGGTGATGGTGAGCAGCAGGGATCCTGTGGCAGTGGGGGGATCCGGGAGGTCTGAGAGGGCAGCAGCTGCTCACGTGTGTCAAACTCTGGGGCACAGGTGCCATCACTGCTTGCCCGGTGGGGTACAGTGGGGGCAGGGGCGGGGGGTGTGGGCAGCTTTTCCCCTCCTCGTTGCTCCTAGGCACCTTCTCCACGTCGGATGAGGAAGGACCCTGTGAGGAGAGCCGTAGCCCCAAGAGGCTTGGTCAGGCCCCAGGCCCAGCTGTGCTCACAGAGGAGGGGGCCGGCAGGGATGGAGTTGGGGCCTGGGCTGCAGCAGCGGGCTCCTGGGAGCTTGCCGCACCTCCCTGTCCCCCCAGCCAACCCCGTGAGCAGTGGAGGACAGCGGCCTGAGGGTGGCTGGGGAGTCCCCTGGGTGATGAGGCAAGGTCACTTGTGGGTGGGACACAGTTTGCCTGTGCCTGTGGCCCCAGCCTCTGCCCGGTCCTGTTTCTCACTGAGCAGCAGGGCAGGGGGCTGTGGGGAGGCTCTGCGTGTCGTGGGGTCTCTGAAGGGCTGTGGGGCGGGACAATGCCACAGGCTTTGCCTCCTCCCTGCCAGGCTCTAGGGACACCAGGAATTTGGGGACCTCACGCAGCACCTGCCTGGCTTCGCACAAGGCCTTCATGCTTGCCAAGGTCAGCTGCAGTCCCCACTCTGACAAGGTGGGGAGTGGTTTTGGGGAGCCCTCTTTCTTCCCAGTAAGCACAGAGGCCCCCCGAGGGCTCCCTGGCCATTACTCAGGGTTGCTTTTGGTCTCCAAAGCAACCTTGGGTAATGGCTCTGGAGTAACTACTGGCTCTGCAGCCATCACTCAGGCGGACAAGCCTGAGTAGTGGCACCGGCCCTTGGGAGCCTGGCTCCTGGAGGCACCCCCAGCCCACACCCCCGACCCTGCCCTCCAGATGGGACCTTGTGGTAGCCTCCTGCTGACCCGCCTTCCTCTCTCACCCAGCAGCTGCCCTTCCTGAGAACCCCACGGGCCGGTGCCTCTCTTGGCCCTGGCACATGGAGTGCCCACAGCTCCCACCCCAGCTTCCCCATCTGTGCCCCAGCTGCCCTCTGCAGCTGGCTTGAGTGTACCCCAAAACAGCCTCTGGTGTGCGGGCTTTGGGGCCCCGCAGCATCCAGGTCTCCTTCCTCACAGGGTACCCCCCTGCCTACCCCCAGCGGGGAACGGCGGTGGCTGTGTCTGAAGGCTGTCGTTGGCTACAGCGGGAACGGGCGGGCCAATATGGTCTGGAGGCCGGACACAGGTGAGGCACAAGAGTCTGCCCCCACCCCCAGCCAAGATGTGTTGCATGTAGTCCAGCTCTGTCCACCCCAAGGCCAGGCCCTGGGGGCAAACGAGCGCCAGCCAGCAGTGTGGGGCTCTGTGTTCTTCGGGTAGCGCCTAGTGGCGCTTCAGCCCACGTCCCTTTGGTTGCTAGACGGTGGGGAGGGTGCCCCTGGGCCTGAGACCAGGCTAACCGCTTGGCCCTGCCCTCCCTGCGCGACCCCACCCCTGGGCCCCACCCTCCCTGCACGGCTCCTTCCCCAGGCCCCGCCCTTCCTTCTAGACTCCTCCCCTAGGTCGCCCTCTCTCTGCTCAGGTTTCTTTGCTTACACGTGTGGCCGCCTGGTGGTGGTGGAAGACCTGCACTCTGGCGCCCAGCAGCTTTGGCATGGCCACCCTGCGGAGATCTCCACGCTGGCCCTCAGCCACAGTGCCCAGGTGCCCACCTGCATCGCCCTTCTCACTTGGGGCCACTGTGCCCAGCAGAACCCGGCTCCCAGACCAGAGCAGGCTCTTGCCACCAGAGATGGCGCAGATGGCCGCCCTAGCCTCCGCCCCAGCCAGAGCCAGCAGAGCTGAGGTGGACCCAGCCGGCCACGGCTCCCCGCCCACCGCCTGCCCTCTTTCCTGCCAGGTCCTGGCTTCTGCCTCAGGCGGCAGCAGCACAGCTGCCCGTTGTCAGATCCGCATCTGGGATGTGTCTCGTGGCCTCTGCCAGCACCTCATTTCCCACCACAGCACCTCTGTGCTGGCCCTGGCCTTCTCTGCAGATGACGGGCTTCTCGTCACATTGGGTCCGTGGGAGGGAGGGCGGAGGCCAGGGGCTTTCCTGGACCGCGTGAGGGCTGGACCTATGCACCTGACATGGCTGCTGTGCATCCTTCCTAGGGGGCCATGGTGACCGCACCCTCACCCTGTGGAGCATGGCCACCTGTGACCTTGTGTCCTCCACCCACCTCCCAGAGCCAGTGTATAGCGTGGCCTTCAACCCCTGGGGCGCCAGTGAGCTTACCTGTGTGGGTCAGAGCGCTGTCACCTTCTGGCTTCTGCAGCAGCATGGGGCAGACGTTAGCCTTCAGGTGCTAGACCACCCGCTTGGTTTGCGGGGCTGGGGGCTGTTTTGTGGAGTGGAATCTGGCTGGGCCCGGGGACATCGCTGACCTGCCACTCACCCTGCCAGGTGCACCGAGAGCCGGTCCCAGAGGCAGTTGGGACCGGAGAGCTGACTTCTCTTTGCTACGGGGCACCCCCCCTGCTCTACTGTGGCACTAGCTCCGGCCAGGTCTGTGTCTGGGACACGAGTGCCAGCCGCTGCTTCCTGGCCTGGGAGGCAGACAACAGTGGCATTGGTAGGTGCCCCGTGAGAGCCCTGTGGCCCCTCAGGACACCTACGTGGAATCCAGAGCTGGGGCAGGGGCCTGATCTCCAGCCTTGGCCTCCCGGCAGCCTTGTGACCCAGGACCTCTGGGAAGGCAGCTCATGGCCCCTCATGGCCTCTCTTGCCTCCAGGGCTGTTGCTGTTCTCCGCCTTTCGATTGGTCAGCGGCAGCAACACGGGGCGGCTGCGCCTGTGGGCAGTGGGGGCTGTGTCAGAGCTGAGGCGCAAGGGCTCAGGTGCCAGGTGAGCTGTTCACCGCATGTGTTTTGGCTGCAGGTGGGTGTTGGTGTCCCTGACCTGGCTTGCAGCCAGTTCCCCTCCCAGGCCGCCCTGCAGATCAGCCCCCCACTACCCCCGCAGAGGGACAGGCTCGGGTATGTCCTGGGCCTTACTGGCTGCCATCAAGGACGGGCGGCCTCAGAAGCCCCCCTGCCCCATGGGCTTTTTCTTCCTCCACCTGGGTGGGCACAGGTCCTGAGACGTGATGCTGAGGGCTCTGCCTTGGCTGGCGACCCAGCTGGCTCTTACTATCAGCCTTGAGACCCGCTGTCCCCTCCTCATTCCCTGCACGCACAGGTGCAGTTCTGTGCTCATGGAACGCGAGCTGGTGCTGGACGGGGCTGTGGTGAGCGCCAGCTTTGATGACAGTGTGGACATGGGCATCGTGGGCACCACTGCGGGCACGCTCTGGTTTGTCAGCTGGGCCGAGGGCACCAGCACACGTCTCATCAGTGGCCACAGGAGCAAGGTGAGGGACTTGAGCCTGGACAGAGGCAGGGCAGCCGAACCTGGTGCCCTCACTGCCTGTCGCCTGCATCTCCATCAGCCGGGATGATGATATTCCAAGTCCTGCTGCCTCTGGCTTACAGCGTTCACCTTGGGGTTCCCGGGTGGCAGGTCTTGGGTGTGCACATCCCTCAAAGCCAACCCAGTTGTGGCTGTACCAGGGAGCCGCCTGGCAGGCCTCGAGGGTGTCCTCGAATCTTCCTTTCGCCGATATTGCTTTTCGTGGTTTTTGTTTTTTGGTTTTTTTGTAATTATCAAAGAAACCATATCAGTCTGGATGTGGTGGCTCACGCCTGTAATCCCAGCATTTTGGGAGGCCGAGGCGGCGGATGGATCACCTAAGGTCAAGAGTTCAAGACCAGCCTGGCCAACATGGTGAAACCCCATCTCTACTACAAATACAAATATTAGCCAGGTGTGGTGGTGCCTGCCTGTGATCCCAGCTACTTGGGAGGTGCCAGGAGAATCGCTTGAACCTAGGAGGCGGAGGTTGCCTTGAGTCAAGATCATACCATAGCACTCCAGCCTGGGCGACAGAGCAAGACTCCGTCTCAAAGGAAAAAGATTCAAAAAGCCCACATTGTCAGTCCCAGCACCTCATAGACGGGCTTTGCTGACGTGGCCTCATGGGATTGTTCCCTGACCCAGGCAGCACCTGGGTTCAGTTCTGCTCTGGTCTGGGTCAGGTTGTGGTCAGTGCTGGGTCCACTCCTGTAAGGCCCAGCTCTGGTCCGCGGCGTCCTGCTTCTGGAGCTTTCTCCAAGAAGCGCACAGCACTGATCTCTCTGGGACCTCCCGGGCTGAACTGAGGCAGCAGGACAGGTGCCGGCCCTTCCCCTCCTGGACCAGGCTTCTGGCATGGCGTTGGTCCAGCAGCTGTGGCCATGGGCTTTGTCCTGTGGGTCTGAGTTCTGCGTGTGGTCGGCCAGGCCCACGGGGTTGGTGGTTCCTTCATGCCGAGCCCCATCTTCCAGTTGCCCCTTGCTTCTGTCTTAAGAAACCTGTACTTAGTATTTGAAAATGACAGTAGCCAGCGAAGAAAGTTGAGTTTGAGACTGGTGAGGGTCCTTTACCTTTCTGGCAACGGGTTAGTCGAGGTCCGGCTGTCATAGCATGAGCTCTGTCCACTTCGCTCGGTGGGTTTCAGCACGGTCCGCAGCTGTGCCGCAGTCCCCACCGCTGGCTCAGGGCATTTCATCGCCCCAGGAGGCAACCCTGTGTGTGTCCGTTTCCCGCCTCCCCAGCCCCTGGCAATCACTGAGTGGCTTTCTGTGTCTGGATTTGCCCATTCTGGATGTTCTGTAGGAGCTGTCTTGTCTGGATTCTCTCCACAAGCGTGGTTTCCAGGGTCATCCCGGCCACTGCTTGGCCAAGCCAGTTATTCCTCTTTGTGGCCAAGTACTGTTGCGTTGTGTGGGTAGACCACAGGCGTGTCCCCCAACCAGGGCCGGGAAATTCGGGTCCTGAGTCCGTGGCCTGGGCCCATGGTCACTGGTCTCCCTGTAACTGAGTCTGTGACCAGAGCCCGTGGTCACTGGTCTCCCTGTGACTGAGTCTGTGATCGGAGCCCGTGGTCACTGGTCTCCCTGTGACTGAGTCTGTGACCGGAGCCCGTGGTCACTGGTCTCCCTGTGACTGAGTCTGTGACCGGAGCCCGTGGTCACTGGTCTCCCTGTGACTGAGTCTGACCTGAGCCCGTGGTCACCGGCCTCCCTGTGACTGAGTCTGTGAGCTGAGCCCGTGGTCACTTGGTGGCCTCCCTGTGATGTGGAAGTGCAAGGCGTTCCAGGCTCTGCCTGTGGGGTTCTGCCCAGGCCTGGAGTTTGCTGTTTCTTTGCAGCGCCCAGGGCCCCTCCCAGGGAAACGGCCTGAGAGGTCCCGCTGCGAGCCGTGCAGGCCCTCGCTGCTGGGCTGAACTGAGCTGATTTTATAGTGAAGTGTATCGTGTTCCCATCTGCACTTAGCGTTCACGTTCAGTGCCAGGCTGTGTCGCTTCCCCTCACTGGTGGGTGGCACCTGTGTCTCCTTTCTGCCACCCCAGCAGTCCTAGCCCTCAGTGGCGTCTGCCTTTTCCCCTGATTCGGGAGAAAGGGCAGCAACCTTGGGAGGAGGAACGCAACCGACGCGTGGCAGCCTGCTAGAGACACGCGACCACGTGGCTGTGTTTGAGGTTCCATCACAACAGCTTTCTCCTCCGTGTCCTACTGACTTTGGCTGGCTAGTGGGCTTATTTGGTTTGGACTCACCCAGGTCTAGCACAGGGACACCCACGGGAGGCCAGCACTGCTTTTCGCTGCGTGGAGTGGCCCGGGGCCAGAGGCAGATGCTCTGGTTTGGACAGCCTGGCCCTGGGAGCTGGAATGGGAAATGCCTGTGTCCCTTTCCCCTGCCCAGGGGCCAGAGGGCTCAGGGAGGGTGGCCAACACCCCCAGCCTAGCCACGGTTTCCCCAGGTGAACGAGGTGGTCTTCAGCCCCGGGGAGTCGCATTGCGCCACGTGCAGTGAGGATGGGAGTGTGCGGGTCTGGTCCTTGGCCAGCATGGAGCTGGTGATCCAGTTCCAGGTGCTGAACCAGGTGTGTGGGGAGCGCCCAGGCTAGGGACAGGGGCCCGGTGTGGGCGGGGTAGCTGCCTTCTCCCTCTGGCCTGGGCGTGTGTCCCCAGGATCCCTAAGAGTGCTGAAGTTCCCTACCGTGGGTCCACAGAGTTGCCTCTGCCTCGCATGGAGCCCCCCGTGCTGTGGCCGCCCCAAGCAGCAGCGGCTGGCGGCGGGCTACGGTGACGGCTCGCTGCGCATCTTCAGCGTCTCCCGCACAGCCATGGAGCTCAAGATGCACCCCCACACGGCGGCGCTGACTGCTGTTGCCTTCTCTACCGATGGTGAGGAGTTGGGTGTGTGGGGGATGGTGCCGTCCTGACCTGGCCCAGGTCCAGTCTCCAGGCTGGGGCTTACAGGGTGATGGTGTGGTCCAAGGTCAGACTGTCCTCTCCGGAGACAAGGATGGGCTCGTGGCGGTGAGCCGCCCCTGCACAGGGATGACCTTCCGTGTGCTGAGTGACCACCAGGGTGCCCCGATCTCTACTATCGATGTCACCCACAAAGAGGTAAAGCAGCCCCAAGAACTGGGGAGTGGGGTCTGGAGTGCTGGGGGGGAGCGGGGGGCTGGGGTGCTGGGGGGAGTGGGGGCTGGGGTACTGGGGGAGTGGAGGCTGGAGTGCTGGGAGTGGGGAATGGGGTGCTTAAAGGGAGGGGGGGAGTGGGGGTGGGATGCTGTGGGGGAGCGGGGGCCGGGGTGCTGGGGGTCAGCACTTGTCAGAAGGCACCGTCAGCCCACACCCACCCCACTCCCAGTGTGGAGACTTAGGGGTGGAGGGCACAGACCTATGGCTGGTTGCCAGTGGGGACCAGCGGGTCAGCGTCTGGGCCTCCGACTGGCTGCAGAACCACTGTGAGCTGGTGGACTGGTTGAGTTTCCCAACGCCTGCCGCCACAGAGGTAAGACACGTTCCTGGCACTGTGTGTGGGGCCAGTGCTCGTGTGCCCGGCCATAGCACGCCATGCCTCTGCAGACTCAGGGCCAGCTACCGCCCTCCCTTGCTGCCTTCTGCCCCTGGGATGGGGCGCTGCTGATGTATGTGGGCCCTGGTGTGTACAAGGAGGTGATTATCTACAACCTCTGCGAGAAGCAGGTACACGCACCCCCCACGTGTCACCAGGAGATCCTGGGATCCAGGGTGGTAGGTGGGGACTGGCTGAGCCCTGAGCCCAAAGGCCTGGAGCCTCATGCTGGCTGCCCACAGGTGGTGGAGAAGATACCACTGCCCTTCTTTGCCATGTCCCTGAGCCTGTCCCTGAGCACCCGCCTCTTGGCTATTGGCTTTGCTGGTGAGTGCTGGTGGATGCAGACTTGGGCCTGTATTAGGTGGGGGCCAGGTGGGCTCCCTGGTGCCCTGCTCCAAGACAGGTGCCTCACCTGTGCCCCAGGCTTCTGGTCTCTGGGGTGGGGTGAGGACACCTGCCCTAGAGAGGGTCCTGGGGTCAGGAGATGATGAGGCAGATGAGGAACCAGGCACAGTGCCCAGCACAGGGCCTGAATGCAGGGGTGGCAGGGACTTTGAAGGGGAGGCCCAGCCCAGTTGTGGGGTGGCAGCGTCATGCACCCCCCTAGTCCCAGTGGGAGCAGGCACTGGGTGCTGGAGAACACAGCCAGGAGCGCTTTCAGCACTGGCTCCCCTGACCAGCGTCACGCCCAGTGGGACAGTCCTGGTGGGTTGGAGGAGCCTCCATGTGCTGCCTGACCCTGGCCCGCCTGTGCCATCTGCCCACAGAGTGCATGCTGAGGCTGGTAGACTGTGCCACGGGGACCACCCAGGACTTTGCTGGCCACGACAATGCAGTACACCTGTGCAGGTTCACACCGTCGGCCAGGCTGCTCTTCACGGCAGCCCGCAACGAGATCCTGGTGTGGGAGGTGGCCAGCTGCTGAGATGCAGTGGGGACTGTGGTGCTGGGCGTCACAGCTGGTCACGCCAGGCACCTGGACACAGGCTTGGCAGAGAAGCCAGGCCTCATGCTGGGACAGGCCGGGACTTCATGTAGATCGCCTGGACCAGGCTGTTGTGAATTTGGCAACCTGAAAATATTTTGATACCTGTTGTTCCTTTGCCTAAGGAGTTTTTAATGTTTCTCTCTTGTAATAAAGAAGGGCATTTATTGCATTATTGTATTGTCGCACTGGCAGTCTGTGGTCACTCTTGGCCTGCGCTCAGCCCCTGCCCCGTCCCCAAACCTGCTTCTTGTCAAGGGCCCTGCGGCTCCTGGAAGCAATGGTTGGGTCGGCCAGCCAGGGTTGGCCAGGGCTCCAGGAGCCTGCGCTGCCGGCAGTGCCCGGCGTGTCCACGTGGTGGCGCTGCCGCGCAGCCTGGCCACTCTGGCCCGCCCGGCTCGCTGGTATGGCTGCGTGGGCGGGGCCGGAAGTATGGGTCCGAGCACCGGAAGTGCGGGCCGGCGCGGGGACCCAGCAAAAGGCTGGGGACTCGGTCGGGGTCGGGGTCGGGGTCGGGGTCTGGGTCGGCTGCGGCTCCGGGCAGCAACCATGAGGCGGGACGTGCGCATCCTGTTACTGGGCGAGGGTAGGCGCCGGGCCGGGAGTCTCGGAATTGCGTCGGCCGGCGCGTGGGGTGAGGGTCTTGGGGGTCGGGGGGCGCCTTGACCTTGGGCCCCGCGCTGACCTCCCCGCCTCGGCCGGTGCAGCCCAGGTGGGGAAGACGTCGCTGATCCTGTCCCTGGTGGGCGAGGAGTTCCCCGAGGAGGTGAGGCGCGCCCGCCGCGGGGGCGGGGGCGGGGGCGGGGGCGGGGGCCGGGGCGTGCGGGCCGGGGCTCCCGGGTGAGCGCGCGGGTCCCTTGCAGGTCCCTTCCCGCGCGGAGGAGATCACGATCCCCGCGGACGTCACCCCGGAGAAGGTGCCCACCCACATTGTGGACTACTCAGGTAGCTGCCGCAGCGTCCCCGGGGCCCGGCCCGGCGGTCCTGCAGGGTCTGCAGTGGGGTCTCTCCCTCTCCCTAGAAGCCGAGCAGACGGACGAGGAGCTGCGCGAGGAGATCCACAAGGTGCCGCGGGGCGCGGGCCGGGGGAGGGGCCGGGCGCGGGCTCGGCCTAATCGGCTTCGCCTGCCGGGGGATTGGACGGAGGTGCTCAGGCTGTCCTTGGCCCTGATAATTCTGTGACCTCCGTGCTGAGGGTTGTTGGGGCCCCCACATCGCACCCCGCTGGGAGCCGGCACCACCCAGTCCCGTGGCGTTCCAGGGATACCAGGGCCCTTAGGGGCCGATCCTCCCTCCTGCCCAGGCGGCAGCAGCGTTCGCTCTTTCTGTGGCTCAGTGTGCGCCACCGCCCCCTGCTGCGTGCTCCAACCCCCCACCCGGGGCTCACAGTATCAGCATGTGTGCCAGGGACATCTCTAGGCAAGGGCACAGGCCACAGCCCCCCAGGGAAGACCCTGCCGCAGCACTCCTCACTGCTGTCCTCCTTCATACCCAGACTGTAGTGAGGAGAGAGGCAGGGGCCAAGGTGGCATCTGGGTCTCTTGCAGGGTGCTAGGTTGCAGCTGCGGCACTATCTGTCCTGAGTCTTCTTCTCTGAGGGCCTTGCCGAGCACAACTGTGCGGCTGGGCCCTGGTGTTTGTGCACCAGCAGTGGGCGGGGAAGGGGCTTCTCTGAGGGTTCACCAGCCGCTGTCAGCACCAGGCTGGAGGCAGGGTCCAGGGAAGGCTGGGCTTTCCCAGCCTCAGAGCCAGCCCCACATTACCTGTGAGTGTCTGGGGCCCCCTGGAGCCTTGAGATGGTGTGGAGTGGTCAGGGTTGTTGGTGGGGAGCCGGCAGCCCTGTCACCCGCGCCTTATCACTGTCCTCTCAGGCAAACGTGGTGTGTGTGGTGTACGACGTCTCTGAGGAAGCCACCATTGAGAAGGTGAGCCCCCAGCGCCCAGCCTGGTCAGCAGCGGCCTCTCCTTGGTGCAGACCCCAACGGCAGAGACAGGGTGGCCCAGGTGGACCCTCACCCAACCTGTGGCCAGTGCCACCTGTCACAGCACTCTGGGGAGCCTCAAGAGGAATCACCTGCCTCTCTCCTGTGATCCCACGTCCCCACAGGGTCTGGATGTCTCCCCGTGTGAGCCATTTCCTCCCGGGGGGAGCGCTGCAGAGGGCCTGCGTCGGGGGCTACCCTGGGCTTGGGCCGCAGTGACCTTGTGGGTGTTTGGGAGCCGCTGGGGTCAGACAGATGTGACTGCGCCTGCTGCTTGCCGTCTCCCACCAGCTTTGTTCTCCGGTGGCGTGACTTGGGCCCTCGGTTGGCCTTGACCTCCCCTTTTGTTCTCCCTGAGCCAGGCTCCAGCTTGGGCTGGGGGCCATGTGTTGAGCGGGCGGCCGCACCTCACAGCCAGGCTTTGCTTTGCAGATTCGAACTAAATGGATCCCGCTGGTGAATGGGGGGACCACGAGGGGGCCCAGGTAATGAGGGGGATGTGGAAGGGGCTGGGACCTCAGGCTCCCCTGCCCCTGGTGACCATGGGCCTCCAACCCAGGGTGCCCATCATCCTAGTGGGCAACAAGTCAGACCTGCGGTCGGGGAGCTCCATGGAAGCCGTGCTCCCCATCATGAGCCAGTTTCCCGAGATAGAGACTTGTGTAGAGGTGAGTGTGTCCCAGCCGAGCTGCTGAGGTAGAGGCAGGGCCCGTGGCAGGGCCTCCTTATTTCCTTGTATTCTCAGCCTGCGTCCTGAGTCTGTTCCCACTTTCCCAGTGTTCAGCCAAGAACCTGAGGAACATCTCGGAGCTGTTTTACTACGCCCAGAAGGCAGTCCTACACCCCACAGCCCCCCTCTATGACCCTGAGGCCAAGCAGGTAGGCCATCGCTTGGGGCTTCATGCACTGGTCCCCAGGAGCCCCGGGGGTGTTGGTTGGGGTGACAGGGTGGGTTGGCGCAGGCAGCCTGAGGGTGCTGAGCCAGCTTCCCCGCAGTTGAGGCCCGCATGCACCCAGGCCCTGACGCGCATCTTCAGGCTCTCGGATCAGGACCTGGACCAGGCACTCAGTGACGAGGAGCTCAACGCCTTCCAGGTGTGCCCCAGCCCTGCCCCTCGGTGCCCAGCCCCGGGAGTCTCTGCTGCCGTTAGTGACGGAATGGGCCATCTCTGGGTGGCTGGCTGACTTCTAGCAACTTTCTCTCGGAGGCAGAAATCCTGCTTCGGGCACCCCTTGGCTCCGCAGGCCCTGGAGGACGTGAAGATGGTGGTGTGCAAGAATGTAGCTGGTGGTGTGTGGGATGGCCGGCTGACCCTGGATGGTGAGGCCGGG
>NW_016107759.1:745945-763401 GCF_001604975.1 Cebus imitator
GGATGGTGAGGCCGGGGGCCTGGTGGTGTGTGGGATGGCCGGCTGACCCGGGATGGTGAGGCCGGGGGCCTGCTGTGGCTGGGGGCTGTGGGGAGGGGGCGCGCCTGGTGCTCCCACTCCTCTGTCTCGGTGCAGGCTTCCTCTTCCTGAACACACTCTTCATCCAGCGTGGCCGGCACGAGACCACATGGACCATCCTGAGGCGCTTCGGCTACAGTGACGCACTGGAGCTGACGGCCGACTACCTCTTTCCTCCGTGAGTGGGTCTGGGGCCGACAGTCCGGGTAGGTCTCGCTCAGCGGCCGTCTGGGGTCGTGCCCTGCAGCACAGGCCACACTGCCTGGCTGAGCCCTGAACCCCTGGGCATCCACAGAGCTCTGAGTCGGGGAGGGGCTGGCCCTTAGCAACTCTATGCTCGACTTGTTCACCCTGTTGGGGTTGGCAGATTGGGGTGTGGCCTGGGGGCCTCCACTGGGCCTCTCACATGCTGGAGCCAGATGGGCACCCTGCCCTGTCGCAGCGGCAGGGTTAGGGGTGTACAGGAGCGTCTGGGTCCTCAGACAAGGCTGGCAGGGTGACAGATACGCTGAGCGCTGGGGCACAGTCTCCTGGGAACTTGACACGCTGTCGCCTCCCTGCAGGCTCCACGTGCCCCCCGGCTGCAGCACTGAGCTCAGCCACCTCGGCTACCAGTTTGTGCAGAGGATGTTTGAGAAGCACGACCAGGTGAGAGCACGGCGACTCCCCTGCCCCCACTTCCCCGCACACGTCACCACAGCCCCTCCCCTGAGAAGTACGACCAGGTGAGAGCACGGCGACTCCCGTCCCCCCACTTCCCCACAGACGTCACCACAGCCCCTCCCCCGCAGGACCGCGACGGCGCCCTCTCGCCCGTGGAGCTGCAGAGCCTCTTCAGTGTGTTCCCGGCAGCCCCCTGGGGCCCTGAGCTTCCGCGCACAGTCCGCACGGAGGCCGACCGGCTGCCCCTGCACGGATACCTCTGCCAGTGGACGTAAGCAAGGCACGCGCCACGCCCCCCCACTGTGCCACCCTCCCCACCATAACGCTGTGCCTCCCGCCCACCCCCAGTCTGGTGACCTACCTGGACGTCCGGAGCTGCCTCGGGCACTTGGGCTACCTGGGCTACCCCACCCTCTGTGAGCAGGACTCCCAGACCCACGCCATCACAGGTAGGCACCCACCTTCCCTGAGCCTGGGCTCAGCACCCTGGCCGCCGCCCTAACCTGGGTCCCTCCTCACAGTCACCCGTGAGAAGAGACTGGACCAGGAGAAGGGACAGACGCAGCGGAGCGTCCTCCTGTGCAAGGTGGTAGGGGCCCGCGGAGTGGGCAAGTCCGCCTTCCTGCAGGCCTTCCTTGGCCGCAGCCTGGGGGTAAGCACCCTACATCCCCCACCCTAGGGGCTCCAGTGGCCAGGCAGGGCAGTCCGGGGAGCCAGCGAGTCTCAGGGCCTCCCCTCCCTCAGCACCAGGACACCAGGGAGGAGCCTCCCGGCTACACCATCGACACGGTGCAGGTCAACGGGCAGGAGAAGTACCTGATTGTGAGTGCTGGGGGGCCGGCCAGTGCCTGAGGGTGGACCCGGGGACACCCAGGCCTGCCTGGCAGAGCTGGCCCAGCACAGCCCTTGGGGGACCCAGCCCCAGGGACCCTCCCTGAGGTCACCATCTGTCCCAGCTCTGTGAGGTGGGCCCAGAGGGCCTGCTGGCCACGTCGCTGGACGCCACCTGTGACGTTGCCTGCTTGATGTTTGATGGCAGTGACCCGGAGTCCTTTGCACACTGTGCCAGCGTCTACAAGGTGGGGTCCTGCAGGGGCCACGTGGCCGTGGGGCAGGGTCTGTCCTGCCAGCTGTGCCTCAGCCACCCCAGACTGGACCTCACACTGCTGTCTGCTCACAGCGCCATTACATGGATGGGCAGACGCCCTGCCTCTTCGTCTCCTCCAAGGCCGACCTGCCCGAAGGCGTCCTGCCAGCCGGTTTGTCGCCGGCCGAGTTCTGCCGCAAGCACCGGCTGCCTGCTCCGGTGCCGTTCTCTTGTGCCGGCCCGGCCGAGCCTAGCGCCGCCGTCTTCACCCAGCTCGCCACCATGGCCGCCTTCCCGTGGGTACCCGGCAGCAAAGCCCTGGGCCCTGGCTGTGTCTGTCATCTGGGCAGTGGGCAGCTGTGGTGTCAGGCCTGCATCTGGGGCCAAGGTTGCGGGGTGGAGCTTTGTGTGGCAAAGGTAGCCAGTGCCCAGGCGTGCCCCTCCATGGCCTGGCGTCTGCTGGCTGTGCCTCTGGTCTGGGAACCCAGCCTGTGGGGCCCTGTGACCGTCCAGGACCTGGGAGGGTGCCCCGCAGCAAGTGGGGGGGCCGTGCCTGACGCATCTCTCTCTTGCAGACACTTGGTCTACGCAGAGCTGCATCCCTCCTCCTTCTGGCTCCGGGGGCTGCTGGGGGTTGTCGGGGCCGCCGTGGCCGCAGTTCTCAGCTTCTCGCTCTACAGGGTCCTGGTGAAGAGCCAGTGAGGGCCCTGGTACCCAAGCCCCTCTCGACCTGGGTGTGGCTCTGCTGGGGCAGCACAGCTGGGTGCAGGCCAGGCCGCCATGCTGGGAACACCCTTCTGCCTTTCTGCTTCTGAAGGCAGGTCTGTCTGTCTGTCTGCAGCGGGGCCTCGTGCTGCCACACACTGCCCTGGCTCCTCTCCGACCCCCAGGGTTCCACTGGGCTGTCGGAGCCTTGGCGGCTGAGCAGGAGTCCCGAGTACCGGCCATGCTGTTGGGCATTGCCCACCTTGGCAGAATGTGTATTGGCCTGGGGAGCACGGGTGTGGAAGCTGGTGACCCCAGACCCGGAATTCTCAGGGCTCTACCCGCCTTTCTGGTCCTGGGTGGCCAGTGGATATGGAGGGCTGGGAGGCGGCTCTGGGTGGGGGTCTCCCCTCCCTTGAATTTGGAGCCACAGCAGAGGACAGGAGGTTGGGGTTCCCAATTAAACTTCACTGTGTCTTTTCCATCTCTCGGATCCGTCTCTGAAGACAACTTACCTGGAATCAACCTCAAATGTGTTACTTGTCTTGATGTGGGCTGCCAATGTCATTCCTCCCTTAGTCCCTGCATCCCTGTCCTGAGGTTCCAGGGGTGTGTGTGTGGCCTCTGGAAGGTCCAGTTAGGCTGTGGCCTGGGAGCTCCAGCGTCCGATAGGGGGAGCCCACTGTAGGTGGATGGTGCGTGCTTGGCCTGGACTGGGGGGCGCTGGTGCCTGAGATGTTTTCCTGGTGACTGACCCCTTTCCTGGGGTCCAGTGTCCCCTTGAGCTGCCCACTCACTCCCCAGAGCATCTTGCCAGCCTGGCTGAGCTGTGCCAAGAACCTGGGCTTATGTGACCAGGGGTGATCACTGCCTGCCACAGCCCCAGGGCCCTGGCCCGAGGGGAGCAGGATGGGCTGGAGGGAGGGACAGGCTTGGAGTTGAGCTCGGATGTCTGCTTCTTGGGACCCACAGCATGGGCTTCCCAAGGCCGCCCAAATAACCGCAAGCCTGGCCCACACGGGCTCTGCCTTGGAGCTTGTGGCGTTGGGCCCTGAAGCCCCTCCCCTGACTCATGCTGTCTTAGCCCGCTGTACCCCGTGGCTGCCTGCTGGGACCACTGCATCCCTAGGAGGAGCCGTCTGAGTGGCCCTTGCAGGGGCTGCCATAGTCACACGTGTCTTGTCTGTTACCTCCGTTGTTGAGGCGTTGGTCCACTCTCCCAGGAGCAGGTCCCCTCACCCCAACTGCAGCCCTGCCCTCTGGGGTTCTGCTCTGCCCGAATGCCCCTTGTGTCCAGCCCTGGCGCTGCCTTAGGGTGGGAGGCTTTGCTCTCCTGCATGGAGCTGGAAGAGCAGTCAGTGGCCTCCAGCCCAGGGCATGGACGAGTGGGCTGAGCTTCGTGGTCAGAGCCCAGGCAGCTGCAGCAGGGTCTCCCTCATCCTAGGAGGTGGCTGTGCGGGGTGTGGGGCCAAGGGGGCTTCCTTGCTGCACTATAGATAGAGGGTGTATCTGCCCCAAGCAGGGAACTCCAGCCGGTTGAATGCATGAACTGCGTGGAGCACTGGGTCAGCCGGGAGGGAGCAAGCAGGGATCAGGGAAAGCTTCCTGGAGAAGGTGGCATCTTCACAGGCCTGAGCCCAGGAGGGCTGTGAGAGGGCGAACGGTCTTGTATGGGGGGTTTTAGGTGCCGCCTACCCCGTGACTCCATTTACCAGCTGCTGCCGCAGAGGTCGTCCAATGCGCTGGAGCTGCGCCAGAGCGGGGGTGGGGGCCGGCACTGGGACGCGGCGCTAGCTGGAGGCGGTTCCTGTCCGGGATGTGCGTCCGCGTGCAGGGTGCGCGCGTGTGCTGGCCGCGCGTGGCGCCGTGTGCGGCAGGGGCGGGCAGGCGGGCGACTCGGTGACGCGGCCCAAGCGCGGCGCCGATCGGAGCGGGCGGAGCGGGCCGGCTGGGGCGGAGCGGAGCGGAGTCGTCCGCAGAGCAGCCCCTCCCGGCCGCGGCCGCCGACCCCGGCCCCCGGCCCGGCTCTATGGACAGGAGCTCGCTGCTGCAGCTCATCCAGGAGCAGGTGCGTCGGGGGGTGGTCTGGGGAGCTGGCACCGCCCCCAATGCGGCCCTCCTGCCGCTGAGCTGAGCTTGTGCGGGACGGGAGCTCCCCGAGAGCCCCGCTCGGCACCCACCCCATCCCTCCACGACCTTGGCCCCTGTGTCTTGGGCCCCAGGAGAGGACTGACTGGACCAGGGCTCCTGGGGGAGGGGGAGGGAGAGAGGGTGGAAATGGGGAAGGGAGGGAGGGCTGGCGGGCGGCTGGCTGCTCTTGGACCTTGGCCCTCCCCTTCCTGGATGGGTAGGGTGGAAGATGGAACCCTGAAGAGCTGGAGGACTGGGACCTAGGCACCAGTGCCCTGCCAGCTCCTGGGATCAAGTAGGGTCCCAGGCAACAGGCAGACATGGGGCCCCTGTCCCAAAAGTGCCTGGAGCCTGAGCCTGATGCTCCCAGCCAGCCTGGTCCAGCCCTTTGGTCCAGGGGTCTGGCCCACACTCAGGCGTTGGTCGGCGGCTCCTCACTGCAGCAGCTGGATCCCGAGAACACAGGCTTCATCGGTGCAGACAGCTTCGCTGGCCTGGTGCACAGCCATGAGCTGCCTCTGGACCCGGCCAAGCTGGACATGCTGGTGGCCCTGGCTCAGAGCAATGAGCAGGGCCAGGTCTGCTACCAGGAGCTGGTGGACCTGGTCAGTGCCACAGTGGGCAGGTTAACTGTCCTAGTCAGAGGAGGTGGGCGGGTGGCCCTCAGTGGGAGGGCTCTTGTGGATGTGGGGAGCTGGGTGAGCCCCGCAGGCAGGGGTGCCGTGGGGAGGTCCGTGGCCCATGCTCAGGCCCCTGCCCTCAGATCAGCAGCAAGCGCTCCAGCAGCTTCAAGCGGGCCATTGCTAACGGACAGCGGGCACTGCCCCGGGACGGGCCGCTGGACGAGCCGGGCCTGGGTGTCTACAAGCGGTTTGTGCGCTACGTGGCCTACGAGATCCTGCCCTGCGAGGTGGACCGCCGCTGGTACTTCTACCGACACCGCAGCTGCCCACCCCCCGTGTTCATGGCCTCGGTCACCCTTGCCCAGGTGGGCCCCTCAGCCGCTGCCCCGGGAGCCTCCCACGCTCCTGGCCTTGACCAGCCTAACACTCGTGTCCCCAGATCATCGTGTTCCTGTGCTACGGGGCCCGCCTCAACAAGTGGGTGCTGCAGACCTACCACCCTGAATACATGAAGAGCCCCCTCGTGTACCACCCCGGCCACCGCGCCCGTGCCTGGCGCTTCCTCACCTACATGTTCATGCATGTCGGGTGAGTGGGGCTGCTGCCCAGTGAGGCCCCCCCAACCCCATCTGCCGTTCCATCAAAGGCTCAGCCTCAGGGCAGGTGCAGCAACTTGAGGAGAGGGCTGGGGGTGGGGCCTGATGGCTGACCCCACCCCTCATGCCCATTTGCTCCCATGTGGCCAGGCTGGAGCAGCTGGGGTTCAACGCCCTCCTGCAGCTGATGATCGGGGTGCCCCTGGAGATGGTGCATGGCCTGCTCCGCATCAGCCTCCTCTACCTGGCGGGCGTGCTGGCAGGTGAGGCAGGTGCACACCCCCGCCCCCTATCCTGGCCGGCCGGACCCTCACCCGCCGCTTGCTCTCACAGGCTCCTTAACCGTCTCCATCACCGACATGCGGGCCCCGGTGGTGGGAGGCTCCGGCGGGGTCTATGCCCTGTGCTCGGCACACCTCGCCAACGTCGTCATGGTAACGGGCTTGCCCGGTGGGGGGCGTGGGGAGGAGCCCCTGGCAAGCCTCACGGCCTCTCCTCTGCACACCCCCCTAGAACTGGGCTGGGATGAGATGTCCTTACAAGTTGCTGAGGATGGTGCTGGCCTTGGTGTGCAGTGAGTAGGGACTGAGGGGGAGGGCGGGGGGCCTCTCAGCCTGCAGCCGGGGCACCTCCCACCTGCCGCGTCCCTCTGCAGTGAGCTCCGAGGTGGGCCGGGCCGTGTGGCTGCGCTTCTCCCCGCCGCTGCCCGCCTCGGGCCCACAGCCCAGCTTCATGGCGCACCTGGCAGGCGCGGTGGTGGGGGTGAGCATGGGCCTGACCATCCTGCGCAGCTACGAGGAACGCCTGCAGGACCAGTGCGGCTGGTGGGTGGTGCTGCTGGCCTACGGCACCTTCCTGCTCTTCGCCGTCTTCTGGAACGTCTTTGCCTACGACCTGCTTGGCGCCCACATCCCCCCACCGCCCTGACCGGCTACCTGAGGCTGCACGGGCCATGGCTTGGCACATGGTGGCCGCCCCCCATGGGCCTTCACGCCTGCCCTTGTGAGCGGACGTCTCAGGGCTGCTGTGCCCCTCGGGTGTGGGTGGCCTCAGAGGAGACCCTGTCCCGGCCAACTCCCTACCCCCAGGACTCGCAGTCTGAACCTTTTTGGATAATTAATAAATATTTTACACAGCACCAGGGGGCTATCCCAGGCTCTGGAAACTTGTCAAGACCTCCACACCTGCTGAACGGACTGTGAGGGCCCTGCCCACCGCAAGAGCCTGGCTTCCCTCCCTGTGCACCTCTGCACCTGGGGTCACGTGTGGGACTCGTTCCCCGGGCCACAGGTGCTGTGTCTGTGGGAGTCAAGGGCACCCGGGAGGGCTGGGGATCAGGTGTGTGTCCAGGCCAGGAGTGTGGTCAGGCGAGTTTGGTGAGTGTTTATTGAGCTCCCATGGTGGCGGCCTCTCTGGCATCCAGTGACACCCGAGGCCTGAGGTTGTGTGGCGGGTGAGTGAGCCAGGGCCATAGCTGAGTCCACTCAGCCTGGGTCCTGCGCTTCTTGGCTGGCCTAGCATCCTTGTGGGTGGCCAGGCTGGGGCCAAGTTTGGGCAACAGGTGTGGGGACAGCCTCTGCCCCACGGCCCAGGTCCACAGCGCTGTCTCCACTAGTTGAGGAGTCCACAGTCCTGAGGCACTGGCTAGGGAGGGGCACACGGAGTCAGGCCCAGGGCACATGCGCCCCCACCCTGCCCATGCACAGATCGCTCACCTTGGTTCAGAGCTCGAACCCAGCTCAGGGACAGCAGGTTGCGCGCCTGAGGGTGTACTGTGGGGCCAGAAGGCTGGGCACTGTGGCCACTGCCTCATCTGACAAGGCTTCTAGCTTTGGAGCTCCGGCCGCCAGGGCTGCTCTGAGCAGCGAGAAGACAGCAGCCAGACACCCCAGCAGGACAAGCTCTGGGAGACCCTGCTCCTGCTCCCAGTAAAACATGTAAGGGTCCTGACTGCCGGCTTCACAGACAAGGATGCCTATGCACTCAGGTCGCACCCACCCGACTCACCTGTGGTGGGCCCACATGGCGGAGGGCACACAGCTTTGCGACTGTGACCCCCGAATCTGGCAGGAGTCAGAAAGCGGAGGTCAAGCAGTGCACAACCAGCTCAGGGGAATTGCTGGCCACGAGCTGCTGCAGACATGGCCAGAAGCGGCCTCTCTGTGGGAGGCCAGGTCAGGGTGCCTGGGGTGGTGGACCCACCAGGAACCCGCCCGCCCGGCGCCGGGATGAAGCCCCGCCCCCACGAAGACAAGCCCCTAGGAGGCCCCGCCCACGAGGAAGGACCGCCCCGCCGATGCCACACCCTGAAGACCCGCCCTACGGAGGCCCCGCCCATGAGGAAGTACCGCCCCGCCCGCGGGCCGCACACCACCGGCAGCCTCCAGGCTGGCAGCCGCTCCAGCTCCCTTCGCGTCACGTGCTTCTCCGCTCGGCCCTTGATGGCCGCCAGCAACTCCTCCTGGGAAAGGGGATGAGGGGAGGTCCGGCCACGGGGACACTCGCCCTACGGATCCCTTTATCCCTTACCACTCTACCAACGGTCCACGGCTTCCAGCCGCTCTCGGGGGCCCGCGCGCGCTCGTAGCACCTATTCGGTGGCGCTCCAGGATGGCAGACCAGCAAGCCGCCGGGGTCCTCCTAGCTCCAGAGCGCGTGGGAAGCCGCCCTGTTCACGTGGAGGGGACGGGCCTGCTGTCCGGGGCGTGGCCTATGCAAATGAATCAGCCCTGAGGGCGGGGCTGGTTGCCAGGGGCGGAACCTCTGCAGACGGAGCTGTCTGGTGGGGGCGTGGCCGGCTGCTGGGGGCGGGGCCTCTGTGGATGGGCCAACTGCTGGGTGCGGGGCTGGCTGCCGGGGGCGGGACCGCTGCAGCTGTGCTCAAGAGCTGGGGGCGTGGTCGGCTGCTGGGGGGGCGGGGCCTCTGAGGATGGGGTTTTTGCGGGCTGGGACAGGGGCGGAATCCCACGTGGGCGGAACAGGCTTTTAGGGAAGCACGCCCTCAGCGAACCACGGTAGGCATCTCACGGGGAAAATCGAATGTATGGGACGGCCGCCACCAAGGCCAGTTCTGAAGAGGCCTCAGAGGGGCGGGCCGGGCTCCGCGAACGCCGACCCTGAAGAGCGCGGGCCCAGGGATCCGGAGGGTTCTTCGCAGTCCGCGACGTCGCGGGCCCACTGTCCCCGCCCCGGCTGGCTGGGCGCACGCGCGGCCCTACCCGCCCCCCGACGCCTGCGTCCCCGCTGATCCCGCCTCCGGCCGGAAGTTCCGGCGGGGGAGCTGGGCCGGGCCCGAGCGGATCGCGGGCTCGGGCTGCGGGGCTCGGGCTCGGGCTGCGGGTGCAGGGCCGCCAGGCGCGGAGCTTGGGAGCGCAGCCCAGGCCGTGCCGCGCGGCGCCATGAAGGGCAAGGAGGAGAAGGAGGGCGGCGCGCGGCTGGGCGCTGGCGGCGGTAGCCCCGAGAAGAGCCCGAGCGCGCAGGAGCTCAAGGAACAGGGCAACCGTCTGTTTGTGGGCCGAAAGTACCCGGAGGCGGCGGCCTGCTACGGCCGCGCGATCGTGAGTGCGCCCGTGCGGGGAGGGCGGCGACGGCGAGGCGGAGGGCCAGGCCCGCGACCGGCCGGCCCCGCCGAGGGTCTGGCTCCTCCGCGGCGGGTATCCTGGGCCCCGAAAGCCCAGCATTGGTTCTCGAGCCCAGCGCCAGTTGCCGGGGAACGAGGGTGGGATGCCAGATGGAGGCCGGCCGGGTGGGTGGGAGGCCAGGGGCCCTCGCCCCTTGAGGACCCCCGGTCCAAAGCTGGGACTCTCCAAAGATTTGGAAAACTACAAAACCAACGGAAGTGTGTAGGCTGAGCCAGTAGTCCCCTGTCTGCAGATTCTTGGACGCAGAGGCTTTGACTACTGGGAGGTTTAGTTTCTTCAATCTAGCCATATCGCAGACGCTGGGACGGGCCCTGGGACAGAGGGGGCACGCTGAGCCTACGCCCTGATGCGGCTGGCCCGGCCTTGGTCCGTAGACCCGGAACCCGCTGGTGGCCGTGTATTACACCAACCGGGCCCTGTGCTACCTGAAGATGCAGCAGCACGAGCAGGCCCTGGCCGACTGCCGGCGCGCCCTGGAGCTGGACGGGCAGTCTGTGAAGGCTCACTTCTTCTTGGGGCAGTGCCAGCTGGAGATGGAGAACTATGATGAGGCCATCGCCAATCTGCAGCGAGGTTGGCTGACAAGCTGCCCGGTTGTGGGGCCCCTGGGACCAGGCGGTTGGACCGGCCAGGGTGACTTGAAACCCTTGTTCCCTAGCTTACAGCCTGGCCAAGGAGCAGCGACTGAACTTTGGGGACGACATCCCCAGCGCTCTTCGAATCGCGAAGAAGAAGCGCTGGAACAGCATCGAGGAGCGGCGCATCCACCAGGAGAGTGAGCTGCACTCCTACCTTTCGAGGCTCATTGCGGCGGAGCGTGAGAGGTGGGACCCTTACCCCAGGCCGCCCTGTCTGGGGATAATTCTGAATAACCAATCACCAACACGAATGTTTATTGGTTTTACTGGTGAGCGGTAAATGTGAGGAAGCAGCCCAGATGTTAGCTTTGAGGTTGGGGTGTGGTCAGATATCTCCTGGCCAGGTCTGTCTCTGACGGGCTTCTGGTCATCCCCCAGGGAGCTGGAAGAGTACCAGCGGAACCACGAGGGTGATGAGGACGACAGCCACGTCCGGGCCCAGCAGGCCTGCATTGAGGCCAAGCACGTGAGGGTGCCCCCATCCACATGTGGGTCTGTGTGTGTGCACGTGGCACGGGAGCGTCCCCACCTTGCTGTGGGTCCGTGTGTCCCTGCCCCGTGTTGGGTCTGTGTGCCACAGAGGAGGGAGGTGGGGTGTCCCTCCCAAGCACTGCTCCACTTTCCACAGGACAAATATATGGCGGACATGGATGAGCTCTTCTCTCAGGTGGATGAGAAGAGGAAGGTGAGTGTTGCTGTGGGTGGCAGGTGCTGGCGCATGCCCCTTCCCAGCCTCTGACCCTGTGCCCATGTGCCACAGAAGCGTGACATCCCCGACTACCTGTGTGGTAAGATCAGCTTTGAGCTGATGCGGGAGCCGTGCATCACGCCCAGTGGCATCACCTATGACCGCAAGGACATCGAGGAGCACCTGCAGGTGAGGCTGCAGCCAGGGGGTGGGCAGGGCCAGCAGCACTGTCCTGTGCCCGCTGAGCACCCTCTGCCTGTTGTCGCTGCAGCGTGTGGGTCATTTTGACCCTGTGACCCGGAGCCCCCTGACGCAGGAACAGCTGATTCCCAACCTGGCTATGAAGGAGGTCATTGACGCATTCATCTCTGAGAACGGCTGGGTAGAGGACTACTGAGGCTCCCCGCCCTGCCCAGTGTCCTGGCCCAGGAGGGCAGAGGCCCCAGCCCCTGTACATAGTTTGTGTCCCTGGCCACCCTGTTCCCCTCCCCCCAAGTTCTGCTGTTGGGCTCTGGACTGTTCCCTTCTCAGCACAGCTCTTGCTGGGCCGTGATCCTCCCCGTCCCCCCTTCTGGGCTGGAAAAGCAGGTGAGGGTGGGCTGGGCTGAGGTCCCTGTGGCCACTGTCTGTGTAATAAAATCCGTGAGCACAAGGTGAGGGAGTACTCTGTGTGCCAGGAATGCCTGCTGGCTGCTCCAGTTAGCCGAGGAAGGTGGAGATGAAGACGCTGGTGTCAAGATTGAGCGTGGCATGCCACCAGCGGTCAGGGAAGTACAGCACCTGGTGGAGGAAGGGGTGCAGCAGAGATTACCTGGGGGCCTCTGACTTGGCCCAGTCCCCTCCTGCCAGCCACTGACCTCACCAGCCCGGATGGTGCACTCCAGGGGCCGGGCAGACGGTGGCAGGGCTGGGTATGTGTCCCGGAGCCAGGCCAGCGTGGTCTTGTTGGGGTGGAATTCTGGCGTCTTCTCAGGTGGGTAGAGGAACCAGCGCTGTGAGCAGGAGCAGTAGCGTCACCCTTGCCCATTTTGGTCATCCAACCCTGAACCCCAACACCCACCCCATGCTGACCTTGCGGCCGTAGATCACCTCTGAGTACCCAGGCCCGTGCCAGTGGAAGGGCACCCCCGAGCCGGCTCCTGTGGAGTTATGAGCACCTGGTGACACACCTGTTTTGTACCCACTCTCAGAAGCTTCACTCCTCCCAGTCCCAAGGAGCACCCACCTGCGATTCCAAAGCTGTAAGCTGGAGCGGTACCCGGCAGACCAAATGGGGGTGGGGAGTAGTGCCGAAAAAGCGAGGCCCATTCAGTGAAGTTGTTGTCCCCAAAAAAGTACAGGGTGTCTGCCAACAGAGACGGTGGAGGCAGAGATCCCGGCACCTGGAGACTCCAAGCGTGTCGCCCCCCAACTCCGACCGCCATACACGGCTAACTCACCATTGCCTAGGGAGCCGGGGTCCTGGGGGTGCAGCAGCTGCTCCACATACTCCTGGAAGGGCAGGTCCACTGCAGGGAAGGGACGGGTCAGGACCGGCTGCTGCAGCCGTCCCGGTGTGGCAAGCAGGCGGGCCCCGGGGTGGGGCAGCTCACCTTTCCGGTAGGAGTAGGTGTTGGCGGTGCTCAGCCGGACCACTCTGTCTCCAAACGACGCCAGCAACCTTTCGCGGGAGCACAGGGCCCGGAACCTCTGCGGGGGCGGGGGCGGGGGCTCAGTGGCCGGGCCCAGCCCGTGCGGCTGTGACCGGGGACGGGCGCGCGCTCACCGAGTTGTCCGTGAGTCCCTGCAGGATGACGGGCCGGACGAACGCGTAGCTGGAAGGAAGGGCAGGGTCGCGGCCGGGCTCGACCGCCACCCGCGCCGCCCCCGCCCCACACGCGCGCGGGACCTCGGGGGCGGGCGGGCGGTCCGGGCGCACGTACTGCTGCAGGAAGTCGGCGTAGGTGAGGTCGGCGCGGCGCTCCACCTCGCAGCGCTCCTCCTCCGCCACAGCCCCCGGCCCGCCCCGGCGCCTGCGGGCACAGCCGGGTCAGCCCGCGCCCGCCCCGCCGCACGTGAGCCCCCGCCCGGCCCCTCCCGGGCCGCTCACCACCCGCCGTCGCCCTCCTCCCCCGAGCTGGGTAGAACCAGAGCCGCCAGCGCCCAGAGCGCGAGCAGCCGCGACCCCGGCGCCATGAGCCCGCCGCCCTCAGCCCGCCGCGCTGCACGCCGGGAAGCTCAGGCCCGTCCGCCAGCCATTGGCCGGCAGCTTCGTCGTCGTGGCAACCGCCGGGAGCCCGCACGGGCCCGGAAGTGACCTTCGCCCCGCCCCGGAAGAAGTCTCTTGGCACCGCTGGTTACCACGGCGACAGCGCCGCAGAAAGCCCCCGCGCACCGGCTGCACCGCGAGCACACTGCAAGCCCCCGCGCTGACAGCGATTCCACTTCCTTTATTGGGGTTTCAAGTTCCAGCCTCCGCCCGTCTGAGGCACAAGACCAGGCGGGGTTCTGCCGCGGCCGGCCGGGCGGTCAGGTCCCGAGGCCCCAGGGGAGCCTAGCAGACGCTCAGGAGTACTCGCAGAGGTGCCCGCAGCCCGCGGGGCAGTGGGAGCTGCCTTCCAGCCACTTCATGATGTGCTGCAGGTGGCCGCCGTGGCTGCAGCCCTGGCACCACACGAACAGGCCCTTGACAACGTGGTGGCAGACGGCGCACATGCTGGCGCAGCGGTGGCACCTGGGGGCGGGCGAGAGGGCGGACGCCTCAGCGGGGACTCCTGCGCTGCCTGCAGGCTCCTGCCCCACCTCCCGACCCCACCGCCCACCTGTCGCAGACCCAGCCCCGGCTGCTCATGGGCCGTTTGCAGTGGCTGCAGTTGACGTGCAGGGTGGTGGAGGCCTGGTTGAGGCAGCTGACGGCACGGCTCGTGCTCAGCTTGACCACCTCGTTGGACACGTTCCACAGGCGGAAGCGCTGCAGCAGGTCGATGTAGGAGGTGTACCAGTGCTCCTGGGAAAGGAGTGCCTGGCGGTCAGAATCTGGGTGCAGGGCAACGCGCTTCAGAGGCAGGAGGCCCCGCCCGCCACACACCTGGGTCTGTTCGTCGATGTCCTTGCGCACCCGTTCACCCAGGACGATGAGCACAGACACAGCCATCTGCACATCGCCCTGCTCAGCATAGAAGTGCAGCATGTCCCGCACCAGCACGCTGAAGAAGTCAGGCGGCAGGCGGCTGTCGTAGAGCGCGTGTGAGACGGACAGGAGCGAGAAGGAGGAGTCCACGGGAGCCAGGGAGGCCACATCCGCCTCGCTGCCACTCACGTGAGGGGAGTCGGCCTTGTCCTGCAGGTGCTCGGGCCCGGGAGGTGTGTCCACAATCTCATGGCGCAGCGGAAAGGCCTCCTGCGGCAGCACGCACTCGGGCTCCTCGGCTGGGACGCCCGGGCGAGCAGAGGCTCTGAGCCTCCGTCCTCCATCCACTTCTCCACCCGACCCCGCCTGGACCCCACTTACGGTGCGTGTGTTCCGGGTCCAGCAGGTACAGTTCGTCATCCTCGCCCTCCACGTCACCCAGGAGGTAGTCGGCAGGTACGTCACTGCCCTCGGTTTCTTCGTTATCTGCCAACATTGGGGCCAGCATTCAGGGTCCTGTGGGATGCCCCCGCCCACTCCTGCCAGCACTGCCACCCGCCACAGCCTACCCTCATTGGTGATGAGTGTGGCCGAGGAGTCAAGCAGAACCGTGTCGCTCCGTGCGTCTCCTTTGCTGCGGTCCAGCCGGGTCTCACTGCCCAACCCTGGGGCCATATCCTTCAGGTTGAAACTGAAGGCAGAAAAGACCTATGGGTAGGTGGGCTTGAGCAGCCCAAATCCTTGGGGAGAGCTGCCCCTGGCATCTACCTGTTCATGAGCTGCAGGCCACAGGAGCCACCCTTGCCCACGCTGTGGCTGAGGTTTGCGGTGGGCAGCAGGCCAGGGCTGCAGTAGATGGTCCGCAGCATGGTCCATGTCTGCGCCACCTGGGGGCAGGCACTGGTCACTTGTGTGGGTCCTGGTAACCCAGCACCCCATGCAGGTCCCCTTCTGCCTGGACAGAATCACAAGCCCTCAGCATTCAGCTGCCCCAAGGACCCAATGTCTAGGCCCACCCCAGGTAGGGAAGCTGAGGCTCATGGGAAGAGAAAAATCCCAATCTCCATCCTACAGCAGCACAGAGGGAATGGAATTAGGCGGCGGGGAACTGCAGGGCAGCAAGAGATGGGCATGGGGGCAGCAGCTCACACGTCTACTGCTGCCAGTGCCTGGAGAGCTCCAGAAGCAAGAGAGCAGAACAGAGAGCTTGACCACATGACTCCCCAGACCTCTGCCCTGCAGAGGACAGTGCCGACTCCGGCCCACCCTGGAGCCTGGCCCTGTGCGATCCTGATACCCTCAGCTACCGCGACAAGGGCTGTTGGTAGGCCTGGCCAGAGCCCATCGCTGAGCTTGAAGTGGGGGCGGGACAGCCAGCAGGGGAACCAGCCCGGGCCCGCAGTCTCACCACCCGCCTACCTGGTTACGGCAGGGGAACCAGCCTGGCCCACAGTCTCACCGCCCGCCTACCTGGTTGCGGCCAAGCTCGCGCGCCACCTTTGCGTTATGGTCACACAGCTCGGCCAGCGGCCGGCCGGCCAGCGCATAACGCTCAGCTGTGTCCACAAACCAGCGCATGGCGCCACCACCCGGCTCTGTCTCAAAGACGCTGAGGGCGCTGGAGGCGAGGCCTGCGAAGGGCTCGGCAGGGTCCAGCTTGCGCTTAAAGAAGATGGGGTGGCGCCGGTCACCAGTGTAGGGCTTGCGCCCCGACTCGGCAGCCACGAGGCTCTCCTTGGCGGCAAAGGCCAGGTCCCCGAAGAGGCCGTAGCAGAGGCCCTCGGGGTTGGCGCGCTCCACGGGCTGGCTGGCGTCACGGAACAGGTGCTGGCACAGTGAGCTGTCCTTAGAGCCGGACAGCAGGAAGGAGGGGTCGTGCGGGTGGCGCCAGGCGATGCCCGTGGTGACATCTCGGTGCTCCTCGAACATGGCAGCTGGCACGAAGGGCCGGCGCACGTCCCACACGTAGATGTTGTGGTCCACCATCATGGAGCATGTGGCCAGGTGGTGGCGGCACTCCGGCCGCCACTTGACACGGGCCACCGAGGCGATGGTCTGCACACAGTGCATCTCCTTGGCACGATGCGTGGTCATGTCCCAGACCTTCACCATCTTGTCACGCCCTCCTGTGGCCAACCAGCCCCTGTGGGAAGGCCCCACCCAAACTCTCAGTGGCCTTTCCTGTGGACAGGGGACCCCCCAGCTCTGCTGCTCCCAATTGTCTCACAGGTCTGAGGCAGTGAGAGCCTCCTGTCAGCCGGCTGCCCCTGCACCCCCATGGCACACCTATCTTCAGGGTGCCAGTCACAGCAGAAGACGGGGCCGTTGTGGGCCGTGAACATCCTCTCACAGCGGTCGGGGCGCCGGATGTCCCAGAGCTGCACGTTGCCGTTCTCGAAGGTGGAGGCGAAGGTGAAGTAGTCCCGGATACTGAACTGGACGTCCCGCACGCTCTCGGACTGGCCTGCAGGCAGGGCGTCAATGCAGGGGAGGTGACGGGGTGGCCCACGGGGTGCCCCCTTGGAGCAGCTGTGGAATGGTGTCACACACCTGCCTGTGGCCCAGAACAGAGGCCCAAGGGAGCAGCCACATAGAGTCTCCACAAGAGCCTGGGCCCGGGAGCAGCATGCCAGGTGGTTTTTCACATCCTCACAGGCCCCATTTGCGCCACATTCTGCGTCCTGCATCCGCCCATGAGCAAAGCTGGGGTGCAGCCTCAGGACACAGCAGCTGAGCACTGGGAGTACAGGAACCCACCCAGTCATCACCCACTCCCACGGCCTCCTGGGGGAGACCCAAGGAGGTGCTAAGCAGGGTGCCCCCAGCCTTGGCACAGTCCCTTCACCTGGAGCCGGAGCTGCCTGGTCAGCCCCAAAAGACTGAGGGACTCAGGATCAAGGTCCACCCTAGTGGACCACCATACCAAGAGCCTCTGAGGGTGTGCCCAGCCTTCCTCCAGGGCCCTCCAGGGCAGGCAGCTCAGGATCTGTCTTAAGTGTCTTGTAAATTCTCTGAGGCCCCTGAGTTCCACATCACCTCATCTCTTCGTGAACAAGGGAGAGCTGGCTCAGGGTGGCCACTGGTGCTGGGCCCACTAGGAAAAGGGCCCCGGGACACTGGATAGCAAACCCACCTCCTCTGCCTCCCCAGGCCAGGAAACCTGGAAGTCCTGTCAGACTTCCTGCTGTGAGGCGGCCTCTGCAGCTCCCAGGTGAGGGCAGGGAGTCACCTGGGCTGGCTTGGAGACCGCTGGACTTGACCCTATCTCACCCCACATCTAGCCTCAATTTCTGCTGGTCTTATCTCTTGCCTCTTCCCACTTCACTGCCCTGGGTCACAGGCAGCCCAGCCCAACCTGCCCCACCCCTCCCTGCCGATTCCCTTTCCCCTGAAAAAGCCCTCTGGGAGGCCGGGCGCGGTGGCTCAAGCCTGTAATACCAGCACTGTGGGAGGCTGAAGCGGGTGGATCACGAGGTCAAGAGATCGAGACCATCCTGG
>NW_016107759.1:763646-782934 GCF_001604975.1 Cebus imitator
TCCGTCTCAAAAAAAAAAAAAAAAAAAAGCCCTCTGGGAGTGATCCTGAAGCCCTCTGATGCACGGAGCACTTCCCGTCCTGACCTGCCTCTGTGGCCTCACCCGAGAAGGTGCTGACAGAATCCTTTCTGCGGAGGTCAAAGCACTTCATGAAGCCATCCTGGGAGCCACTGAGCAGCACGTGGGCTTCGGTGGGGTGGAAGCAGACTTTGTTCACCGTGCGCTTGTGCTCTGTGAACAGCTGGTCCTGTTTGTTGCGGGATGGCCGGCCCAGGTTCCACGTCACCACCACGCCGTTGGTGGCTGCCGTGGCCAGCAGGTTCTCATCCATCTGGTGCCAGACCACGTCAGCGCAGCTCAGGTTAAGTGAGGGCTTGCGCCCCACACGCAGGTTCAGCTTCTCCACGAACTGTTCCTCCTCAATGGCATAGATCTTGAAGATGCTGCGGCCTGCCACAACCACCTGGGCCGCGTCACGGCACACGCTGATGGCGTTGGCAGGAGCATCCAAGTGGCAGTGCATGGTGCGGCCTGTCAGCACGCTGCCACCCAGGGCTGTGGTTACACGGGACATCTTCTCCATGGCTGTACAGGTGATGAGGTCAGGGGTCAGGAGGTCAGTGAAGTGGGCTGACCTGGTCAGCCTGGGTGGGCCATCAGTTCAGACCTTCCAACCCAGGTTGGGAACCCCAGAACTGCTTGGGCCCGGCCTGGTCAGTCTTGGTGAGCCAGTCCAGGGCAGTCCATCAACCAATCAGCCTGACAAGCAAGCTCAAACTGACCTTAGTCCGTCAGTCCAGCCCATCATCACCCTGGCTGAGCGGTGAGAAAGCTCCCTAGCTTCCCTTAGGCCTGTCAGTTTCATGTCTGACTTCCACGAAAGATCCTAGCTGGACACTCCCGGCCCAGGGTACCTCTCGATCCCCCCATCAGCCAGATCTGGGCAGTCACTAAACCCTGGGTCAGTCAATCCCAGCAGGGGAGCGAAGTGACTCCCACTGTCCACAGGGTCAGCCCTGGGGACGAGGCCGAGGGCGGCGGGGTTCTGGGGAGGAACAGAAGAGGGGAGGGAACAGAGGGCTAGAGGGGCCCGGGGACTCCGGTGATAGACGCGCGAGGGGCCCAGAGGGACCTCAAAGACCGAGCTACTCAAGGAGCTCGAGGCGCCTGGCGGGACCGGAGGCAGGAGAGAAGCGGACTTCCTGGGGGCGGCACAGAGGTTCCCTGGCGCAGTGGCGCGAGGGAGCGGACGCCGCGGGACGAGAACCAGAGGGCCCAGGGCAGCCGTTCTCCCCAGCGCGAAACCCAGTCTTTTGCTAAGCGCACGGCTGTCCGGAAGCGTGGCGCCGGAAGCTGCCTGTCTTTCCCGCCCCTCGCCGGAAGTGGTCGGTTCCTTACCCGCTCCTCTCCGGAAGCGGCACAGACTCTCGCCTCACACCACGAAAGTTCCGTGTCAGGGAGCTGCCTGTGGCAGAGGCGGGGCCCGGCCCGGGACGGCGGTGTGCGGCCGCCCTGGGGGCCGCCATTGCGCTCCGTTGCGGTGCTTGTGTGTTGTTTATTTTTGAAACGGAATCTCGCTCTGTCGCCCAGGCTGGAGTGCGGTGGCGCGACCTCGGCTCACTGCAACCTCCACCTCCCAGGTTCAAGCGATTCTCCCGCCTCAGCCCCCCGAGTAGCTGGGACTACAGGTACGCTCTACCACACCTGGCGAATGCTTCTGGTAGTTTTAGTAGAGTCGGGGTGTCACCATGTTGGCCAGGCTGGCCTCGAACCGCTCAACTCAAGCGATCCTCCTGCCTCAGCCTCCCAAAGTGCTGGGACTACAGGTGTGAGTCACTGCGCCTGGCCTTTTTTTTTTTTCAGTCTTAATTTCAATATTTTAATCCCAGTGCCTGGATATTCCAATTCCCAGGTCCGTCGTGACGTCGGGTCATCCCTAGACAAGTTTCGAGTGGCTCCAGTCTTCCCCAGCTTCCTCACTCCTGGACCTTGGGAGCAGCCTCCCAACGGCTCTCCTGGGTCCCTCGTTCGCCTCTGATGTGAAACCCGCACAGAAGTCCAGTTCCAGTCTTCTGTCTAAGGCCTCTGGCAGCTCCCACGGCACTGGGAATAAATCCCCAACACCTTGCCTCTGCCTGCCCCTGCGAATCGCCAGCCACAGCAGCTTCCACCCCGTTTCCCAGCCCACCAAGCCCGTTCCTGCCTCAGGGACTTTGTACGGGCTGTGCCTTCTCCAGAGAGGACTTCCCTGACCATTGCACCTCACTGGCTTCTCCATCCGTGCGGCCTCCACGTCGCCGCCCACCCGTTTTTACTGGTTGTTGTTACTCACATGGGAGTGTGAATTCCACAGGGCAGGAATCGCATCTGGCTCAGCCCCCGCCAAATGCTTAGTGCCGAACACACCTGTTCACCCAGTTGCCCTCTAACTTCTTAAAAAAAGTTTTGAGACAGAGTTTCACTCTTTCACCCAGGCTGGAATGAGGGGTACATTTTCAGCTCACTGCAACCTCCACCCCCTGAGTCCCAGCAATTCTGCCTCAGCCTCCCGAGTAGCTGGGATTACAGGTGCCCGCCACCATACCCGGCTAACTTTTTGTACTTTTAGTAGAGACAGGGTTTCGCCATGTTGGCCAGGCTGGTCTCGAACTCCTGACCTCAGGTGATCCACCCACTTCAGCCTCCCTAAGTGCTGGGAATACAGGCGTGAGCCACTGTGTCGGGCCTCATTTGCCCTCTTTCGACCTGTTTCTCTCCTGGGTGTGACCCTTTGCTGTTAGTGCATTGTGTAATCTTATGCAACATCCCTGTCCCTGCCTGTTACTCTGCATAGAACAGGGCTCATTTCTGCCTTTCTGGAAGGGTGGGCTAGAGTCTGGATATTTCGGAGGAAATGTTATGTGATTTAAGCAATGCGAAGTCCGCCGCCTTCCATGCAGTCGCTGCTGTTTCCTTCCAGTCTACCATATCGGCATCCAGCCTCTACCCCTTTGTTGCAAGAATGAATAAATCTGATAAGAGGTACAGAATGATCCCGAGACCTGGGACACGCAGGGCAAATACGCCCTCCTGCACCATGGTCTGATGACCTGAAAACAACTCGGACACATGTTTTTACAACTTTTTTAATATATATTTTTATAAACAGGTCACGTGATAAAATAGCACAAGAAACACTTACCAAATATAAGGTTATATCTTCCGCATATACAGGAGAATGAGGTCGTTATGTACAATAAGAAAATGATTTTAGGGGTTGGTTGGTTTTGTTTTTCCTCTCTCCCCTTAATTTTTCCACCTACAGTCGTTGGAAATATCACAGCTTCAGTTGCATTAATACTTTGGGCAAATGGGCAGCTGCCCTTCCCCACCAGGGGTTGTGGGGAGGAGGGGCTGGAGAAACTGGCTCCTGACCACTCAGCCCTGGAGCTTCCTGGGGCCGGCACTCCAGGGACAGGAAAATCTTTGGGCTGTTGAACTGTTTCTGATTCAACAGCATCTCTCTCTCTCTTTCTCTCTCTCTCTCTCTCTCACTCTCTTTCTCTCTCACTCTCTGGCTCTCTGGAAACTGGTTACTCTCTTCCAACCAGATAGGGAGTGTCCCAAGATTGGGTGTGGGCGCTGAATCTCCTGGGGCTCAAGGTTGGGATGGGAAGGGGTCCCAGCCCCCTCCTCGGCGATGGCCGAGGTTTGCCAGCATTCCCCAGGACTTCCAAATGTCTGGGGCGACAGAGCACGGTCAGAGCCCGTTTGGGCAGGCAGAAGTTTGGGAAGCTGGGGAGGGGTGGAGTTGGGGGAGGCTAGAAAGGAGCCCTCCCTCCTCGGGGTGTCTAGGGTGTGCTGGCCACTGGAAGATTGGAGTCGCTGGTCAGTGCTGACCCTGGCCCAAGCTTCGCTGGGTCCACTTTGCAGACTCCACCTGAGGAGACCCGCCCGGGGTGAAGCTCGATGCCCAGGCCGGAACTGAGCCTGGCCAGGTCCAAGGACTGAGGTGTGGGGTTGGCCCAGGCCTCTCCCGGGGCCTGAGAGCCCTGAGGGCTACTCCAACTTGGGGGCCTTCGAGGTGCCTGTGCCACCCTGGGGTGAGGCGGACGGAGTCCGCTGGGCTAATGCTGATGACTCCAAGGTGATCGCCAGCCCTTCCACCCTCTCCCTGCCCAATTCTGTCTCAGCCTGGCCAGGGGCCAAGGCCGGGTTGGGGGGCGGACAGGGGACTGCCCCTCACAGTGGCAAGGAGGACGGGAGGCCGCCTGGGTCAGGCGGGATGGGTGAGGAGGTGCGGGTAGGGCTCGGGCTCCTCGGCGCAGGCCATGGCTTTGGCGGTGGCCGGTTTCCCCGACCCCCCTCGGAGGGCTCCAGGCATGGTGCAGTGGAAGATGCAGGAAGCCCATGGGGCTCTTCCGGGCCCCGTGTCCTGGGGGACCCAGCCCCCTCAATCCCCCTGGGCCCTGCCCGGGATGGGGGGGACAGTGGGGAGACAGAGCGGTTGTGGCGGGGAAGGCGGTAAGGGCACAGTCTGGAGGGCTCAAAGCGCCCCCCAAGGACCGAGCCCCGTCCCCCAAGCGGGCGGGCGAGCGAGTGATGGCGGCGGCTGTGGCGTGGCGGAGGGCGGCGTGCAGTGCGGGCACGAGGGGCATGCACAAAGTCCCCGAGTGTGCGTGCGTGCGTGGGGCGGGCCCGGGCGGGCCCACTCGCCGCCCCCCGCCCAGGAAGGGGCCGGGAGGGCGGAGGGGCCGAGGGCCGGGGCGGGGCTTTCCCTCGGCTCGTCCCGCCTCCCGCGCTGGCCCTGGGGCGCGGGGGCGCGGGGGCTCCCCCAGTGCAGGGCGGGAAGAGGGGGCTTGGCGGCGCCCGGCGCCCCCGCCCAGGTCATGGCCGGGTTCCCGCGACCGGGGCGGGGGCCCCCGCGCTACTCGATGACGAGGCAGCGGGGCAGGTGCTGCGAGAAGTACTTGAAGAGCTCGGGGGTGGCGCCCGGGCAGTTGGTCAGCTCCAGCTCCTCCAGCTCCTGCAGCTGCACCAGGCCCGACAGCCCGGTGGTGGTGAGCAGCGGGCAGCCTGCGGCGGGAGCAGGGCGGGGGCTCAGTGCGCGGCCCAGGGCTCCGGCCGGGACGGCGGGGCCGCGTCTCCCTCCTCCTCCCCCTCGGACCCTGGACGGTGAGTTTGCACGGGCTGGGCGGGGGACTCGGTGGCGGTGGGTGGTCACCACTCAGCGTCAGAGCAGGATCAGGGGTCTCACCTGCCAGAGACAGCAGGCGCAAACTCCCCAGGGCCAGGAGGTGCTTCAGCCCGAAGTCCTGCACCTGTCGGGAGTGGAGGGGTGACAACGATTTCCACCCGCGCCGAAGGGGAGGGTACCCTGGGGTCCATGGAGCGCTAGGTGGGTTCAAGCCCGGGGTTCCTCAGCGCCCGCGAGCTCAGAGGCGGCTGGGAAGTGCTGGTGGACCCCGGGCACCCCCGCGTTCTGCCTGCGTTCCGCCTGTGTTCCGCCTGTGTTCCGCGTAGATTGGCTGATGGATAGGGAGGGGCCCAGACTTCCCCAGGATCTGAGTGGGGCCGGGAGCTCTCCCCACGTCCGCACCTCCCCCACCGATTCCCCAGTCCCTGGGCGTGAGGGCCGGTACCTGGCAGCACCATCGCAGGTAGAGGCTGCGGAGGGACGACATGGTGGACAGATAGCTGAGGCCAGTGTCCGTGATGCGCACACACCTGTGGTTGCACCAGAAGGGACCCGCACCTTCAAATCACCTGGCCGCAGCCCTCCTTCCTCCTCCCAGGAGTGCCCCTGGGGTGAATCCCTTCCTGCCCCTCCTCGTTCCCACCCATTGCGAATGACAGGGGTCCAGCCAACCAGAGCTGTGTTTCTGCCCACTCCCAGGCGCTCGGCCTCCGAGGGCTCTGCCCACAGCGTCTCCGCTTGGGCCACGCCGGGAGCCCCTCCCTGCGCCCGTCCCCTGCCTGGCCCCGCCCCGCCCCCCGCGGCCCGGGGCACGCACCTGTCCAGCACGAGCTCCTCCAGGCGGTGCAGGTCGCAGGCCACGTACTCCAGCGCCATGTCAGTGATGCGTGGGCACCACGAGAGGTCGAGGCTGCGCAGTTTGCGCAGGTTCTCGGCCACGAGCTCTACGCCGTCGTCGGTGACCTTGGAGCAGCCCGAGAGGCTGAGCGCAGTGAGGTTGGGCAGGCTGTGCACCACGTTGACCACGCCGTGGTTGGTGATCTCCCAGCAGGAGAGCAGGCGCAGCGTGTGTGTGCTGTGACCCTGGCGCGCAGTGAAGTAGGCCAGCGCCGTGTCCGTCACGTGGTAGGCCTGCAGGCTCAGCTCCGCCAGGTTGGGCAGCAGCTGCGAGATGGCCGCGATGGCGTCGTCGGCTACGTTGATGCAGTCGCTCACGCTCAGTGAGGTGATGCGGGCGCTTAGGCTGGACCACAGCCCGGCCTCGGTGAAGTCGTTGCAACCGGACAGCTCCAGACGCACCACGCCCTGCATCTGTTCCAGCATAACCTGCAGGAGGCGGGCGCCGGGTCAAGGGCGCGCCAGGCCTGGGCTCCCTGCCTCCAGCCTGGGGCGCTCCTTCCCAAAGAGCGGGTGGAGCCGGCAGGGAGGAGGCAGTGGTCCTGGTTACTGGCGTAAACATGCAGGGAGCTGAACTCTGAAAACACTTGGCAGTGTGTGAGGACGCCGGGCATCGGGACCAGAGCCCAGGGCCATGGCCAGAGCAGGTGCCAGGAGTGTTGGTACCCATGTTATAATTAAGACTTCAAGCCCGGCTGCCAGGTGGCTCCTCTGACCTCTGCTCCTGGGGGATCCTTCCCCAGCTGCCCCTCAGCTCCCCCCAGCTTCTTCCTGATCCTGCATTTAGTTATATTTATTTATTTATTTAGAGAGTCTCACTTTGTTGCCCAGGCCCCAGGCTGGGGTGCAGTAGCACCATCTCAGCTCACTGCACCCTCAGCCTCCTGGGTTCAAGCAGTTCTCCTGCCTTAGTGTTCCAAGTAGCTGGGACTACAGATGCCTGCCACCAGTCCCGGCTAATTTTTGCATTTTTTTCTTTTCTTTTTCTTTTTTTTTTTTTTGAGATGGAGTCTTGCTCTGTTGCCCAAGCTGGCATCCAGTAACGTGATCTCAGCTCACTGCAACTTCCGCCTCCTAGGTTCAAGCCATTCTCCCGCCTCAGCCTCCCGAGTGGCTCGGACTACAGGCACATGCCACCATGCCCAGCCAATTTTTTTGTGTTTTTAGTAGAGATGGGTTTCACCATGTTAGCCAGGATGGTCTCCATCTCTTGACCTCGTGATCAGCCCCGCCTCGGCCTCCCAAAGTGCTGGGATTACAGGCATGAGCCACCACACCTGGCTGCTAATTTTTGCATTTTTAATAGAGACAGGGCTTCATCACGTTGACCAGGCGGGTCTTGAACTCCTGACCTCTTGACCTCAAGTGAGCTGCCCGCCTGGGCCTCCCACAGTGCTGGGATGATGGGTGTGAGCCACCGTGCCAAGCCTGGGCCCTGCGTTTAATCAGCCGCCCTGCTGCTACCATCTTGAAAACCTTGATAGTCTTTGAACAAGGAACCCACATTTTCGCTTTGCACGAGGTCCCCCATGGTCAGCCTTGCTTTACCCCACCCCAAGGCCACCATCCTCTCCAGCCCCCACAGGGCTGCTGCTGCCCAGCCCTGCCCCCCAGCCCCGTCCCCGACACCCAGCCTGCTCACACACCTCGAGGCCTGCGTCCGTGATGGTGGAGCGCTTGAGGCTCATGGCTTTGACACCCTTCTTGGAGAGCGCATAGTTGTCAATGAACTCGCAGATGTCCAGGTCAGAGACGCCAACCAGGCAGAAGCCCTCGAAGCCTCTGGCGGCAAAGCCCTGCAGGTTGACGAACTCCTTCTCGCCGCCAGGCAGCGCGTTGTACAGCTCCTTGGCATGCAGCACCGGCGTGAGGCCTGCCCAGAACTTGGGCTGGTAGAGCACGCGCCGCCAGGCCTTGCACACCTGGGCCAGCACACACTTCTCGCAGGCCGAGAAGTACCAGAAGAGCCCATTGAGGATCTTCTCGTCCGTGGCCAGCGGCGGCCGCTCTGCTGGGGGCCCAGGTGCCAAGGCTGAGGCCGGTCCACCTGCAGGGGAGCATGGGCCCCCGGCCAGGGCAGCCCGGGGCAGTGGGGCAGCCAGGCTGGGTGGTGGGAGGGTGGGTGGGGGTGGCGGCTGGCAGGGGCGGTTCTTGGTGGCTGGCGTGCCCTTGGTGATGCTGGCCGCACCCAGGCCGTTGGGCTGGCCTGGCAGCTTCACCAGGCCATTTCGAGGCAAGCATGGAGGCTTGGGGTCCCCGTCGATACCCGGGCTCGACATCTTCCTGGCACGCTCTGCGGACAAGGGCCGGGAGAGGAGTGAGTCTGTTGCTGTCTCTAGAAGGCCCAGGAGTGGGGGGGCGCAGCGGGGCTCCTCCCCTCCCTGGGTGTCCCCACAGTGCTCCCACAAGTACCAGAGAGGACGGGAGTGCCTGTCTCTGCCTCCCTATCAGTAGCAACAGGGAGCACGGCACTCACTGGGCACCTACTGTATGCACTGAGCTCAGCCTTCATTGCCCATGGACACCCTTTTTTTTTTTGAGACGGAGTTTAAGTCTTGTTGCCTGGAGGGCAGGCTGAGTGCAAGGCGTGATCTTGGCTCACTGCAACCTCTGCCTCCAAGGTTCAAGCCATTCTCATGCCTCTGCCTCCGGAGTAGCTGGGACTACAGGCTCCTGCCAGCACACCCAGATAATTTTTTTTCTTTTTTTAACCCCTATTTTTACAACTCCATAGCGCCCCCACTTTTTTTTTAAGATGGGGTTTTGCTCTGTTGCCCAGACTGGAGTGCAATGTCGCCATCTTGGCTCAATGCAACCTCTGCCTCCCAGGTTCAAGCGATTCTCCTGACTCAGCCTCCCTAGTAGCTGGGATTACAGGCATGCACCACCAGGCCCAGCTAATTTTGTGTTTTTAGTAGAGATGGGGTTTTTACAGGTTGGTCAGGCTGGTTGGTCTCAAACTCCCAACCTCAGGTGATCTGCCCGCCTCGCCTCCCAAAGTGCTGGGATTACAGGCCTGAGTCACCTCCCCCAGCTGGACACCCTCTTTTTTGCCTGCCCAGTGAGGCCAGGAGACAGCAACAGTTTTTGGCACTTAGGTACCATGATGCCCATTGTACAGAGAAGAAAATGGAGGTGGACCTGGTGAGGCCAGAGCTGCTCTCCTCACCTCTTCTGCTGTGCTGCCCACTGTCGGTGCCCACTGGGCCCACCATGCTGGGCAGGGGGAACAGAAGGGAAGGGTCTGGCATGGTCTCTGGCCCCTTCCCTGCAGGGTGACTGTGCAGCTCTTAGGAAGGGCTCCGGTGCTGGCCTGCAGGAGCTTCCCTGGCTCAGAATCTACCCAAGAGGCTGGGTGCAGTGGCAGATACTTGTAATCCCAGCACTTTGGGAGGCAGAGGTGGGCGGATCACTTGAGGTCAGTTCGAGACCAGCCCGGCCAACATGGTGAAACCCCATCTCTACTAAAAATCAAAAATTAGCTGGGTGTGGTGGCAGGTGCCTGTAATGCCAGCTTCTTGGGAGGCTGAGGCAGGAGAATCAGTTGAAGCCAGGAAGCGGAGGTTGCAGTGAGCAGAAAACCACTGCACTCCAGCCTGGGCAACAGAGCAAGATCCTGTCTCAAAAAAAAAAAAAAAAGAATCCAGCCAAAGAAAAGGCAGGCATCTTCCAGGGTTTGCTGTGGTGCCAGCCTGGTTGGCCCTGGACACATGCTGCCACTTTAATCTTCTCAGCCCAGTGAGGATGATGCTGTGATGGCTGTGCCCACTGCCCAGATGAGGAAACTGAGGCCAAGGCCAGGCAAACTGCTCGCCTGAAGTCATGACCAGGTTAGTGGTGAAGCTGAAGTTCGGGCCAGAGCTAGCCGAGGAAGGCAACATGGAGGCTATCCTCAGGCCAGTGACATCCACCCGTAGGGTGGGATGAGACCAGCCCCAGTACTCTCGCTCCTTAGGCCTCCAGTCTGTGAGTGGGTTGCAGGGGCACTGGGCACAGTCACAGAGGGAAGGAGAGGTGGGACCCTTACAGTGCCACCATCTGCTCTGCAGTCTGCATCTCCTACTGTCCCTCCACCCCTGACATCCGGGGAGGAGGTAGAGCCCCAGGGGTCTCAACCCACAGGCCCTGGGGTTAATGCCCTGGACTTGAAATGGGCCCCACCCTGGCTCTGTGGTCTTGGCAAGCCACTTCTCTTCTCTGAACCTCAGTTTCCTCACCCTGAAGCCTGGGGAGGTGATGGTATCTGCTCCCTTCGGTCATTACAAACTGGATGAGCTCAGTGCATAGCTCATAGCAAGGGCTGGGAGAGTGACATGGCAGTGACATCTGAACCCCATGGCCAGACTCCAGGGCCAAGCAAGATGCATCTTCCCCAGTCTTAGGTGACCTCAGGACTGAGCCCGGAGCCTCACTCAGGTTCTGCCTTCCTGCCCCGAAATCTCAAGAGGAGGGGCCAAAGTCACTCCCAGTCCACCCTGTCCCTTCCTGCCACAGCCTCACTGGGAGGTCTGTTGGAGCCACCAAGGGGGTGTCTGAGAAGTCTCCCAAGAAAATTCCAAGGCTTGGGTGGGCCCTGGAATATGCCAATGCCCAGGAAGAGGACGGTCACATCTTTTTGACTGGGTGTCCCTTCTGGGGCTACAGGGCCTGGCCAGCTCCGCCACAGTCAGTGGCGGGGTCTGAGATGGCACTGCAACCCCAAGGGGGGCAGCCCGTCCCCCATAATCTGGTTAGGGCAGAGGGGAGGAAGGCAGTGCCCCCGGGAAGGAGGGGGTGGGAGATCCGGCTCTGCTCTTCCCAGCACCGGGCCCGCCATTGGCTTCCAAGTGCCAGACAGGGCAGGCCTGGCTAGGGGTGTCACCCGAGCACCCAGCCCCTGTGGCTGAGAACCCAGCTTAGCCCCACCCCCACCCTCTGTACTATCCTCCCCTCCCCCGCGGTGTCATTGGGCCGGTCCCTCCACAAAGGAGGCACCCACAGCCGGTGACCCCGTCATGGGTCCATGATCAGAAGGCGGCAGCCCCACGGAGGCTGACGACATCACAACGTTTTCGAGGTCCCGCGGGTGTCGGCACCCATTCCAACCCCACAGCTGCCCTTAGGGGCGGGAGCGTCGCTACCTCGGGTTTCCGGTGAGGAGCACGAGGCTCCGAGGAGCCGGAAGGCCTGGCGCGGGGCTGCCTCGGTTCCCTCCTAGAGCCAGGGAGAAGGGACATCGCAGGATGCCAGCGGCCGAGGGGGCAGCACCAGGCCCACAGCCGCCCCGACTCCTGGCCAGAGCGGGAGGCAGGCCAGGCCTAAACACCCTCCGTGCCCCCAGAGTGGGGACCCTCGCTACCCTAGACCCGGGAGCCCAGACATCGCTGCGGGGACGCCTGGGCCTCCGCAGACCCGCCAGCCGCCGCGGCGCCCGCGCCAGCACCATGGACAGCGGCCGGTCCTGCGGCGCGCTCTGGGCCAGGCCCGGGCCGGCTCCACCGCCCACAGCCGCAGCGTCGGGGCAGCCCCGCAACCCCAAGGCCTGGCTACCCCCGCTCAGCAGGGAGGGGCCCCGGGGGTGGAGAGTGGGGGAGAAGCTGGGAAGGATCCGGTGGCGGGGGCGGCGTCAGGGGAGAAATAATCCCGGAGCAGTGCCGATTTAGGTTGAAAACGCTCCCAGTCATAGGCCTGCACGTGGAGCGCCGGGGCTGGGGGAGGCACGTGGATGCCCCGGGCATGGGCAGGGCTCGCTTCCCGCCCCGCTCTGGAGCTCACGTTTGCCGGCGCCCACAGCCCCGTCCCCACCTCCAGGCTTCAAGCTGCACTTTGAGAGCCCACGGGAGGGAGGGACAGGCTGAGGAGCGCTCCGGGTATGGGCCAGGGCCTGGCTGCCCTCATCCACACCCGCACAGCGGCCAGAAGGCGCTGCTCTGCCTGCCGGTCAGCCCTCCCCCCGTGTGCTTGGTGGGAGCTGTGTCCCCTCACAGGTGGCCCCGCTGCTCCCAAGTCTCATGTCCACACTCATGCCGGCCTCTGCCGCTCCTCACATTCCCGGCTTGACTGACCCAGCCTGAAAACCCTCTACCCTGTAGCTCAAAAAATGCAAACACCCACACACTTTGGCCCAGGCATGGGCGCTGTGGGAGAAAGCTGAGCTCACGGTGGAGACGGGTCTTTCTGCGAGTTAAGTGAGAGGTCCCTGGAGGGCTCAGAAAATGGCCCCTCTGCCTGGCCCTGGCCCCACCCACCCAGCCAGAAGATCCCCAAGGAGCCTGTTCCCATAGCTCAGGGCCCCCCTTCCTGCTCGGTGACTGTGAGAGCTCTCCGTCCACCCAGAGGGGCTCGGACAACCTGCGTGGGCTGCTAGGGACGGTGTCTCCTTCACCCTGGGTGCTAATATGGGAAGACGCTTGTTAAAAAGGTAGCCATGCCTGCACCATCTTCAGCCTCAGCCCCTGCGGTGCTGGCTCAGCTTGAAGTGGAATTCTGGGGAGGTCCCCTCCTGAGCTGGAGGCTCCTGGGCTCACCCAGGGGAAAGAGACAGAGGTACCTCAGCTGTCTTGTTCTCAGCAGCCTGAGCCTGGCCTGGGAGCTGCTGGGGAGAGGGGCCTTTATGTCCTCCCCAGGGGATGCAGTGTGAAGCGTGTGGCCAGAGTGAGCCTAGGGAGCATGGTGGGGCCTGGTACTCCTGGGGGAACCCTCTCATGCGCAGCGTCCAGGCTTACCATTCCCAGACGGCCATGCTGGGGCCCCTTAAGAGCTGCCTCTTCTGCGAATCAAGTGACTGAGCCCTGAGATCTCAGCCCCTGTCCCTTCCCAGCCCTGATGCCACAGCCCAGCCACGTCATTCCTCCTCTCCTACCCTTCTGCCTGGTGCTGTTCCCCCACCTTAACCCTGCAAGCTCTTCTCCTCCATCCCTCAGCGCCTGCTGTGAGGTGGCCCTGCCTCCTGCTCTGAGACCCCTAGCTCATGAGAAAGTGCCTCTAGGGTCTCACAATCACACGGGCTGTCATCACTCTCCACCTGATGTGGACTGGGGACTCCCTGAGGACAGCCGCCACCAACACATGCATGGCCTCTGCAGGCTTGTGGAATGAATGAATTAGGGAATGAATGAATGAATGAGGAATGCAGCCCCATTAGTCATGCAGAAAGGAGTGCAGCTGCCAGAGGTCCTGGAGAGCTGATGGAGGACTGGTCAGACTTAGGAGTTCGGTCAGCAGGGAAGGCATAGCTCAGGAAATGAATCCAGATTGTGCCATGGCCAGTGTCTGCAGGGGAGATTGGCCTAAGGGGGTTGGGACCCAAGGCACTGAGAGGGCTCCCAAGACCCCAGGGCTGGGGTGGACCTTGGAATACACAGAGCCTTCAGGAGAGGAGGCCCATCTCCTTTTCCACTGACTCCCTCCTCCGGAGCTGCAGGGCTGAGGAAGTGGCTGCCGTCCTCTACCATCTGGTCCGAACCAAGAGAGGAAAGGGGTCCTTCTGCCCCACTCTCCCCGCACCACACGCAGCCCCTCCTCCGACTGGCCGGAGTCCTTCAGTCACACATGGCCTGACCAGGAGTGGGGAAGCAGAGCTTACAGAGGGATTTTCCAGAAGTTACATAGAGCTAGGATTGGCTCCAAGAGCCCTGGGGCTGGCTGATTGCTAGTACCCGGGCCTGGGTCCTGGCCCGGTGACCTCGAAGGGTCCTCGCCCTGCCCTGTTCTTCCTCCTGAGGTCCCGACACCCTGCTGATGAGCTCTGGCCTGGTGGTCTCCAAGCACTGCCCTCGCCCCGCAGGGCCCCTGCTATGGCAGTGCATTCTGTGCAGAGGTTGCACGCTGCGTGCCCACCCCTGGGGCATCCTTCTTTTGGAAGCGTGCCTGGAAAGCCTCATCACCCCTCAGCACCCCCAGTTTGGAGGTCTCTTTCCCCATCTCTGTGAGCATCAGACCAGAACAGCCTAACCGAACACTCAGCCCTCACAGAACCTCAGGGACCATCTACCCTGCCCACAGAGTGCCTTGGAGCTGGGCAGGGCACTGGTGGCCAAAAAAATGCACGTCGGGTTCTATCTGCAGTGGCAGCACCAGGGACTGGGGTGACAGCCGGGGTAGTGGCTGGGGATTGGGGACAGGGTGCAGGCTGACACATTCCGTGGCAGCCCAGTGACGCAGGCACACCCGTGTCCCTGCCACTTGGCACGTGGCACAGCGGCAGAGCTCCTCTCCTGCCCCCAGCTAGAGATGCTTCTAGGGGTGTACCAGGGACCCTGGGGAGGGGCACCATGGCCCAGCAGGCACATGGCCTCAAGAGAGACCTGTGTTGCTGCCCCAGCAGACGGAGGGCCCACAGTCAAGCCCAGCACAGCTTGGCCTTGCAAGCCGGACACCCTGGAGGGTGGACGCTGGGATCCAGGCCTCGTCTCAGCCCCTGCTCAGAAGAGCGTGAGCACGTTCAGAGGCGAGGCCTGGGCCCCCAGTGCCTACTGCTCCAGGCAGCTGCCACAAGCCCTCACCCCTCCTTCAGGCCCAGTGAGGGAGTGGGGATCTGAACCCACATGCTGCGGTGGTCTGGCCATTTGCTCCTCCTGGACCACTGGTGGGGAAGGCTCAGGTCACCTGTTCACCCACGGAGCTCCCTTCACTGCCACCCCCGCCCTGGGAGGCACAGCACTGGGCGCCCACATGCAAGCGGATCGGATCTTGGGGTGGCTGAGCGTTGCCACCTGGGTGGGACATCCCCGCCCCTCGGCAACACGGGGCTTCCTGGGTCCATGTCCACCTGGCTCCAGGGCCCTGTCCTTCCCACTCACGAAGCCGTTTATGTCCCTCTCATCAGTGGGAGGTAGGACTTGTTCAGCTGTCCCAGAAGTGGGTGTGAGCTGGAGGGGGCCAGTCTGTCCACAAGGGGCTGAGCTTATAGGTCTGGCCCCAGGTGAGGGGTGGTTGGGGTGGCAGCGGGCAGAGAATGGGGCAAGTGAGTCCTACACAGCCATGTTTGCAGCTGGGACTTGAATTTCCCTCCCCTCCAGCAGTCCCAGGTACATCCCTGTGCACACCTCTGGCCAGGCCAGCCAGATTCCACCAGGCCTCTGCCCTGGCCCAGGACACCGAAAACCCCTCAGTCTCCGTGCCTCGCCCAGGCCCTCTGCTCCAAGGCTGCTCTCCAGCACCCTGCCAAGGGGGTGGAGTGGGAGAAGGCCCTGTGTCCAGTGGGGATCCAGCGAGGCCTGAGCTGCTCGTAGCCAGTGGGGGAAGGGCCTGCAGGAAGGGGCAGGTGAGGTGGCCTCCGCCATCTGCTCCTCCTGCGGAGGGCAGGCTGCCCGAGCAGAGCCTGGGAGGGGCCTGGCGTGGCCGCTGGGCCGTGTGTTTCTGAGGCTGCCACTGCAGCCCTCTTTCCTTCTGGGGTAACGGGTGGACAATCTCCACCCACCAAATCCCAAAGAGGACACAGGACCCTCCCCAGCAGGTCTCAAGGTGCAGTTCCCTTCTGAGGCCTCCAGCCCTGGCTTAGCCAGGTCTCACCTCCAGAACCGGGAAAATGCCAGGCTCTCCCCACCCTTCTCCTCCCGCGGGCAGCAGCTCAGCGCAGGCCCCAGGTCCAGAAGCCGCCCTGGGGAGGGCCGACGCAGGCCGCACATCCACGCGCTCCCCGTGCGGTTTAACTGTCCCTGACCTGTCACTTAGCTCTAGGGGCGCGCTCTGAGCTCAGCCAGGCAGGGTGGGCGCCGGGGGCCTGCAATTCCTCCTTTGGGCGGACCAGCGGCACTGACCCTCAGCCCTGGACGAGTGGCCAGTGGGGAGCGGGCGTCTTCCAGGCCGGCCGCCGGGGCAAGGGGCTGTGGGAAGGCCGGGCAGGGACGGAGGCACAGCGGCCGCAGGGGAGGTGGGGAAGGGGCTGCCGTTACGTAAGCCCTTCCCGGGCGGCGGCGGCGGCGCGGCCCCCACCCCCACCCCGCCCCCTGTTCATTGTGGCCGCCACCGAGGTGCGGCCTGGCCCCTTCCCCGCCCCGCGGCCCGGCCACGCGCGCACCTTACCTCGGCCCGGGCTCCTGGCTCATGCCACGCTGTCCGCCGGGCGACCTCCCGTCATGGGGAGCCCGGCACGGGCGTCGGCGCACGCGGGGGCCGCTGGGGTGCTGGACTGGCCGGCAGGGCCCGGCCGCGCCCTGCGCCCCGCGCCCCGCGCCCCGCGTCCCGGCCTGGCCGGGCCCCCTTGGCCGCGCACGGAGAGGAGCTCCCCAGCGGGAGAGGATCGGCCGCCCCGAGCCTCCCGCCGGGGAGGCTGAGGCTGTGCCCAGATAAATAAGGCCGCTTTGCAGGGAACAGGGCGGGCGCCTCCTCCTCCCCTCGCCCTCCCCGCGCTCCTCCGCGGCCGCCGCCGGCGCCGCGCGCGCCACCCGCCCGGCCCCAAGCGCCGCGCCCTCGCGCGCTCCCGGCGTGGGGAGCCAATCCGGGTTCGCGAGCTCGGGCGGGGGCGCCGAGGATGCCGGGCCCCGCCCCCGCCCCGCCCCGGCCCCGGCGCGCGGCGCGCTCTCGACGCGGCGTCCACGGGCACGCGCCAGGCCCGGCACGCGCCCCCGCCCCCCTCGCCCCGGGCACCCGCACAATAACAAACCCCGGCGCGCGGCGGGCGGGGAGGGCGCGGGAGGCGGAAGGGAGGGCGAGGGGAGGCAGCGGAAGGCAGGCGCCGGCGGTGCGCCCCGGGGTCCGGGATCCTGTGGGGACGGGGGCGGTACCGCGCGTCCAGACCGTTGGCCACCACCTGCGGAGGCGAGGAAGGCGAGACCCTGCTCAGAGGAGACAGGGTGGCCACACCCCAGTCCCAGGACCCTCCCGCCCACCCCGGCCGGGGCCCTTCGCAGCGCTCACACCCCCGCGCCCCTGCTGCGTGCGCGGCCCGAAGCCCCTATCTGAAGACCCTGGCACACCCGCACAGCGAGAAAACAAGTGATTGCACGGATCAGTTCAGAGCGTGACAGTGAAAGCACTCGAGGGCTTGCGGTGGTGACTTCTGGCGGGGGCGGGAAGTCCGGAGGGTGCCACACTGGAGCTGAGACCCCCAGGGTGCGAGGGAGGAACGGCGGAGAAATGGACATGCAAAGATCCTAGAAGCCTGGGCAGTTCCCTGAGGAATAAACTGGAGGCTGGAGGGGTGGCCGCCGCAGCCCGGGGCAGGGCTGGGGCGTGCTGGGTCCGGTGGAGACTCGGTGGGGACCACTGGAGACCCCAGCCGCCCAGTAGGCTCGGAGCAGGAGAACGGAGGCCAATGACTCCCCACCCAGGGGTCTCCCGGGAGCAGGGCCGAGGGAGGGAGCAGGTGTGGGGACAGCAGAGGGGAGTCTTTGCTTTGGGGAAGAGCTTCAGGGCTGAATGAGGCTCCTGAGGGTATCTGCATAGGAGTGAAACCAGCTGGTGTTCCCAGCGTCCTGATGGGAAGCAGGGCTGGAGGGGCTGGTGTGAGGCCTGGGGCAGCAGCGGGAAGGAGGGACTGCAGCGGGCTGGTGCCCCGGGTGGGGGTGGGTCCGTGCTTGCTGTGGGGGCGTCACTGGGTCTCGTTGCGGTGGTGCAGCTGCGAAAGTCTTGCCCGGTACCTGGGTACTGACCAAAGAAGGCGCCCAGAGTTGGCTGACAGGACGAGCCCCGTGAAGACAGTTGGGGCAACAGGGGAGCCTCCGTCCAACCTACCCAGGCGTCTGCGGTGCGCGGGTCTGGCAGGCTGGCCTTCTGCGGCAGCTTCCACCCCGCTGTGTGCAGGCAAGGAGGGCTCCCGGGAGGAGCGTTCACCTCATGCTCCCGGCTCTCACCCCGCAGCAGGTGCCAGGCCTCAGGCAGACGACAGGCTGTGCTTGTGTTGAGTCCGGGCTGGGGCTGGGGATGGACACGCCCCAAGTGCATAGGGTGAGCATGGGGGTCGGGCATTTGAGTCATGCAACTCTGGCAAGGCCCAAAAAGCCACCTGCCTTTCGGGAATCTGAGCAAAGACGCGTGTGAGGAAGAACATCACGGAAAGGCCCCCCGTGCTCCAAAGCTGTGAACCCACCTACTCTCCACTTCTGCCACCCTACCTGTGCCAGGCACCTTTGCCTCCACATGGCTGGTGCCAGCTACTTCCTCACTGGTCTTTCTACCCCTCTCCCATCTCCTGTCCTCCCCAGGATGGGGTGGGTCACTGCCGTGCAGACACTGTCCAGTTCTTCCCTGGGCCCTGCCCATTCTTTCCTGCAGTCTGCACAGCCCTGAGTGCCTGGCACTGTTGACCCACAGCCCCTTGTGCATGAAGCTTCAGCCACACTTCCCTTCCTCTGGGGCCAGGAGGGTGCCCCATCCCTCACCTGGAGCACCCCTCCCCTGGAGCACCCCTCACCTGGCTAACCCCTTACCTGGAACACCCCTCCCCTAGAGCACCCCTCACCTAGCTAACCCCTTACCTGGAGCACCCCTCCCCTGGAGCACCCCTCCCCTGGAGCACCCCTCCCTGGAGCTTTCCTCATGTGGAGCACCCCTCCCTTATAGCACCCCTCACCTGGAGCACTCCATTGCCACCTGCACCTGGGTGACTCCTTGCCTTTCAGACCTTGGCTAATGTATTCTCCCCAAGGAGTCTTCCCTGTCCAGGTGGACAGGGCCACAGACCCGTGTTCTCACCTCCCTAGCACCAAGGACCTTCTTTTGTCAGCCTGTGTCTGCCTGTTGTCTGATGGTGCGTTTGATGAGCTGTTGGTTGACTGCACCCGCTGAGGGCCAGGGTGGGGTCTCCCTGCCACCACCTGTCCCTGGGCACGGAGCCTCCAGCTCAGGACCTCACAGGTGGAGGGCAAGTGTGTCAGTAGCATGATATGTGACTGACACCAGCAGTTTGGGTCACCTCCTGGGCTGGGATGCCCATTGTAGAGGATACCCTTGGAGAATAGGTCACACCCAAGAGGAAAGTGGTTTGTGTGACAGGGGCTGCTCAGCAGACTTCCGTGTCCTCTGGGGGATGTGGATACCACTCAGGCCCGCACCCCTCCATTGATCCTGGTGACCGATATGGGAGGGGGTGTGTGCCTGGGCTCTGGAGAGCACCTGGAGAACCCTCATCTAGAACACTCCTGCACCCCTCACCTTAAACACCCCTCACCTGAAGCACTCCTCACCTGGAAAACCCTCATCTGGAGCACCCCTCACCTGGAGCACCCTCACATGGAGCACCCCTCACCTGGAGCACCCCTCACCTGGAGCACCCTCACATGGAGCACCCCTCAC
>NW_016107759.1:782969-814214 GCF_001604975.1 Cebus imitator
TGGAGCACCCCTCACCTGGAGCACCCTCACATGGAGCACCCCTCACCTGGAGCACCCCTCACCTGGAGCACCCTCACATGGAGCATCACTCACCTGGAGCACCCTGTCATCTGGAGCACCCTCACCTGGAAAACCCACATCTGGAGCACTCTCTCACCTGGAGCACACTCACGTGGCCCACCGCTCACCTGTAGCTCCCTCTCACCTGGAACACCCTCACCTGGAGCACCCCTCTGCTGAAGAACCCCCACCTGGTGCACCCTCTCATGTGGAGCACGTCCTCACCTGGAGCACCCTCACCTGGAGTGCCCCATTCCTACAGAACCCCTACGGGAGCATCCTTCACCTGGACCACCCCTTGCCTTGATGCCTGAGCACAGAGGAGTCTCCCATCCAGGCGGCTCGGAGGGTACTCAGGACTGGTTTGGGCGACGACCAGAGGCTGCTGGTACATCATTCCCTGAGACTTTGGAGGACCATGAGGAGAGCCACGGTCACTGCAGCACAGCACCTGTGGTGAGATCCCCACCCTTGAGATTGCTGTGCGGACCAGACAGGCACACGAACCCCCCACTGCCCCAGCCCCCTGCCCGGAGCATGGCCCCAGAGCACCCGGGAGTGTCCGTGTGAGGCAGCAGGCCATGGGTGTGCTTGGCTGTCCTGGCCCCTCCATGGCCAGAATGGCGACCCATAGGTGTGAGACCCTCACAGCCATGGGGGCACCCTGAGTGCCACGGGCGGTGGGATTGCTTCGATGCCTTCCAGCTCTGCTCCCTGCCTGGCTGGCCCCCTATCCAGGCTGAGGATGACTCAGGGCCCAGCCATCACCATAGCAACACACGTCGCCTAGCAATGCCGGTCTCCCGGTAACGGCTGTCTCCTAGCAATGGGATATTTTCCTGGGCCCTGGCTGGAGCCTGGCGGTTATTTTTAGCTCCGCAGCGAATCACTTGGCAGCTGCATTTTCGGCTCCTTGAGGAGATGCAAGGTGTAGGGGGTGGCTCTCTCGGCAAAGGGAGGAAGGCATCCCCAAGATAGGAACCTTGCTTCCGTGGGCCTGGAGTGCAGGCCTGTGGGTGGGTGAGGCCGGATGCTGCCTGTGCAAGGGGGCAGGTGGCCTGTGGAGGGGAGCCAGGGGTTGTGCAGGCTGCCTGGGCACGTTGGCAGCCAGGACCATGTCCTCGATGGGCCCTCAGGCACCCTGAGCCTCGCAGGTCAGCTGGGGGGGGGGACGAAGCCCGGTGCTCATGGCTGCACCATCAGAGCTTGTTTCTGGGTGGCACCGGGTCTGGCAGGCTCTTGGCACCCACTGCCCCTCAGTCGTGGGGGCTGTCTTCACTGTCCAGATCCCAACTCCACCTGGGGAGGGGGCAGCAGGGGGCTGCTGGGGACACAGGAGGGGCTGGCCTTGGGTCAGCCCACACCTCTCTCCTCACTCCACTGCCAGTAAACGGAGACACAGGTGGGGGTCTTGGCATGCGATATGACCCTTCTCTCCAGGCCTTCTCCCCATTTCCTGGGAGGAGGGTCTGTTTGCTGGCACATCCAAACTCCCCAGCTCCCTCAGCGCCAGCGGGCTGGGTGGAGCCGGCCCTGCTCACCTCCCCTTTGCAGAGGGGCAAAGGCTCTAAGGCACATGGAGCTTCAAGCACACGGGGAGCCCCGGGGTTCACCCTCTGTGGTCCCCAGTTTGTTTGAAGCTCCATCTGCCTCAGAGCCTTTGCCCCTCTGCTCCCCAGGGTTGAGGCTCCCTTCCTGTCCCCTCCCATCAACTCCCCTCGCCTTAGGTGTGGCTTCCCCAGGGCCCCAGCCAGCTCAGCCCCTGCCCTGGCTGTGACAGTCTGTGGCCAGCGCTATGGTTTCCCTGTCACTGCACCCCGTGGGGCAGCCACCTGTCCGCAGCCGCTCCCCTGTAGGACTCGGCGCTGCCTGTGCCAGGCACTGGTCGGGCCCAGCTCATGGGGAAGGCAGCACTGCCGTCCTCCTCTGGCCAGGACCTGTGTTCGGGGACAGCGCAGTGGCTGAAGGTGGGAACCAGGAGCAGTGACCAAGGTCTCGAACGCCCCCACCGCAGCAGCCCCTCAGACTGCACCTCCAAGGCCCCTCTGGACAAGCCAGGGACAGAAACCACGTCTCAGGCTTCGGGACAAGCTGCCAGGCTGGCTGCCCTGCTTTGCGCTCAGGGGCCTTGTGCTGCTGCATGCGTGTTTGGCCCTGGTCAGGCGGACTCGCAGGTGCGGGAGACGATTGTCCCAGCCTCTGCGCTCCCAGAGCAGCCTCACACGCCACGCCAAAGCTTCCTGAGGCAAAGCCTGAGGGAGGTTCTTCCCTTTGTCTGACTTGAGTCCGTCTTGCTGTCGTTCTTGTTCTGACTTGGGTGGAAATGGGGAGAGGTCCCTTCTGGGGTTTCAAGTGACTGGAGGATCTGGGGCTAGAGGGGGGCCCCAAACAGCACAGACAACTGGGGCATCACCTGAACTTTGGGATGGCTTCCAGGCACTCCTCTGCCTGGCCACCCTACACGTAGTCTCTGGGTTATTTTATTTATTTATTTTTTTTTGAGACAGAGTCTCACTCTGTTGCCAGGTGCCAGGCGGGAGTGCAGTGGCACAATTTCGGCTCACTGCAACCTCTGTCTCCCGGGTTCAAGCAATTTTCCTGCCTCAGCCACCTGGTAGCTGGGACTACAGGCGCACACCACCACGCCCAGCTAATTTTTGTATTTTTAGTAGAGACAGAGTTTCACCATGTTGGCCAGGATGGTCTTGATCTCTTGACCTCGTGATCCGCCTGCCTCGGCCTCCCGAAGTGCTGGGACTACAAGCTTGAGCCACCGCGCCCAGCCTGTTTTTGTTTTTTTTTGTTTTTTTTTGTTTTTTTTTAAGATGGCGTCTCACTCTGTTGCCCAGGCTAGAGTGAAATGGCGTGATCTCAGCTCACTGCAACTTCTGCCTCCCGGGTTCAAGCGATTCTCCTGCCTCAGCCTCCTGAGTAGCTGGGATTACAGGTGCATGCCACCATGCCTGGCTAATTTTTGTATTTTTAGTACGGGCGAGGTTTCACCATCTTGGCCAGGCTGGTCTCGAACTCCTGACCTCGTGATTCACCTGCCTTGGCCTCCCAAAGTGCTGGGATGACAGGCATGGGCCGCCATGCCCTGCCCATCTCTGGGTATTTACTGCGCATGCACCCTGGCACGTTGGGTTCTGTTCCCATAGCAACTGAGGTCGGACTCCGCCATCCAGGCCCATCCCGTAGGCAGCGGAGCACCCACTGACCCAAGGTGCTTTCCTGGGTGGGGCCAGGGGCTGTGAGGAGAATCGGTGTGTGTCCAGGGCTGCTCCCATGGGTGGCACCAGGCCCCCGGGAGATGAGGCTGGAGAGGAGGTAGGGAGGTCCGGGGTTGAGGCATCAACTTGGGGCCAGGCATGTGCCCTTCCAGACCAGGTCATCCCAGCAACCCCTCCCTCCAACCACAGACACTGGCCCCTCTCTGGGGAGGCCTGGGAGGAAGTCGGGGCCCAGGCTGTCAGGAGGGTGTCTGGGGCTGATCCTCATGCCGCCACCAGAGGGTGCTTGAAGCCCGCCGTGGGCCTCGGAAGCCTGCGCTGGGCGGCGCTGACCCAGGGACCACCGCTGACCCAGGGACCACCGCGCAGCTGCAGCCCCGGGGGACCCAAGTGCCTCTCCCAGCCCCTGCAGCTGCAGCAGCGGACCTGCCAGCCTCTCCTAACCACTGGGAACACCTCATGTGCCCAGCCTACCCTTTTCATTTTTGATTCTTTATTTATTTAGTGTATTTTTGAGACGGAGTCTTGCTGTGTCGCCAGGCAGAGTACAGTGGTGCGATCTCGGCTCACTACAACCTCCGCCTCCCAGTTCAAGCGATTCCCCTGCCTCAGCCTCCTGAGTAGGTGGGACTACAGGCGCCCACCACCACGCCTAGCTAATTTTTTGTATTTTAGTAGAGATGGGGGTCTCACCATGTTGGCCAGGATGGTCTCCATCTCCTGACCTCAGCTTCCCAAAGTGCTGGGATTACAGGTGTGAGCCACCCAGCAGACTTTATTTATTTATTTATTCATCCATTTATTTTAAGATGGAGCCTTGCTCTGTCACCAGGCTGGAGTGCAGTGGTGTGATCTTGGCTCACTGCAACCTCCATTTCTCTGGTTCGAGAGATTTTCCTGCCTCAGCCTCCCGAGTAGCTGGGAGTACAGGTGCCTGCCACCACACCCAGCTAATTTTTGTATTTTTAGTAGAGACAGCGTTTCACCATCTTGTCCAGGATGGTCTCTATCTCCTGACTTCGTGATCCGCCCACCTTGGCCTCCCAAACTGCTGACATTACAGGCGTGAGCCACTGTGCCTGGCCTATTTAATTTTTAATTTTTATTGAGATGGGGTCTCACTCTGTCCCCCAGGTTGGAGTGCAGTGGTGCAATCACAGCACACTGCAGCCTCAGCCTCCTGGATTCAAGCATTCTTCCCACCTTGGCCTCCCAAAGGGCTAGGACTACAGGCATGAGCTGCTGCACCCAGCTAATTTTTGTATTTTTAGTGGAGTTGGGGTTTCGCCATGTTGGCCAGGCTGGTCTTGAACTCCTGACCTCAAGTGATCCTCCTGCTTCAGCCTCCCAAACTGCTCGGATTACAGGTGTAAGCTGCCACACCTTAATTTTTGGCCTTAATTTTTATTTTTAATTGTAAGATATACATCATAAACTCTACCATTTTACCCATTTTAAAGTGTACTGTTGAGAATATTTATGTTGTTGTGTAACCAAGCTCCAGAACTCTGCCTTCGTTAGGCCCCAACCCCACCCCCCTCCCCAGCCCCAGTTCCACTTTCTGTCCTCCTAACCTTGCCCAATCTAAGGTGACTCACAGAAGTGGAATCCAACAGTTCTTGTCCTTGTGTGTCTGCCGTATTTTGCTCAGCACAGCAGCCTACAGGCTCACACAGACCCAGACCGTAGCAGGCGTCAAGGCTGAAGCGGCAAGGGGCACCAGAGCTCCACCCTTTTTGTGGCTTCATATGACCAGCACACCACCCAGGGCAAGGGGCCAGCCCAGCCCAGTGGGCACCTTTTTCCTTTTTGGCCTGGGAGGGCCCTGGGGTTGAGGGAGGGTGTGGTCAGTGGGGTCCAGCCTCCCACTGCCGCTGGGCCATATGGCCTCATATGTCCACCATGAGTTTCAAGCACCAGGTGGCTGGAGTTTGGGGACAGGGGACAGAACGTTCAGATCTGCAGGCTGCCTAGTCTCTGCTGGTCCTTGCAGGCCCCGGTGAAAGCTTCTCTTGTCTTTAAGGGGTTCAGTGTGTAGTCAGATCCTTTGGCTTGTGCCTTAGGCCTTCTGTGATCTGACCTGTTGTCCCTGCCCACCGCCCGTGCCCTGGGGTTTCACCAGGCTGCCAAGAGCTCCTTCCCCAGGGTCTTGACCCAGGCTGTCTGCTCTCCTCGATTCTCTGGCCAGCCACTGCCCACTCCCACCCATCAGGCCAAACTCAGGGGTTGGGATGTTGGGAATCCCTCACTGCCCCAGACTGAGGTGAGAGTGTGTGTGAGAATCTCCCGTTTCTGCTTGTTTCGCCTTGGTGGGGGCTGCTCCTGTGTCTCCACGTGCTGCAGGCCTGCAGGGGTGCCTGTGGCTGCCCTATGCACGTCTGGGTGGGTGTCAGTCCTCCGGCAACCATGGGGTACCACTAGGTCTGAGGAAAGGGGCCCAAGCCTGCGGGCTGCTCGCTCCACAGCAAGACCCCGACCTGCGGACGGCCTTACCAAAACCCAAGGCCTGGCCCAGCTCCAAGGCGCAGTCCCCAGGCCAGGCCATCCCCACCCCTGGAGTCATGACCTCTCTCCTCAGGGGCACCAAATGCCACTGGGGAGCGGTCAGCAGGACCGTAGCAGGTTGGGAGGGATGTGGGCAACAGGCCCAGGTCCCAGTGTCAGGAAGGACGAGACCCTGCCGCCCAATCAGGGGGCGTGGGAGAGCCACCTGGTGGGCCACCTTCCCTAGCACCCCCAGATTCCGGTGGACATGAAAACCCCGGCTCCATCACGGGCTCCAGGGCTCGGATCTGGACGGCGCGGAGGGCGAGGCCAGAGTGAGGGCGCGGGTAGGGGGCGACGCACAGCGCGGGGCGGACAAGGAGCCTCCCTCGCGCGCCGAGGCCCCGGGCAGCGCTGGGGTCGTGGGATCGTCCTCCCGCCGCGCCCGGGCTCCAGCCCCGCCCCCGTCCCGCCCCCTCCCCGCTCAGCCCCGGCTATTGGTGGAAAGTTCCGGGCCGCGCCGCGATTGGTCGGGGCGCCACCGGCCCCGCCCCTTCCCGGCCCGCTCCGAGACGGCCCTGGCGCCTGAGCCGCGCGGCGGGCGGAGCGGCCGCGGGCGTGGGGGCTTCGCCGGGGCCGGGCGGCCGGCGCCCGGGACTGCTCCCGCCGCCGCCCGGACCCGCGTCCCGCCGGGGCTGCTCCCGCCGCCGCCCGGACCCACGCCCCGCCGGAGCAGCTCCCCGTGGGAGCCCCGAGCCCCCGACGCCGCCCGTCGCGCCATGGCGTTCCCGGCCCCCGCGCTGCTCTGCGCGCTGTGCTGCGGCCTCCTGGCCGCGGCCGCCGGCGCCAGCTACTCTAAGGAGCGCTGCAGCTGGAGGGGCAGGTACGGCCCGGGCGGGGCGCTGTCCCCGAACTTGGGACGGGGTGCGCTGCGGCCTGGACCCCCCCATGCGCCTCCTGGAGCGCGCAGAGCGCTGGGCGGGTTTCCCCCTCCGGGAGGGTGCGGAGGCTGCGCCCAGTGGGGACCCGCCCCCGCCTCAGTCCCCGTCCCGTCCCCAGCGGCCTCACCCAGGAGCCCGGCAGCGTGGGGCAGCTGTCCCTGGCCTGTGCGGAGGGCGCGGTCCAGTGGCTTTACCCGGCTGGGGCGCTGCATCTGACCCTGGGCGGCTCCGACCCCGGCGTGCGGCCCGGCATCGCCTGTCTGCGGCCGGCGCGGCCCTTCGCGGGCGCCCAGGTCTTCGCGGAGCGCGCGGGCGGCGCCCTGGAGCTGGTGCTGGCCGAGGGCGCGGGGCCGGCAGGGGGCCGTTGCGTGCGCTGGGGTCCCCGCGAGCGCCGGGCCCTCTTCCTGCAGGCCACGCCGCACCGGGACATCAGCCGCCGCGTGGCTGCCTTCCGCTTTGAGCTGCGCGAGGACTGGCGCCCCGAGCTGCCCCCGCAGGCCCACGGTCTCGGCGTGGACGGTGAGTGGTGGTCTGGGTGGGACTTAGGGTTGGCGTGAATGTACCTTGTCCGCCCCACTGCAGACGGAAAGAGTGAGGTCCAAGGGTTCAATGGGCTTGTCAGAGGCCACACAGCTGGAGACCACCAGGGTGGGATGGCCTTCCCGCCCTCCCTTTCCGATTCATCTCGGGAAGGAGCTGGCAGGTGCACAGTGGAGGAGGGAGGCCAAGCAGTGCAGACTTGGACCTCTGGTCCCTGAAGGGTTGCAGGAGGGGATGGTAGGGGCAGAATGAAAGCCTTGGGCCAAAGCTGTCCAGGCTCCCTGGCCCAGCGGGGACCTCTCTCCCCTCCCCCAGCCCAACCCACAGAAGTCCTGTGTGCAGCCCGGTCACCATGGAGACGCTGCCCGCCTCTCTGCAGTGCGCCAGGCCCAGCTCTTGGCTCTCCTGGAGCTTGGCGCCTGACCCTGCAAGGGATAGGCTCTCATGATTCTGCCCCCGGCCCTAAGCCAGGGACCCCAGAACCTCCCCTCCTCTGCCCCCACCTCCTATCACTCTAACTGGGCTGCTGCTCTTCAGGTCCCAGATCCGGGAAACTAGATGGGTCCCAGATGCTGGGGTACACGTGTCAGATGGGGGTTAGGAGGGCCGCCCGGGACAGCTGATCGCCTGGCACCTCCCCCAGGCCCATGTCCGTATGCGTTCCTGCCGTCGAGGTGTGTGCCTGCAAGTGTGTTTCCCGAGTACTGGTGCCGAGGGTGTGTGCACCTGCCACGTGGCTCCCTGGGATCCCCAGGTGCCCCCAGGCTCTGAGCACGGGCTCTGCTGACTTGCCTGCTGCCTCCTGCCCCTGTGGAGGGATGGGGCCTGGGGTGCTGCCAGGAGAGGGCAGGGCCTGTCCTCACCACCCTGTCTGCATGCCAGGTGCCTGCAGGCCCTGCAGCAATGCTGAGCTGCTCCTGGTCGCGTGCACCAGTGACTTCGGTGAGTGTCCTGCCATGGGGGGAGCCTGGAGCCGGCCTTCCCCTGAATGCCCACCCCAGCCAACATGCCCCCCGCAGTAATTCATGGGACCATCCACGGGGTCACCCACGATGCAGAGCTGCAGGAGTCCATCATCACCGTGGTGGCCGCCCGTGTCCTCCGCCAGACACTGCCGCTGTTCCGGGTGGGGGGCTCCAGGGACCAGAGGCTGACCTCCATTCGTACCCCGCTGCACTGCGGCGTCCACCCTGGCCCAGGCACCTTCCTCTTCATGGGCTGGAGCCGCTTCGGGGAGGCCTGGCTGGGCTGTGCCCCACGATTCCAGGAGTTCCGCCGTGCCTACGAGGCTGCCCAAACTGCCCACCGCCACCCCTGCGAGGTGGTGCTTCGCTGAGGGAATGGGCGCAGTGCCAGCTAGACCTCCTCTGGGGCAGGGTGCTGGGGAGGGGCTGGTAGGAGGGAGGGTGGGGGGCCCACTGCTTTGGAGGTGATGGGGACAATCAATAAGAACTCTGGTGACATGAGCTGCTGTGGATCTGGTCTTCTGTGTCCAGCCCAGGCCTGGGCCTGCCTTGCAGCTGTGAGGGCGGTCCAGTTCCTGCCTCCTGGTGGGATACTGGGGGGATGGTACCTTGTTCAAGACTATTTGGCAACTGAGAGGGATAGCAGATGTCAGGGGGAGCTACAGGCACATCCTAGGGAGGGGCTGTTGCTGGGTGGGGGCCACAGGGACCTCCACTCACGCAAGTTTCTGCTCTGCTGCACCCACCTGCCGCGTCCTAGCCCAGCCCTCAGCTGCTACCCTGGCAGGCTTCCACTTGCCTCCTGGGCCAGGTGCTTCCAGGGCTCAGCAGGAGAGGGAAGGGGCGGAGGGGCCAAGGGTCCCTCAGGTGTGGTGGGGGCAGGCAGGCGCATGGCGCTCTGGCTCTGAGCCAGGCAGTCTGGCAGGGTGCCCACGTCCCTCCGTGGCTGCTGTGAGCCCGCAGTCATCCTTGGCCCTGTCCCACCCTTGGGGAAGAATGGGCCCCTCTGTCCACAGGCCCCTCCAACGTGCCAAGCATCCAGACGTGGCGAGGAGCCCGAAGGGTGTAGGGTCCCCTCTGCAGGGTTCTGCTTGTTGCCTGTTTCCGGCGGGCAGGGTGCACAATGGGGTCTGTAGGGACTGTTTCCCGCCGCTGGCCCCATTGTCACTGTCTCCGCCTTCCTCATCGGCCTTTCAGCCACATAAAGGGCCAGTGAGGTTTGGGACAGCCAGAGCTCCAGGCCTGAAGGCTATGCCCCTGGGTGGGGGTGTTCCAGGCCCCCTGGCCCTGTTCAAGCTGCGTCCTCTCACCCCAACCCCTCGGATCCTGGGAAAGAGACAGCCACGGCTCAAGGGCCAGGGGACCCCTGGGCTGGGCCCCAGAAACTGTTGGCTTTCCATTCTCACCTGGGCCAGGGGTGGGGTAGAGGCCAGAGGCCCTGCCCAGGCAGATGAAGTCCCCAACTTTCAGGGAGCAAAGTGAGGCTGGGTGAGGGACACAGCTGTGCAGGGCACACAAACAAGGCCCTTCCTCCAGATCTGTGGATGTAGGTGCCTGGTGGGTACATGCCCTCTGTGGACCCGTGGGGGGGATCACGTCCATCACCACCCTAGGACTTTCACGGGGCAGGTTGTCTGAAAGCTGCACATGCATGGGGGTTATGGTTTCACAGATCGCCTGCCTGCCGTGGGGCTGATGAGAAGGATGGGTGAGGAGCACAGCTGCCTGGGTGTCAGTCACTGGGGTGGGGGTCCTCCCACCTTCCGCTCCTCCTCAGGCTCCTTGCTTCTCTCCTCTCCCCAGACTCCCAACTGGGGCGTGCTGCAGGCTCAGGGACAGGACCACTCCTCTGGGCAAGCCTCCAATAATACTTGGACAACCTCCACCTTTTCATCCAGCTCTGACCACTCCCTGGGCCCCATGGCCTTACATCCATCTGCCCCCAGCCCAGACACTTCCGAAAAGACTAGAGGAAGAAGCCCATGTGCCCTCCCTCGAAGCCTTCTCCACTCCTGTCTCGGGACGCTTTCCCAAGGGCTGAGCAAGCCCCTCACCTTTGGCACCTGCCTTGATTCTCTGGCCAGCTTCCTACAGCCTCTTCTGTTGGCCACACCCAAGCCCACCTGTTCACAGACAGCCTGGGCTGGGCCCTGGCTGCACCCTGCCCTCTGCCCACCAGCCCCAGGAAGTCCCTAAGCCTTGCACCTACAGACCCTCCCAGAGAAAGCACTGGCTTTGCAACCAGCTGTCTTTTCATGACACACAGGGCCACAGGAGCGCCACAGGTCTGGGAGCATTGGACCAGAGGCTTCATGCCTGCCCTGGGGATGACCGGCCAAAGTGGCATGGGAGTCAGGGAGACGGTGTGGGTGAGCATGTGGGCGGAGCTACAGGAGCCTGGGGCCTCGTGGATCACACACTTCCAGGCAAGTGCTAACTTGCATGGGCACAGGTGGCTGCAGAGTGCCCAAAGGCCAAGGAGCAGCATGCCCAGTGTGGACGTGAGTGGTGAGTGCACGCCAGAGTCCAGTTAGGTGCATTCATCCAACAGGCTTTTCCCGAGAGCCTTCTGGGTAACTGCTCCAGGTGCGGGTAAGAATGCAGGGAGCAGGACAGGAATGGATGCTGTCAGCTCTCCCCCAGAGCTCAGTGCACACACTTCCTTTCTTGGGAGGGCCGTTCCAGGCCCCCAGGAGACAGGACACACTGCACTGGGTGGGGCTGGGGCCAGCATGTGGGCAGCCTGAGAAACACTGCACTTGGAGATTGGGGGCAGTGGTCTGGGGCATACCCATGTTGTCTGGAAGCAGCCTCTGTCCCTACAGGGGCTCCTGACCCCAGCCATGGATGGCTAAGGAGCCAGACCAGGGCAGGCACAGGCAACCCCGTACATTCATGGGCGTCCAGCCCTACCCTGGGTGTGGAGGTCGCAGCCCTGCTGCCTGACACAGAGCTCAGCTCTTCCACATGCACCTCCACCCCCGGCCTCACAAGGTCACCTCCAGAACTCAATCTTTTTTTTGAGATTAGTTTCACTCTTTCGCCCAGGCAGGAGTGCACTGGCACCATCTCAGCTCACTGCAACCTCTGCCTTCCAGTTTCAAGCGATTCTCCTGCCTCAGTCTCTCAAGTAACTGGGATTATAGGTGCCCACCACCACGCCTGGCTGATTTTTGTATTTCTAGTAGAGACAGGATTTCACCATGTTGGGCAGGCTGGTCTCGAACTCCTGACCTTGTGATCTGCCCCACTTCGGCCAGGCGTGAGCCACCGCGCCCGGCCAGGAGCTCGATCTTTGTGTTCTGCGTTCTGGAGAAGGAAGGTGATCTCGCAGCCAGGGCTGTCTGCCTCCGCGGCGGCTGGGCAGGCGCCAGAGCCCGGCCTGTGACATCCTCCCGCCGGGCCCACTGGAAGGCCAGCCGCCGTCTTCCTAGGCCTGCTCAGGCTCTCCGCGTCAGCCCTCTCCCTCGGCCCCAGCCCCCACCCCTCTCGCGCCCACTGGGGCTCCGCACTCAAGCCGCAGGAGGGAACCGGGTGTCCTGGGTCAGCGGAGCGCCCCCCACCAGCCTCCGCGAGTCAGGGGCGCCTGGACGCTGTCACCCCGGGGAGCCGCTTTCCCACGGGCTCCCTGGGCTCCGGCCGCCCCGCGCAGACCCCCGGCCGGCTCTGGGGCCGGGACCGCCCCTCTCCAGGGCAGTCTCCTCCTTCCACGCCGCAGACGCGCAGCCCCGTGTTTCTGGGGCTCTAGCCCGAGAGACCAGCGGGACGTGCGCTCCCCCGGCCGGGGCCTGCCTGGCCCCTTCCGCGGGTCGCCAGCACCCAGCACAGGACGCCAACGCGCTCCGGAGCGGACCAACCGGGCCGACCCTCGCAGGCTGGGGCGGGACACGGCGGGGCGGGGCCCGCGAGGCTGCCGTTCGCCGGAACCCGCGGGAGGGCAGCCGGGCCGGGCGGAGCGCACAGCGCAACGGACCGACCGCGCGCGCTCTGCCGGTCACTTCCGGCGTCTGGCAGCGGCGCCCAGCGGGAGCGGGAGGGCGCAGCGTCAGCTCCGGGCTCGGCTGCGAGGCCGCGGTCCCGAGCCGGGAAGGACGCTGGGCGGGCGACCCTGAGCCGCGCGTTCCGCAGCCATGGAGCAGGACGACCCGGCCGAGGCGCTGACGGAGCTGCGCGAGCGGCGGCTGGGCGCGCTAGAGCTGCTGCAGGCGGCGGCCGGCTCCGGCTTGGCGGCCTATGCGGTGTGGGCGCTGCTGCTCCAGCCCGGCTTCCGGCGCGTGCCGCTGCGGCTGCAGGTGCCGGGCGGGGCCGGGGCGGGGCCAGCGGCTGCCGCTCAGGGGCGGGGCCGGGGCGGGGCCAGCGGCTGCCGCTCAGGGGCGGGGCCGGGGCGGGGCCAGCGGCTGCCGCTCAGGGGCGGGGCCAGCGGCTGCCGCTCAGGGGCGGGGCGGGGCCGGGGCGGGGCCAGCGGCTGCCGCTCAGGGGCTGGGCGGGGCCGGGGCGGCCTCCGCCCCTCGCCGCGGGGTGGGGCCGGACCGCGGGCTGGGTGGGGGCGGGAGCGGTCGGTGGACTCCCGCCGCCTCCCTGTCCAGGTGCCCTACGTCGGCGCGAGCGCGCGGCAGGTGGAGCACGTGTTGTCGCTGCTGCGAGGCCGCCCTGGAAAAACGGTGGATCTGGGCTCTGGCGACGGCAGGATCGTAAGTGCCCGCGCCTGGGTCTTGGCCGCCCCACGCCCCCCACCTGCCGGCCGGCGCCCTGCCCCATCCCGTTTCCCACCTATCGGTGCCCACAGGTGCTGGCGGCCCACCGGTGCGGCCTCCGCCCCGCCGTGGGCTACGAGCTGAACCCGTGGCTGGTGGCGCTGGCGCGGCTGCACGCCTGGAGGGCCGGCTGTGCCGGCAGCGTATGCTATCACCGCGAGGATCTCTGGAAGGTAACCTGGGGAGCCCTGGCCACCAGCTGACACCTGCGAGGGCTGGGGGCCGGGACTCGGAAGCTGCGGGGACCCCGTGCCCACCAGGCCTCTCCCCGGCTGGGGCAACGCCTCTTCCTGCAGGTGAGCCTGAGGGACTGCCGAAACGTGTCTGTGTTCCTGGCCCCTAGCGTGGTAGGTCCGGGATTGCCAGCCCGCTGGGAAGTCCCTGCCGCACCCCAGGGTATTCACTGCCCTGAGGCCTGGGCCGGCCTGGGGGATGCTAAGCTTAGGCCTGGGAAGGGGGCGCAGGGTGGCTGCTTTCCGCTGGCCCCACGCTCTGTATTCTGCTCTTCTCTCCTTCAGCTCCCACTGCTGGAGGACAAGCTGCAGGCAGAGCTGCCTGCCGGGGCCCGCGTCGTGTCTGGGCGCTTCCCGCTCCCCACCTGGCAGCCAGTGGCCATGCTTGGCGAGGGCCTGGACCGAGTCTGGGCGTATGAGGTTTCTGGGGGCGGAGGAACCTCCGCTTGGGAGGCTGCTTCCTCTCAGTTGCCCCTGGACCAAGCTGCTCCTGGACCTACTTCTGCCTCTGTCGCGGGGACCCCCATTTCTCAGGCAGGGTAAATGTTCAGACAGATAAAAACTCTGTGGGTTCTATCCTTATTCATGTTTTGGTGGGGGGGCTGGCTGGGAGGGCTCTGGGCTGGCTGTGACGGGATCTGCTCTGCTCCTCAGGAGACGAGCTAGTAGCTGCCGGTCCTTGGATTCTGGGGCTTGGCTGGAGGCACAGCCCCCACTTTCCAGGGGTCCCCTGCACTGGCCAGCTTCCTCAGCCTCAGGATTTCCTGCTTGTACCTGCTCAGAGGGACCAAGCTTAAGTCACCTGCCCAGCTGTGGACGGGTCTGCCTCTAGCCCCCGAGATGGCCATCATCTTCCATTCCGGCCAGACCAGGGCCCTCGGGTCACACCCAGCTCCCCTCCCAAGCGCCCACCTGCCCAGGTGCTGATCCACGTACTCCTGCAGCTCAGAAAGTTGCTCTTCAGCCTTCGTGGCCCGGACCAGCAGCTGTGCCCGCTCCCGTTCCAGCTCTGCCTGGCATGGGGGTGTAGGGCATGAGCCGGGGCGTGGTATCAGGGGGGCCCAGGCCAGCCCTTGCCTCCTACCTGGGTGCTGCGGGAAAAGTCCCGGAGCTTCTGGTGGATCTGGGCCCAGGATTCAGCATGCAGACCCCTGAGGGGAGGAGGAGGAGGAGTGGTTTCCAGAGCTGGTGTGGTGACACTGGGGCAGACCTGTGACTGCTAAGGTTCCCAGAACTGGGAGGGGACACCTCCTGGGAGTGAGTGAGGGACAGCGTGGCCCCCTGTGCTCCTGTGGCCCAGCCTAGGCCTTGGAGCCCTCTGTGCATGGGGTTGGCCCCGGGCCCGGGGGTCTGCTGGCTGCTCAGGGAGGGCTAAACCACAGGCCAGTCCAGACAGTACCCCAGCGTCAGCAGGATGCCACCCCACAGTGTACCCTAAACCCTGGGAGATGGTCCTTGGGGAGCCCTGCCCCTGGTACAGCTGCAAACATGGAGGCCCAGAGGCACGGGCTGGCTGGGGCACCCGGCACCCTGCTCCCGTCCTCAGGGCCTCCAGGTCTCAGTGGAGACGTTGCTCACGTGTGCTCTCCCAACCCTCCATGTTCAATGCCCGCAGCAGGCCCCTTTTCCCTCTCCTGTGATTATCAGTGTCCCTGCTACCAGAGGGACCCGGGGGTGGGTACATGCCACTGAGTGCACTGCTGTGACCAGACCCTGGTCAGCAGGAGGCATGGTGGAGTAACTGGGGGACTCAGGGCTCTCTCCCTGCAGGCCTCCCCCACACCTGTGAGGGCACTCACTGTGGCTCTGACGCTCCCCTCTGGGTGGCATCACTGGGTCCCTTCTGTGGGCATGAGAGCAGCGCCCCAGGCCAGCCATGCTGCAGAGGTTTGTGGTGGGGACACCTCAGTTGGCTGGACAAGGCAGGCCCCTCAGATGCCTGGGCCTGGGGTCTCTGTGGAGCCCAGGATGAAGCCTGGGGCAAGTTCTGGGGCTCTGTGCCTCTAGGCCAGTGTGGAGCAGCAGGTGGGTGGGAGATACCTGGGCCTGGAGTTTCTGGGGGTCTCCGGCCTCACCTGGTCCTCCCGCTGGCTGAAGTCAGTGACCAGTGGCATGGGCAGTGGTTCCAGGTCCGAGCTAGCTGCATCTAAAGTAGCTTTGGGGTTCCCAGGTGCCCTGTCGGGGTAGGCCGGTGTCTGTGTGAGCCACTCCTGCTGCACACTCAGCTTTGCGGCACAGAGGCTGAGAGATGCCTCCCACCCCAGGCACCGGTGTCAGGGCGAGGCCCACCTGTAGGCACCCAGCAGCTCCTCATGCCTGCGGCTCAGGTCTGCCAGCCGCTTTTGATAGGTGCGGGCGGCCCGGGCCAGCTGCTGTTCACGGCCGCGGTACGCTACCCGGATGTCCTCCAGAGTGGCTTCCAGGAATGTCCGGAGAGTCGTGCTGGCCGGTTCCTGGCCTGCACTGTCTGCGCGCTCCTGGAGGTGGTGGGCTGGTTCCGCATGGGGCCCACCCCATCTTTTCCAGCCATACCCCCCACCCCAGCAGACTGAGCAGTGCGGGGGCCCACGGGATGTCCCTGAAGCTGTCCAACACGCCCAGGCCAGGCTGGGCTCCCCAGGCCTCAGGGTGCTCCTGCAGGGCTCACCACCGCCTCCCGGGCACAGCGCTGCAGCCGCAGGACGTACTCCTCCTTCAGCTGCTTGAGCTGCAGTTGCAGCCGGGCATTCTCAGCCTCTGCCTGGCGGAGCTGGCCCTGGCAGCTGCATAGCACCTGGGGCAGAGGGAGCCCTCAACTTGTGTCCCAGGAATGGACCTGGATGGGCCTGTGGGGCCCCACCCTCCGGGTCTCCAAGCAGGCAGGGCAGGGCCTCACCACAGCCTGTGTGGCCAGTTGATGCCCGGCTGCCCTGGCCTCCTCTCGGGCTCCCTGTAGCTGCTGGCCCAGGGCTGCCCTGAGGACATGGGGTGAGGCTCAGCACGCCCACGGTGGGTGAGGGGTTCTCTGCTCCGCAGTGGGGCCCTGCTGAGCTGTCCAGGCCCCAGGTGAGATGGCCACTCACACACGAGTCTCCAGTGCCTGCTGCCGGGCCTCCTGACGCTCCAGTGCCCACTTTACTTCTTCCTGAAGCTGCCCCTGGCCCCCCAGCAGCTGTGGGGCACACAAGGCTGGTGGATGAGAGCCTAGGCTTGGGGTCCCCTGTGCTGCCCTCTCCCCTGAGCTAGGGGGCTGCACACTCACGCCACTCCCCAGCCTCTGCTGCTTGTTCTGGGGACTAGTGAAGTCCTTGGGCTGCACCTGAATAGAAGGGAGACAGGAAGGACCAAGGGGTGGGTGAGCCCCGGTCTCACTGAGTCTCCTGCTGAGGCTTCCATCCGGCCTCTCCCAGCCAGGCCCTCCATGTGACCTGGAGTCTGCGGTCATCAGAGTGTCCAGGCTCCTGGGGTTTGTGTCTGCGCCCTTGGGCTGGTGCCCGGCAGTGCCGGGGGTCAGCCTCCAGCTCCAGCACCCGGCTCTCCAGCCGAAGGATCTGTGGGACAACTGGCATGAGCGGTGCACCTGCCTGCAGGCTGCTGAGGGAGGTGAGCATCAGCCCAGCACACGCCTGGGCACGCAGCATGCATGGGGCAGGCCGAGACCCACGGGTGGCACTCTCACGTGCACGCCCACACAGGGCACATGTCCTGGGCCTGCACCCGTTTCTTGTGCACTGAGGGTGGCACATGGCTGCTCACCTCACTCTTCAGCTGGAAGATTTCAGCCTCGTGCTGCTCCTGCAGGCGGTGGGTTGTGATCTGAATGTCAATGAGCTCCTTGGAGATCTGTGGGCGGCCAGGTGAGAGGTGGCATCTGCGGGGTCTGCCGGCACCCTCCCTCCTCCGCACCCTGGGCACCCACACCCACCTGCAGCTGCTGCTCCTCACTCAGCGCTAGACCTGGCGGGACCTCTGCCCCCAGGCTGGTGGCCCAGGCTGCGGTGCCCCCAGGAGCTCCTGGCAGCCAGTCCTTGGCTCGTGGCACAACCTGGAGAGGCACCACCACCCATTCCCCAGGGTGGGCTGTGGCCCCACTCCCATGCAGTCACCAGCCCTGTTCCCCACTTGGCTAGGCTGCAAAAGTCCTTCCCCTAGCTGAGATCAGACCCACAGTACAGGGACCTGCACCCTCCTGGCCTCTGCTGGAAAGGGCAGACTCCAGCCCCATGGAAGGAGCTGCAGCTTCCCCTAGGACTCACATTCTCCACCCGCCGAAAGGGAGGTCCTGGCCTGGGGCCTGTGGTGGCTGTATGCTCCATAGGCGAGGGGACCCTGGCCTGCTCCGAGCCGGGTATTGCCTCCACGCCTGGCCTCCCTGTGGCTGCCGCTGCCACCACAAGCACTGCTGCGCGCGTTGCCAAGGCCTCTGTTGGTCCCAGGAAACTGCCAGGGCCCTGCCCACAGGGACAGGGCGAGACCCACGATTGTGGAGGGGAAGGACAGCTCTTCCTCTCTGTGCCTCCGTTTCCCCCTCTGGGGAATGCGGCCCAGCGCTCCCTGCACATTCCCTGTGGGGGTGGAACCAGGTGCGTGAAAGCACTCAACCTGGGCGCGGCGACAAGCACGCGGGACGGAGCGCGCTACCCGCACGCAGAGTGCTCTGGGCCACACTCGTTGGACACCTTCTGTGAACCTTGCAGTGCTGGCTGAGCCCCGGGACGCGAAGGTGAACAAACTGGACTGATCTCTGCACCTCCGGCCTGAGAAGTGTGGGGGCAGACGTCCCCATTGGGGACAGAGAACTCGGAACCGACTGGCTCAGCCCGGGCTCCTGAGGGCTTCCTGGAGGAGGTGCCAGCGCCGGGCCCGGCGGGGTCAGAACGTGCGCGCGGCGCCCCACCGGGCACGCGCGCACCCCTGGCGGGCCTTGTGGTCTCACGGCGCGCAGGATCCCGGCCGGGCGGAGGCGAGGCGCGTCCGCGGAGGGGGGCGGTTGGCGGCTCCCGAGCCCAACGCCGCACTCCGTCCGGACCCCGTGACCGGCGACCGAGGCCCCGCCTCCATCTGTCCGTCCTTCGGGCCGTTCGCGCAGCCGTGCGGGTGAGGCGGGCGGCGGGGAAACGCGGCTGCTTAGGGTCGGGGTCTGGCGGCGGGGCGGGGCCTGGGAGGAAGGCGGGGCCTTCGGGGGCCGGGGCTCGGGCTGGGGGCGGGGCCGGGGCGGGTTCGGGAGGGGCCGGGTTCCGCTCTCGAAGGAGCCGGGTGCGTGGAATTCCACGCGAGTGCCGGGGAGTTCCTGGGGAGCCTCCAGTCTCCTCCTCTGCACCCCCGCGTGTTGACTGAGCCGCCTCGCACAGCCCTTCCTAAGGTGTGGAGAGCGGGCCCCGCCCTGAAGGGGCACCGTGGGCTGGGGGGCCTGTTTTGGAGCAGGCACCCGTGGCCGAGCTCCGCGGTCATGAAGGTCAAGGTCATCCCCGTGCTTGAGGACAACTACATGTACCTGGTCATCGAGGAGCTCACGCGCGAGGCGGTGGCCGTGGACGTGGCCGTGCCCAAGAGGGTGAGGGCAGGCCGCGGGTGGCAGGGACCCGGCCGTGCCCCCCAGAGCCTCCCCGACCCCCTGGCATGAGCGGTCCCCACGTGCTCTGCTCTTCGGGCGTCACTGGCGGCTGGGGTTGCTCGATTATCTCGGGGCTCCCTAAAGTTAGGGCGTCTCTGGCCTCCGCCCTTCCCCTGCTGCCTGGCCATCCCCGCACGTGCAGGGGCGCAGCTACTGCCCCCTGGGTCCCCGCTCTCCGGCGCTGCCCGGGGTCCTGGCCGGCCTGGGGCGCTGAGCGCGTCGGACCTGGCGCCCCGATATGGAGAGGAAGGGAATGGCCCACTGGGACCGTCTGTGTCATCACCACTCCCGTCCCTTTCAGCTGCTGGAGATCGTGGGCCGGGAGGGGGTGTCCCTGACCGCCGTGCTGACCACCCACCATCACTGGTGAGCGCCGGCGGGGCGGGAGGAAGCGCGAGGACGCCGCCCCGCCCCACCCGGACCTGACCTGGCCCCGCCCGCCCGTCCGCAGGGACCACGCGCGGGGAAACCCGGAGCTGGCGCGGCTGCGTCCCGGACTGGCGGTGCTGGGCGCGGACGAGCGCATCTTCTCGCTGACGCGCAGGCTGGCGCACGGCGAGGAGCTGCGGGTGAGCGCGCGCCCCCGGGAGGGCGGGGTGGGCGCCCCGGGACCGCCCGCCCTCACGGGTCCGCCTGCTCCTCCGCCGCAGTTTGGGGCCATCCACGTGCGCTGCCTCCTGACGCCCGGCCACACCTCCGGCCACATGAGCTACTTCCTGTGGGAGGACGATTGCCCGGACCCCCCCGCCCTGTTCTCGGGTACCCGCCGCGCGGAGCGCGCCCACCCCGCCTCCCGCCGGCCCCGCCCCCTCTGCTCTGACCCGCCCTCCCCCGCCAGGGGACGCGCTGTTGGTGGCCGGCTGCGGCTCGTGCTTGGAGGGCAGCGCCCAGCAGATGTACCAGAGCCTGGCCGAGCTGGGCACCCTGCCCCCCGAGACGGTGAGCGGGCCTGGGCCCTCCCCTGCTTTCCCGTGGGCACAGCCCCCACGCTCCGCACCCGCACTGCGCTGGGGTGCGGAGTCAATGCCCACCAGAGGGCAGAGCGGGGGGGGGGAGGCCAGGCAGCGGCGCGAGCACTGCCAGGCTTCCCGGCCGCGTGCGCGCTCACGAGGCTCTTCCTCCAGAAGGTGTTCTGCGGCCACGAGCACACGCTCAGCAACCTGGAGTTTGCGCAGAAAGTGGAGCCCTGCAACGTCCACGTGAGAGCCAAGCTGTCCTGGGCTAAGGCACGGCCCCTTCCCGCCTCGGCTGGAGGGTGGGGGAGGACGGGCTTCGGGGGCTCTCAGACAAGCCCCAATGATGACCAGGGCCTGTGGTCACTCCAGAAGAGGGACGAGGACGATGTGCCCACGGTGCCCTCGACTCTGGGCGAGGAGCGCCTCTACAACCCCTTCCTGCGGGTGGCGTGAGTATGGCCGTTGTCTGGGGCCTCGGCAGGCATTGGGACCCTTAGGAAGGCATCTGGGGGCCTCGTGGAGGGCTGAGCGTCCCTGGCTCGGGGGAGGCTGCTCATTAAGTGGCTTCCTGCCCACCCTCCCGCGTCGGCGGTGGGCCCCGCGCCTCACTGCACCCCTCTCGCAGAGAGGAGCCCGTGCGCAAGTTCACGGGCAAGGCGGTCCCCGCCGACGTCCTGGAGGCACTCTGCAAGGAGCGGGCACGCTTCGAACAGGCAGGCGAGCCGCGGCAGCCACAGGCACGGGCCCTCCTTGCGCTGCAGTGGGGGCTCCTGAGTGCAGCCCCCAACAAGTGAGCGTCCCCCCAGACCCTCACAGGGCTGGGTCTCACATCCCTCTTCGCGACCTCAGCCAGCTAGACTCACGCAAGGGGCACCTCTGGAAGCTTCTTCGAGGCTCTGGCCTGCCAGCTGCCCAGTCTCAGAGGGTGGACGTGCATGACCACTCTGTCGGGCCCGTGTGGGCCTGGAGACCTGGGTGTTTGGGAAGTGGGGTGCACGGGGCTTCTGAATCTTGAATAAAGCCGTTTTCCGTGCTGGCAGACGTGCCAGGAGAGGAGCTGTTTTCACAGGCGCATTTGAGGAGGGTGCCTTTATTAGACGTAAGCGCTAGGAGACGGGCCTTGTGGGGACCCGGCTGGGGGATGTTGCAGCCAGTGATGCCCGCTGTTGTCCTCGGCTCGCCCCTCGGGGCTTGCCCCCTGCTTTCCAGGGGACCCGGTGGGACCAGCTCTGTCTCCCACCTTCGCAGAGCTTCGGGGGAAGCCTCTAGAAGTTGGGGGTGATAACCCATCTTGTTCTGTCTCAGGCAACCCCAGGACAGGCTGAAGCGTCTCACACACTTGGGTTTATTTGTGGGCCGCAGCCCAGGGACAGCAGAAGAGGCTCTGGAACCTCAGGGAGCCTTCTGTTGCCTGGGCAGCCCCACCCACCTGGGCAGAGCCAGAGGCACCCGGACTGGAGGTGATGGGGCAGCTGCAGTCCTGGCCAGTCCTGGCTCCTACTTGGGTCCCAGCACACCCTGCAACTCACTGAGAATTTTGGAGGGAGCCCTGGGGTCTTGTGTCACGCACGCACAAGGCCTCCTGGGAGTGCGGGTCCTGCTGCCCCTACCACCGGATGCCCAGGCCAGTGCTGGCCTTCTCCACGGCGTGGTACTGCGTGTGCAGCAGGCAGCACGCACGCTCCGAGTCCGTGCCCTGCAGCCAGTGCGTGTACAGCTCCTGAACCCCAGGTGCGTCCTCGGGCGCCTCCACCCGGACCATGCCGTACAGGCTCTCCACGTGCTGGAGGAGCTCCCTGCTGGGCCGGTCTGGGGCCTGGAGCTGGCCCCCGCCGTTCAAGCAGCCTGTGGCAGAGCAGACGGGACACGTGGGTCACAGCACGCGCCCTGGCCGAGCCTCCTGACCACCGGGAGCAGGCAGGTGACTGGGCGCCTGTGCCCCACTTCTTCCCACTCCCAGCCTGCTGGACAGTGGCCCACCGCTCTGGTCCCAGGAGGGGCCCTCATGCGCCGTCCCTCTCGGGAGCTACCTGAGGGGCAGGCCATGACCTCCACGTAGTGGTAGGGGCAGCGCCCACGCTTGAGCCTCTGCACCAGGTTCTGGATGTTTCGGAAGCCGTAGGCCATTGCAAAGTGCAGCAGCACCTGGCCTTCCTTCTCCAGCGTCACCTCCTGGAAGTCCTTGTTCCTGGGGGCACAGACGGGGTTTGTCTATGTGGCACAGTCCCCCGGTTCCGGCCCGCCTGGATGGGGAGGCCTGCTGGGGCCAGGAGACGACCAGGCAGCTCTCAGTGCTCCCTCCCTCTCTACTGAGCAGGGTGAAGGACAAGGACAGACAGAGAGGGTGGAAAGCTCACTTCCACGAGTCCAGCAGGTGACCTCACCCCCAGCCTTGGGCTCCCTATCTGTAAGATGGGCCTCCCTCCCCAGGAATGTCTGTGAGGCCCCAGCCCTCCCTCCTGGGACACGGCCTCACATGCCCCAGGCCAGGTACCCGCCACCCTTGCCCATGCTGGCCTCTTGGGCTCAGGGTCCCCATTCCCCACAATGGGCAGACTGAGGCCTGGAGCACTGTGGTGTATTCACAACCAGGAAGGCCCTGCCTGTGCCCAGGGTCCCCTCCAAACCCTGCAGGCCGTGCCCCAGCCAGCCTGTCTCTGCGGGAGGACCCCAGGCCGAGGCAGCAGCCCGAGGAAGGCAGTGGGCAGTGTGGCCCCTCCGCCCAGAGATCTGGCCCATCCCACTGACCTCAGGGGTTTGTAGGTAACCTCAGCCACTTGGATTCCAAAGAGCTCTTGGGCCGCATGCCGGAACACGTGCTCCAGGTAGCCCCCCGAGCCCCCTCCCCGATGGCTGGTGGGCTCCTCTGCAGAGGCTCCGCTGCACCTGGCAAGGAGGGAGAGGCCTCAGCACAGTTGTGGCTGCTGCCTGCCGACCTCCCGAGCACGTGAGTGTTTGCATTTCCAGGTGGGAGAGAAGTCACAGGCACAGAGGAACAGCTCTTGCGTCCCTGGCCATCACGGGAGGCCGGCCACTTCCTGGCCACCATGGGGGCTCAGCCACTACTTTTTTTTTGAAATGGAGTTTGTCTTTGTTGCCCACGCTGGAGTGCAGTGGCGTGATCTCGGCTCACTGCAACCTTCACCTCCCAGGTTCAAGCGATTCTCCTACCTCAGCCTCCTGAGTAGCTGGGACTACAGGTGCCCACAACCACTCCCGGCTAAAGTTTGTATTTGTGGTAGAGACAGGGTTTCAACATGTTGGCCAGGTTGGTCTTGAACTCCTGACTTCAGGTGATCCACCCACCTCGGCCTCTCACAGTGCTGGGATTACAGGCGTGAGCCACAGCTCCTGGCCACTCAGCCACTTCTGTGGACGCTGAGATGGGCCGTGGGGAAGCAGGCGCAGAGCGGGGAGGGGGCAGGGGATGCTTCTCCAGAGGCAGCATTAGAAGCTAAAATAATGGTTCTTGGTGCCAGACATACGTACAGGCTGTCCAGAGGGTGGGGCTCCAGGTCGCGCAGGGAGACGCCCTCTTCCTCCAGCAGCCTGAACACTTCTCCTGCAAGGAAGCCATAGCACAGACGCCCTTCCACTGAGATCCGGAAACCAAGTCAGAGAACAGCCAAGCTACCTGCCTCCCTAGCAGTCGTCTGCAGTTTGGCCCTAGAGGGTCCCAAATGTCCACCCCAGCCCATGGTGGGAGGCCAGACCCGGTCACTTCTGAAGCCCCTCTGGAGGCTGCCTGGTCCTGCCCAGGGAGGTGTGGTGGCGGGCGTGGCCGCTGTGCCCATCCAGCATCCGTCTGTCCAGCCTCTCGGGCAGTTTGCTTTTTTGCCTTATATTTGGGAGGCTTGGGGCTGCTCAGCTCAGGAATGGGTGAGTAATGGGAGCTGAAGGGGCTGCACTGGAGAATCGCCTCCGCCTCCAAGGACTCATTTCAGAGCCAACAAGGAGGTGCTGCGGGGGCCCATCTGCACAGGTCCCCGAGACGGGCTCCAAGGGGAGAGAAGGGGGTACGCGACCCCCCAAGCTCCAGCCAGGGCCCCTGTAGGCAGGATCCTGGGCAGTCGCCACCTGTGCCCGGGGCTCAGGAACCAGGCCAGGAGGCTGGAGGGCTGGCTCAGGGCCGCCCGGCGTGACCGCACCTGTGGTGAGGACGCAGTCCACGTCCCGTGTCTGGTGCTCCTCGTTGAAAAAGTCGGGTCTGGAGGCTTCCAGCTTCTTGTCATAGCAGGGCATCACTGTGACGTGGTAGACCTTGTCGGGGGTCAAGTGCTATGGGGAGAAAGAAAGCCTAGTCTCCCCAGTCCCAGCAGTGAGGTGGCCCAGGCGCGGCCTGGATCTCAGCCATCCTGTGGCCAGGCCAGACCCCAAGGGACCACCAGCCTCACCCTGTTTCCCAGCAAGCCTCCTGCTGGCTCTTTGGATGTGTCCCCGGACAGGACGGGCCCTGGCTGTCACAGAAAATGACACTGACCCGTTCCCAGTATGCCTGTGCTCCCTAACAGCCAAGGCCAACGGAGGAGAAGGGGCCTCCCACGGCTCAGCTCAGGCCCTCTCACTGCGTGATGTCACCGGGAACCAACCAGCACAGGTGAAATTCTGCGTCCAGATGGGCGGGAGGGGCTGCAGGGGACACAGGCGCTCCAGGCCCAGGCACCGCCAGGGCCACCCTCGCCCTCTTCCGCCCCCTGCTGGCTGAGTGGCATCAGGCTCAGATCCCGCTGGGCCTCAGGTGGGGGCCCTGCTGGGTGCGCTCGTGGACCTGGTAGCCCAAGGGGTGGGCGCCTAGCCTGGGTTGCCTGGAGCCTCCGGCTCCCTCAGCCTCAGGCCTGGCTGCCTCTGGGTGAGTGGTAGGCACCTCTGAATCAGAACATGGTGCTCTGTTGCCCAGCCGGAGGGGAAGGGCCTGGACCAGGAAGGAAGGAAGGCGGAGGTGCGCCCGGGAAGGCAGAACCCACGCCGAGGACTCTGATTCTTGCAGCCTCGCAGCCAGCGGCCAGTGCGGTCACTTGCGGCTGCTCCTCAGCCTGAGCCTGGGGCTGGCCCAACGCTGTTACCTGCTGCTGTGCAAAGAAGTCCTTGACCAGGGAGCCCATGACCTGCTGCGGCGACCGGGCGGTGCTGATGTGGGGCAGGATGAAGCTGCCGTGGGTCTTCTCGGCGTAGCAGATCCAGCCTGAGGTGACAGGGGCACGTGGGGCTGGCGGAGGCGCACGGCAGCCTCTGCACCCACCGGTGGCAGCACCACATTCCAGGGGCGGCCCACTGGCACAGATCACGGTGACGCAAAAGAGCGCCGGTTCCTGTTCTCTCCCACCCCCGTGCGGGGCTCGGGTACAGGCGGGCACTGCCTAGGGGACCTGAGGTGACTTCGGGCGGCTCCCAAGGCAGGCAGCTCCTTCTCCAGAAAAGGCCACGTGAGCCGACGTTTCTAACCTGGCCTTCAGAACCGCCTGCGTACCCAGCCCCCACCCCACCTTGTCATTGCTGTCCACGTGCCCCGTTTTCACTTCACTTGAACTTGACCCTCACCACCTGCACATGAGCACACCTGGGCAGGCGGAGGCCAGCACGGGCAGGGCCTGTCCTCGGAATCGCTGCACGAACTCTCGCTGGCTCTCCAGGAGGCTGAAGTTCCTTGAGAAGGCTGTGTCGAAGACGAAGTGCACCCCTGGAAGGAGGGGCCTGTGTAAGCCCACGTGGGACGCCCACTCACGCACGAGCCAGCATGTGGACCCCCGTGGTGCTGCTGGGGGGCCATGTGTGGTAGGTGTCCACTTCCCATGCCAAAGCATCAGTGCCACCGTGGTGACCTCCTGAAGCCACCCTCCTGGCTCAGCGTGGCTGATCCAGGGAACTGCCATGTACGCTGCTCCTGGTGACCCTCCCTGGGGCACAGCAGGACACTGCCTGCTGGACTGGCCCCTCGGACTCTGCACAGCGTTGACCCCACACGCAGCAGGACTCCTGGAGCACCTGCCGGCTCCAAGCCCAGCAATTAGAGCTGCTCGGTAAACCTGCTGAGCGTGCCCTGGATCCCAGCAGGCACCGGCCTGGGGCTCCCTCCCTCTCCCTGCCTGACCCGCCATTCCTGCCTCAAATAACCCCTGGTCGGACGACTGGCCTTGGACTCACTGTGCCCCACCTGCCCGTGATCTGGAGGTAAAAATCTTTGGACTTGCTTCCTATTCAGGTGGGGACTAAACCCACACCTTCCACCTGGAGAACCAGGGGCTGCTCCAGGCTGCATTCTCCCTGGGACACCGGCTCCCAGAGCAGGAGCACTGTCAGGCAGCAGCTGCATGTGGGTCAGGCAGGAGCCACGGGGCACCTGCCAGTGTAAACAGGTTTCCTGTGTGAGGGACCCGGCGCGGTGGATGCCAGGCAGTCTGCTGGGTGCCAGGCGCACAGCCCTCCGTCACAGGAGTGAAGGGCGGGACACGGTGGTTCCGGTGAAAGAGGCAGGGCAGCCAGCCATGGGGCACTGCAGCCTGGTTAGCTGGGGCCTCTCGACACCCAGGTCCTCCCCCAGCCCCATGCCAGGCACACAAGCGAACTCAAGCGAAGCCGACCTGAGCTGAACCTGACAGAGCCCTGGAGAGAGCGCCTTAATCACATCAGCTAAAAAGTACCCGGAGGCGGTGAGCCCAGCTTAGAGAAAGTGCACAGCCAGAATGCAGACGTTTTCTGCTCGGAGGCGCTGCTCTCAAATGTCAAATCAGAACTTCAGGCTGAGGTCACAGAGGGAATACACAGTTCCCGTGGCGCTGAAGTTCAGAGCGGGTTGGCGTGTCAGTGACTTGGAGGCCCGAGGAGCGTTGGCTCACTCAGACGCCCCCTTGGTTTGGAGCTGCAGCGTGTACCCCGGGTTCAAAGCCTACCTATTTTTTTAAAGAACGAGGTTAATTTCCTGGCGGTGTCTGTGGGATTCAGCTGGAACTGTGCAGCCAGCGATGCTCTAGACTGCGGCGACACAGAAACCACAACCAGCCTCTGCTGACCGGGCGCTGCCGCCTGCAAAGCAAGTGGGATACGCTGCTCACTGTGCTGGCCTCACGCCCGTTCCCGGGGCCAGAGCGGTGTGGTGCAGCGTCGGCTGGGGAGAGGGCACGCGAGCTCCATCAACGGTTTCTTTTTTTAGAAAGAGTCTCGCTCTGTTGCCTAGGCTGGAGTGCAGTGCTGTGATCAGGGCTCCCTGCAACCTCCGCTTCCCAGGTTCAAGAGATCCTGTGCCTCGGCCTCCTGGGTAGCTGGGATTACAGCATGAACCACTGTACCTAGCCAGGGGTGTCATTTTTTGTTTGTTTGTTTTTAGAGTCTTACTCTGTCACCCAGGCTGGAGTGCAGTGGCATGATCTTGGCTCACTGCAACCTCTGTCTCCTGGGTTCAAGCACTTCTGCCTCAGCCTCCTGAGTAGCTGGGACTACAGGTATGCACCACCACACCCGGCTAATTTTTGTATTTTTGGCAGAGATGGGGTTTTACCAAGTTGGCTAGGGCAGTCTTGAACTCCTGACCTCAGGTGATCCACCCACCTCGGCCTCCCAAAGTGCTGGGATTACAGGCGTGATCCACTGCACCCAGCAAGGGAGTCATTCTGATTATACTTAGAACCAAAGTCTGGGGCCTGACATGTTACCACTGGAGCAGACTGATAAGTAAATCACTGAGATGCCAGGCCTCAAAAAGGCAGGCGCCACCTGCAGACACAAGACGGTGACACCTGACGAGCTGCCCTTGGCAAAACGTGTTGTCGTCGGCTGCTGGGGTGGATTTCAGGTTAAAGCAGAGTCCCCAGGCTGCCCACCACTTACCCTGTTAGCATCTAGAACCTTCTTCAGCTCCTCATGGCTCTGCTGGGTGATGAGCACGGTCTCTGCGGAGGTGACGCAGCCACTGCACGCCAGGCAGTCGTTCAGCGAGACCTTGGCCTTCTCCAGCCTCCGGGTCCCGCCGTCCTGCGAGGCAGAAGAACTGGGTGCGCAGGGGCCCCCTCCACACGAGGACGGCGGAGTCCTTGCTTGTAACCAACAACCAACATGGTTGCTGGCTGGGCTTGTGTGCCACTTAATTTTTAAAAATCAGATTACATATTAGAAAAATGCACATCCATGCGCTAGCTTTTCATAATGCCCTCGAGGTGGACTTTTTGGTGTGACTTGGTGAGTGCATGAGAATCACATGAATAAGGCTCCACTGGTGTCCCAGCGGAGCGGCAGCCACCCCGCCCGCCCAAGGTGCCCTACTCTTTGCGAGTGACGGATCTGAACTAGAAAGTCTTACACAGTTAGAACTAGGGGGAACGGACAGACAGGATCCACCATCTCTGCAAAATAGCCCCTGTGCTGAGCAGATCAAGCTCGCTGTTCCGCCTAGGTGCTGCCCACTCACCTGCCCCAGGCACCCTGACCCCCAGCCTCCCAGACGGCAGGCGAATTCTACCGGCGGGAATGGACTCGTGAGACGTAGAGTGTCTCAGGGTCAATGCTCCGAGCAGGGAGGAAGCAGAGAAAAGTGTTTCAGATCAGCCGAGCAGGTGAGACGGTGGAGCAGCCTCCGGTGCCTTACTTGGTTAACTTGGAAGTAGCTCCCGTCATCTTCAATGCGAATCTTGGCCACGCCACTTCCCAGCCTTTTTTCCACATTCACGGGCTTGATGCACTCCTAGACCAGGAAGACACCCCAAGTCAGGGCCTGTGAGGGGGCAGAGGCTCTCGGGGACACACGGCCTGAAGGCTCTGCCGGGTGGCGTACACTCAGGGGCTGAGGCTGGCCCCAGTGTCTTCCTCCTGCCCACCGCTCTCACACAGGGCACAGGTTTCCAACTTCCTGCGGCATTGAAGGTCCCAGTCTGCACGAAGGCCAGCGCTGATGGCGGCTGCAAACTCCCCACCCACGGAGATACCACCCACAAGGACCTTCACACCGTTCATGTGAACAGGAGGCATGACCAACACAGAGGCCAGAGTGTCGCGCCGGCGTGTGCTTGGATCTGTGTGGCGGTCACCTCTTGCCCAGTGCCCAGGAAACGAGTTCATTTCTCTCCCTTCTCCTTGATCCTAGAGAACCCTATCAGCCCAGAAAGCCGCCTCCCAGCAGCCCGCCTCTGGCCCTGCTCAGCTGTGGCCCCGCACAGCTGCTGGTCATGGATAGGCAGGTGCACCGAGATAAGGGCGCCTGCCGCCTCCCGGGTTCAACAGCAGCTGTCCAGCCCACCCGGGCGACGTCAAGGGCAGCTCTACTGAGGAGCCATTGCGGGGCGTCCAGCGGGCCCGCCACCGCCCTCAGCTGAGGTGGGGTCCCCGCCGCGTCCGTTTATGCGATGTAAAGGCTGTGTCGGGTTAGGGTCAAGGTTAGGGTTAGGGTTAGGGCTAGGGAGGGGTGGGAGCCGTCTCCGCGCCTCCCCTGGGCCGGGCAGGATGACGCGAGCCCGCGACCCCTGGACCCTCCCACACAGCCCGCCCGGACACCGGGGGGCACAGGAGTGGGCTGGGGGACGCCGCCCTCCCTGGCCTCAGTTTCCCTGTTGGTAAGATGCGGGCCGCGGTGTCTGAGGTCCCGCGCCGGGGACTGCGGCCCCGACCGGGCTCCCGGGATTCGGATCTCATTCCTCAGGAGAGGAAGTGGGGCGCAGAGCAATCTCCCTCCGCGCGAGAGGGCACCCGAGCGCAGCCTCGTCCCCGCCCGCCCAGGCCGGCCCACCTGAGACGGCCCGATGAAGTCATTCAGGTCCGTCAACTGCAGCGCCCCGCTAAAGGGCGACGCCATGACGGCCGCACTGCCGCCGCGCGCAGGTGTCGCCAAGTGGCGCGAAACAACGGGTCTGTTCCGCCACGCTGCCGGAAAGCGCCCCCGGAGCGCATGCGCGCCTTTCCCCGCGGCCGGCGCCCTCTGCTGACGAGCCCGGAGACTGCGGCTCCCCGGCCGCCCGCGGGAACCCGGGACCGACCCCTTCCTGCGCCTCCCGCGCGTCCCGGGCCCCGGGCCTGGGATCCAGGGGGCGGCCGGGCAGCGCCGCGGCTCCGGCCCGGAGTGTCCCCGCCGTGACGAGGAAGCGGAGGGGATCCTCGCTCGCCCACTTCGTCATCCGCTGCGTCCCTGCGGACCAGGTGCTCCCAGGTGCAACCCGAGAACCCAGAGCGCGCCTGGCACACAGCAGGCGCCCGGCTGGCCTGGGGACCTCGGGCGGGGAAGAAGGCAGGGGTGGGGCGCGAGGCCTCCCCTTCTGGGGCGCCGCTCCCAGGGCCTCCTGCCCCCTTTTCCGTTCTCTCGGAGACCAGCCTGGAAAAGCCCATGCCCCTGGGAGACCCTGAAACAGGACTCTGCGGGCCTACTCGCTGTTTTTTGTGTGTTTTTTTTTTTTTTTTTTTTTTTTTTTTTTAACCTTTTTTTTCCCCCCCAGGAAGCCTAGAAATGAGATTTCTTTCTCTCTCTCTCTTTCTTTCTTTCTTTTTCTTTCCTTTTTTTGAGACGGAGTCTCGCTGTGTCACCCAGGCTGGAGTGCAGTGGCGCGATCTCGGCTCACTGCAGCCCCCGCCACCCGGGTTCAAGTGATTCGCCTGCCTCAGCCTCCCAAGTAGCTGCGACTATAGGCGCACACTTGCCTAATTTTTTTGTATTCTTAGTAGACACGGGGTTTCACCGTGTTGGCCAGGCTGGTCTTGAACTCCTAACCTCGTGATCCACCCACCTCGGCCCACCCCAAAGTGCTGGGATTACAGGCATGAGCCACCACTCCCGGCCGACTCGCTGTTTAAGCTGATGTTCATCATATGTCCGGTTACACATCTAACGGCCGGTTTTATGGGGACTTTTCAGGAAACTCTGGGATGGAGACTGGCATCATTCTGGCCTGGGCAGGCTCAGCCTGTGGAGGTCTCACAGCGGCCACATCCCACGCCCTAGCCTGCGCCACACACTCCCCGGGCTTCTAGGCCCTGATTCCGACCGAGTGTCCCCACCTAGAGACGGCCTGGGCGCTTCTGCACTTGCCCGCACCTGCCCGTGGGGTCTAGGCCATCGGCCTGTGTGGCCTCCTCCATCACTTGCAGCTGCTCCTCTGGGTCAGACAGGACTTTCTTCCTCTGCTGCAGGGAGGAGCTTTCCACAGCACCTGGGCCAGGTGGGCTCCCAGGCCCCAGCCACCACGCCACCTGGCAATGCGTGGCCAAGCTTGGAGATGAGATGCCTGAAATATGTTCTTTTAAAAACAGAGCAGGGGACCGGGTCCCGTGGCTCACGCCTGTAATCCCAGCACTTTGGGGGACCGAGGCGGGTGGATCGAGAGTTTGAGACCACATCCTGGCTCTACTAAAAATACAAAAATTAGCTGGGCATGGTGGCGTGTGCCTGTAGTCCCAGCTACTCGGGAGCCTGAGGCAGGAGAATTGCTTGAACCCAGGAGGCGGAGGTTGCAGTGAGCCGAGATCGTGCCACTGCACTCCAGCCTGGGTGACACAGCGAGACTCCGTCTCAAAAAAAA
>NW_016107759.1:814238-818815 GCF_001604975.1 Cebus imitator
AGCAAGACTGCATCTCAAAAAAAAAAAAAAGAAAGAGAAAAGAAAAAGCACACAAAAGAAACTTAGTGCCCCTGCAGTGCCATGGAGTGGGTTTGCGGAAGATGTGGGAGGGAGGAGTGCTGTCAAGGTTCGGGAAGCGTCTGGGGTGAGCTTCCTCCGCTGGTCTGGGTGGAGCTGGGTGGGGGCTCAGCCCCTGGAGGGCTCTTCATTAACTCGCAGACATTTCCCTGGAGCCCCTGGGCTCCAGTGGCAGCCGTGCACCTCTGGGGCCCCTGCTCTCTATTTTGCAAATTGTTTCATCATCATCATTAGTGAGTATTTACCACGCACTTCCCATATGCTAGTCCCTGAGCCACAGCCTGGGAACCTGGGGCTTACGTGGGTGGGGGGGCATGGGAGCACACGAGGGCCGGCTGGGGATGCGGGGAGGCCCACTGGAGCCCAGGTTACCATGATGCTGTCCCGTGACTGTGTGTGGCACCTCCTTTCCCTGCGCTGGGATGGGTGTCTGGTGGGGGCGTCTGCTCTGGGGTACCCACAGGACTCCCCTTTGCTTACAGCTGGCCCCTGTGGTTGGGTTGAGGTCCGTGCCAGCATCCTCCTGGAGGTCCAGGGTCATGAGATTGGTAGAGCCCCCTGGTACCCTCCCCTGGGTTGGTGTCAGAGTTTCAGCCTGAGAAGGGATCACACACCAGTGGCTAAAGTGACGTCCCCTCCCAGCTCTGGAGGCTGCAGAAACCCTCCAGTCTCTAGGGGCTCCAGGCCTCCTTGGCCTGTGACTGCACCGCTCTTTAATGCAGCGTCTGACCCTTTTCCCGGGCTGGAGTGCGGTGGTGTGCTCACAGCTCACTGCAGCCTCCACCTCCTGGGCGTAAGCGGTCCTCCTGCCTCAGCCTCCAAAGTAGCTGGAACTATAGGGGCGTGCCACCATGCCTGGCTAAGTTATCTTTACTGTTAACTTTTATTTTACTTTATTTTATTATTATTATTTTTTTGAGATGGATTTTTGCTCTTGTTGCCCAGGCTGGAGGGCAGTGGCAGGATCTCGGCTCACGGCGACCTCTGCCTGCCAGGTTTAAATGACTCTCTGGCCTCAGCCTTCTGCGTAGCTGGGAGTACAGGAATCCCCCACCATGCCCAGCTAATTTTTTGTATTTTTAGTAGAAATGGGGTTTCACAATGTGGGCCAGGCTGGTCTTGAACTCCTGACCTCAGGTGATCTGCCTGCCTCAGCCTCCCAAAGTGCTGGGATTACAGCTGTGAGCCCCCACGCCCGGCCGAAACTCTTTTGTTTATAAATTACCCACTCTCTGGCAATGTCTTCCTAGCAGCGTGGGAATGGATTTGTACACGTGGGGAAGGTGAATCCTCCAATTCCCCCACCTGTGAGATCCCCAACACGGAGGACACCAGGACCAGCTTCCAGAGGGCCAGGCTCAGGCAACAGAGTGCAGGGTAGGCCAGCGTGGCCTTGGGTGCCAGCGACCTGGCACCCAACGGGAATTCAGGGATGAGGCTGGGTGTGGCGGCTCACACCTGTAATGCCAGCACTTTGGGAGGATAAGGTGGGAGGATGGCTTGAGTCCAGGAATCTGAGACCAGCCTGGGCAGCATATTGAGACCTCGTCTCTACAAAATAGTCAGGTGGGTGAGGCATGCCTGTGGTGCCCGCTAGTGAGGAGGCTGAGGTAGGAGGACCGCTTGGCCTCGGGAGGTCGAGGCTGCAATGAGCTGTGATCGCACCACAGCGCTCCAGCCTGGGCAACGGAGCAAGACCCGGTCTCAAATAACAGCAAAAAAGTGTGGAGATGCTGGCTCCTGTGGGAAGCTGGGTGGGTGTGGGGGCACACCCTCCACCCTGCAGCGCCTTCCCGCCCCTCTGGGGCTGAGGCGCTCCCGAGGCCCCGCCTCCTGGGTGGCAGAGGGAACGTGGGAAAGGCTGCGGGCCCTGGGTTCCAGGGCAGCCCCGTGAGGCCCGTTATTCATACAACTTGGAGAGAAAGCAGCTTTTTGTAGGAAAACATGGGGTGCTGGTGGCCATTTCCACACGCAGTCAGATCTGGGCAGCCTCCCGCTCCACGTGCACGCTGCCCTCTGTGAAGCAGGACGCTGGCTCTCCCTTGGCAGTTGGTCAAGCGGATGGACGTTGTATTTGTTGAAGGGAATTGCTGTCTCGTTGGGCGTGGGTCATTAGTGGCATAACCAACACACACGTCTTCCCTGGGGGCCGCCACGCCTTGTCAACAGGTGGAGGCCCCGACAGGCTGCAGTTAGCAGCTAATGAGGACGCTTGTGGTGACCCTCGCCTCCAGCCACAGTCGCACAGTGGGTTGTGAAAAATAACGCTGTCAATTTAAAATAGTGGAACGGGGCCAGGCACGGTGGCTCACGCCTGTAATCCCAGCACTCTCCCGAGGCGGGTGGATTATGAGGTCAGGAATTCGAGACCAGCCTGGCGAACGTGGTGAAACCCTGTCTCTACTAAAAATACAGAAATTATCCCAGTGTGGTGGTGCACACCTGTAATCCCAGCTACTCAGGAGGCTGAGGCAGGAGAGTCATTTGAACCTGGGAGATGGAGGTTGCAGTGAGCCGAGATCGGACCACTGCACTCCAGCCTGGGTGACAGAGTGAGACTCCGTGTCAAAAAAGAGAATGACTGTTGCAGAGTGGGCGTGCTCAGAGAGCAGGAGGAAGAACTCACTGTCCCCTGTGAGCGTCTCTGCTCCTAAGCAGCTGTGAGGACCTGTGAGCAGAGCTGCAGTGTGCAGGTGTTGGTGGGGTCGGTGACCCTCAGCCTCAGCCTGCTCACTGAAGCACTGAGCGAAGTGGCCACACTCTCAGGAGGTGTGGACGCTCTGAGGCCCGCTGGGAAATGTGCCACATGGCCAGAGCTATTTTGCAATTACAGTTGGGGGCCAGCTTGGGAAGTATCTGTTTTCAGCTCCTAAGCATGAGCCTTATATGTGCACATGCCCTGTGAGTGCCAGGCCAGGCACTTCGAGATGGAGTCACTCTGGTTGTGCTTGATGAAGCTAGAGACCTGGTGAAAGGCAGGCTTCCTCCATCATAACCGTCCTGGTGCCCCTGTTCTGGCCCAGGTGTTGCCAGCATCTCAGCCCCAGGGCCAAGTGCTGCTCCGTGCACTGACGCTGTTTTGCGGGACCGGAATCTCCCAGAACTGCCCACCCAGCCTTCAGCCGAGCCAGGACCACCCCAGAGTGCCTGGCTCTGAGCTGTGCCCATGCTCCTCTGCTGAAGCCAGGAGACCTGGTTCTCATGAGGGATGTGGCCCCTCATCCGAACCCTCAGGACCTCAGTTCTCTCCTCTGTAAATCAGGGGTAGAAGGCCACCTTCCACAGCTCTGACTCGGCAGGACATCTTGCTCTGGCCTGGCTGGTGGAAGAAACAGTTGCTGAAGTGGAGGTGCTAACCTCCCAGAGTCGGGAAGACTGGGCCAACCAGGGAAGGCTTCCTGGAAGAGGTGACCTGGGGTGGAGCCCCAGTGATGAATTTGCTCCAAGCCAGGGGCTCGTTCTTCTTTTCTGTTCTGACCACATTGGGTGGGGGGGTGGAATTTCGAATGATGAGAGGAGAAGCCAACCTCGGAGCTCAGAGCACAGCTCCTGCTGTCTGCGAAGGGGTGCTGCTGTGGGAGCCCCCATGGGATTATCGGATTAGCGCTGGGGAACGAGGCTACACCGCAGGCCGAGCCAGCAAAGCCAGAAGTCTCTATTTACTCAACTTCTTAAACGCGACTGCCGGTACACTGACAGCTCAGCCGTGTGAACATCAGAGAAAAGGTCCTATTTTTTTTTTTTTTTTTTTTTGTGCAGAACAAACAAGACCAAAGTTATTTTATTCATTCGAAGCGTGAAAAGGCCAGCAATAGCCGGGGGTGGGTGGGGGCGAGGACACCCTGGCACGAAACGGAGGCGCCTGTGAGCGCAGCCCCCAAAGCGCAGAGGAGACCATGAGGAAAGCCACCCACGTGCCCGCCGTGATGGCGCGAGGCCAGCGGGAAGCAGGGCAGCCGTGCTCCCGGGCCTGCAGGCTCCCGCATTCCTCTCCCCCGCGTGGCACTCCCCTCTGCTAACGCAAAGCTCCTTGTTCTAATTTGAATTTCAGTGGATGTGCAGCGGTCAGACCTGAAACCCCGCCTCGAGAGCAGCCCCCACCCACGTTTCCACCGCGCTGGCCGCCTCTCTTGTGTTTGCCCATCCCTGTTAACTTGCTGTGCCCTTGACTCTTGGGAAGTGTCTTCTGTCTGTCTGACATCTGCCTGGTAACTGCCGTGTGTTCATTCACTAGGAATCCTCCTTTCGGATGAAGTCACGTTTACCAGCGCTTTGCAGTGCTCTTCAGTTCTGGGGCCTCAGGGGTCCTGCTTCCTTCCCTTTATTCTTTGCTTCCTACCCCCCTTTCTTCTTTATTTTACCCTTTTTTTTAGAGATGGGGTTTTACCACGTTGGTCAGGCTGGTTCTGAACTCCTTACCCCAGGTGATAGGCGCACCTTGGCCTCCTAAAGTGCTGGGATTACAGGCGTGAGCCAAGGAGCCCAGCCCTTTTTTTTTT
>NW_016107759.1:819515-827524 GCF_001604975.1 Cebus imitator
CATGTTGACCAGGATGGTCTCGATCTCTTGACCTCGTGATCCACCCGCCTCGGCCTCCCAAAGTGCTGGGATTACAGGCGTGAGCCACCACGCTCAGCCTTAGTTTTAAGTGCACATTTCAGTGGCGTTATGTTCATTCACAATGCTCTATAACCATCGCCACTATCCATTTCTAGAATTTTCTCACCTCACACAGACTCTGTCCCCATTAAACAGCAATTCTCCGCTGCCCTGCCCTGCCCCTGGTGCTGTTTTTCATTCTATCTCTGTGGATTCATCTGTTCTGAACATTTCAAATAACAGGCTCATGTAACGTTTGCCCCCACTCTGCCTTTTTTTTGATGGAGTCTCATTCTGTTGCCCAGGCTGGAGTGCAGTGGCATGATCTTGGCTCACCATAGCTCCACTTCCTGGGTTCAAGCGATTCTCCTGCTTCAGCCTTCTGAGTGGCTGGGACTACAGGCATGAGCCGCCATGTCTGGTTAATTTTTTATTTTTAGTAGAGATGGGGTTTTGCCATGTTGGCCAAGGTGGTCTCGAACTCTTGACCTCAGGTGATCTGCCTCCCTTGGCCTCCCAAAGTGCTGAGATTACAGGTGTGAGACACTGCTCAGCCAGCTTAGTGTTTTCAAGGTTCATCCACATTGTAACGTGTCAGAATGTGACTCTTTTTTAGGGCCGAGTGATATTTCATTGTATAAACTAAAAATAAAATCCTAAGTCCCACACCAACTGAAGGGACCTCCATTTGGCCAAGGGAACCCCAAAGAAAACCTTAAAACAGAGTTCCCAAACATGATGGGAAGGGAGTCGGGCAGCCTCCTTGTACCCCTCCCTCCTGGAGCTCAGGCGTAACGACCGCTCACATTCATGTTTAAAGTACAAATCAGGCCGGGCGCAGTGGCCCACGCCTGTAGTCCCAGCACTTTGGGAGGCTGAGTCGGGTGGATCATGAGGTCAGGAGATCAAGACCATCCTGGCTAACATGGTGAAACCCTGTCTCTACTAAAAATACAAAAATTAGCAGGGCGTGGTGGTGGGTGCCTGTAATCCCAGCTACTTGGGAGGCTGAGGCAGGAGAATCGTTTGAACCCGGGAGGCAGAGGCTGCAGTGAACCAAGATCACTCCACCGCACTCCAGTCTGGCGACAGACAAGACTCTCAAAAAAAATTTTTTTCCCATAGTCTCTGATCTTTCATGAACAATCGTATGGATGTTTTTTTCCCATAGTCTCTGATCTTTCGTGAACAATCGTATGGATGGACGGAAGTGTGTTTGCCCATTCGCCGGTTAGTGGACACGGTGGTTTCTGCCTTGGCTGTCGTGAAGCACGCTGCTGGGAATGTGGGTATGTGAGGATCTGTTCAGGTTCCTGTTCTTCATTCTTTTGAGTATGTTTTGCTGGAATTGCTGGGGCATGTGGTCATTCTCTGTTTAACTTTTTGTGAATCCCCAAGCTGTTCTCCACAGAGGCCGCACCCCTTACCTTCCCACCGGCAGACACGGGGGTTCCCGCCCTCCACATCCCCGTCAGGGCTTGTTATACTACTAATGTTTATTTTTTTTTATTTTTTGAGATGGATTCTCTGTCGCCCAGGCTAGAGTGCAGTGGTCTAATCTTGGCTCACCGCAACCTCCACCTCCCAGGTTCAAGCGATTCTCCTGCCTCAGCCTCCCAAGTAGCTGGGACTACAGGCGTGCACCACCATGCCCATCTAATTTTTGTATTTTTAATAGAGACAGGGTTTCTCCACGTTGAACCAGCTGGTCTCAAAATCCCGATCTCAGGTGATCTGCCTGCCTTGGCTTCCCAAAGTGCTGGGATTACAGGCGTGAGCCACTGAGCCTGGCCTAAATTTTTATTTATTTATTATTTTAAAATTTATTTATTTTTGAGACAGAGTCTCACTGTTGCCCAGGCTGGAGTGCAGTGGCGGGATCTCGGCTCACTGCAACCTCCACCCCCCGGGTTCAAGCGATTCTCCCATCTCAGCCTCCCGAGTAGCTGGGACTACAGGCATGTGCCACCATGCCCGGCTATTTTTTGTATATTTAGTAGACGGGGTTTCACCACGGTGGCAAAGCTGGTCTGAAACTCCTGACGACAGGTGATTCACCCGCCTCAGCCTCCCAAATTGCTGGGACTACAGGCGTGAGCCACTGCGCCTGGCCAAGTTTAACTTCTTCAGAAAGTGCTAAATGCAAGTGCCTGTATCGATTTTCACTCCCAGCAGCAGCTGGCGAGAGTTCTGGTTGCTCCACATCCTTGCCAACACTTGTCAGTGTCAGTCCTCTTAAATTTAGGCACTGTAGTGGGTGTGTGATGAGCCGGGTCTCACTGTGGATTTCTCACTGGGTCGAATCCGCATTTCCTTAATGAGTCATGTTGAGGGGGCGTGTGATGGGCAGCGTCTCGTTTTGGATCTCATTTGCATTTGATGAGTCATGATGATGAGCACTTTTTCACATGCGGGCTGATCATGTGGTGCGTGTTTTATGAGACGGGGTTTTCACCCAGGACGTGGTCACAGCACACTGTGGCCTCAAACTGGCCCCAAGCTCTTTTCCCACAGCAGCCTCCCAAGTAGATGGGACTACGGGCCTGCACCACCACGGCTGGTTAGTTTTAATTTTTTTTGCAGAGATGGGGTCCCACCGTGTCACCCAGGTTGGAGTGCAGTGGCATGGTTGTAGCTAACGGCAGCCTCAAACTCCTGGGCTCAAGTGATCCTCCCCCTTCAGCCTCCTAAAGTGCTGGGATTACAGGCTTGAGCCACCGTGCCCGGCCCCTATGTACGTTTTTAAATCATCTCATCAACTTCTTTCGAAAAGGCTGCTGGAATTGACTCCATCCCTGGGTCAGTGTGGGGGGAACTGGAGCCTTCACATTTGCCTTCCCGTTCCTGAGTGGGGCCTTGTACTCCACCGACTCATGCCTGCCCTGTTTTCTCTCAGCAGCTCTGTATCTTCACTGAGAAAGTCTCGAACATGTTTTAAGTTTATTTCTAAGTATTTTATTTTTTGAGCGATTGCAACTGGATTTTAAAATTTTACTTTCAGTTTTTTTGCTGCTAGTATATAAAGACATTTATTTTTCAGATATTTGCCTTGTAGTCGGTGACCTTGGCAAACTCGACAGCAGTTCTGGTATTTATGAACGTTATGTGTGAATAATCATGCCATCTGCAAATAAACAGAGTTTGGCGTCTTCCTTTCTGATGCTCCTTGTTTCTTATATTTTTCTTGTCTTATTGGAATGAATGCCAGTGACCAGTACAATTTTTTATTTTTTTATTTTTTGAGCTGGAGTCTCGCTCTGTCACCCAGGCTGGAGGGCAGCGGTGCCATGTCGGCTCACTGGAACCTGTGCCTCCTGGGTTCAAGTGATTCTCCTGCCTCAGCCTCTTGAGTAGCTGGGACTACAGGCATGTGCCACCACACCTACTAATTTTTTGTCTTTTTAGTAGAGACGGGTTTCACCTTGTTGGCTAGGATGGTCTCGATCTTCTGACCTCATGATCTGTCCACCTCAGCCTCCCAACGTGCTGGGATTACAGGCGTGAGCCACGGCATATGGCCTCATTTTTAAGTTCTTGATATAGTCTCACTATGTTGCCCAGGCTGGTCTCAAACTTGTGACCTCCCATGGTGCTAGTCGAAGGCTGAGTCCAGGCTGGCCACAGCACGTTTTCTTCATTGTTGGCAGCTGATTCTGCTGGTTCAGGGCTCAGCTAGGCACGTGGACTCCTCCACGGCTCCTGTTCAGTGCTCAGCTGGGTCTGTGGCCCCTCCTTGTCTCCTCCGGTTCAGGCCTCTGCTTGAGCTCCGGGCCCTGGGAATTCTGGGCTCCGTCCCTGGTTTCCTTTAGCTGGGAAAGTGGTGGGTTTCGTGGGAGTCCGGGCCGCTTCACAGCACCGCGGCAGACCTGCGGCTCCTCCAGGGCAAAGCTTCATGGACATGAAGGGGATGCCACTCCCAGCTGGTCCCCCCCTTTACCTGTCAGTCCCCTCCCCAGAACCCTTGGGTAACTGGTTTTCTACAGTTTGTTCCGGAATTTTTCAGCTGTTTTCTATAGGAGGGATTTTTTAAAAGGCCCTTCATCCCCTCTGGACATTTGTAAGTTGACACTGAACACCTGGCAACCTTGCTGAATTCTGTGTGCATGAGGGCTGGGTTCCACGGAGAACCATCATAGAAAACTCACTCCACGGAAAAGGATCAGAGACCACCCCTGAGCACACTCCCTTCAGCAAACAGAAACATTCGCAGGTGTTAATAGCCAGTCGACTTCCGAACTGGGAACAGGAGCTCACGGCATTCTGGGAGGGGCTTCAGGGGCAGGGAGGGGCTTCTGGCTTCAAGGCTACCCACCCAGGCTGTGGTCCCAGGTCAGGGGGAGCAGCTCTTCCCCAGCAGCCTGCAGCCAGCCTGGACTGGAGGGGAAAACGGCCCCACTTCACCAGGCCAGCGAGTGCCTGGGGGCAGGTCCGTTCCAGTTCCCCCGGGGGAAGGGGTAGGCGTGTACCTGGAGCTGGCCCTGGCCCTGGGTGGGAGCTGCCTCCCTGACCTGTGTCCTCAGCCCCGAGAGGGACGGCTCACAGCCTTGTGAGGTCCACACTGCACCGCCCTGGGTCAGGAACACGCTCCCAGGAGTCCTGTCCGGACTGTGTGGTTGCCGTCCTGAGCATGCTGACCTGGGACTGCCACCCCTCCCCCTCTGCCCCCGGTTTCACCACCCAAAAATCCAGAGAGGTGTGAAGCGTGGGCCCGGGGCCCCCACCCATGCCCACCGAGGGCAGCTTTGCCTTCCCGGCACCCCTTCTCCCCCAGGTGGGGGGCCTGGCCCACGCCCATCTGTGGCTCCTGCTCAGGGTCCCCACCCACACATTCCTGTGGGGTGAGGTGCAGCCGCCACTCCCATCTGCCCGGGGCAAAGCCGTCATTTGTTCCCCTTGAGGGCCTGGGAGGCTGCCAGACTCTCCACACCCACTTCCCAGTTGAGGAAACCGAGGCAGAGGAGGCTCAGGTGTGGCCAATCACCGTGCCGATCAGCGTTGCCCTGGTCAGGGCCCACGGAGATTCTGGGAGGGGCCGCTTGGGCGTGAGGGGATTCCCTCCCTACCCAGCTGCGCAGAAGCCCTCGGAGGCCTGGGGGGGCTGGGCTCCCCCTTTCCCACTGCCCTTTGGAGAACCACGTGGGCACTGGCCGGAGACCTGAAGGGGCCGTCCTCTTCGCCGTGGGTGCCACCAGTGCCACGCTCTCCTGTCTCTGCCTGGCTGGCCACTCCCACCTGCTGCGACTCGGACAGACGGCTGTGCACGGACCCACTGTGCCTCCTGCCCTGGGATCTGTAAGTAACAGCCTTGGAGCTTTTCCTGCTGTGGTGTGGGTGGAATCCTCGCCTGGAGGATTCCTCATCTGGAGAACCGGGGCTGCCCCAGGCCAGGCTATCTGCATGGAGCGATGGTCAGGCTTCAGAGGGACCCGATTTTACCCTGCAGGGCGCTCTCAGAATCCTTGGTTTGGAAGCCGCTCCCCCAAGGCCCCAGCCCCCTTGCAGGTGTGAAGGACTCGGATTCCAGAGCCCCCAGAGGCCCCACAGAGCAGGAAGGGCCAGGCTCCAGGGGAGCCCCCACCCCAGGTACTGAGGTCCTTGGGTCACCTGGGGCTGGGCTGGGGTGTGCCCAGGTCTCTTGTGATCTGATGGGCACATTTCCTGCCTGGCCTCATGCACCCCAAGGGCTGAGGGTCCCACCCCACTGCTCATTTTCTGGCTGGGGGAGTCTGGTTTTCTTTCACCTTGTCAAGGTGTTCATCCTCAGGGCCTCCCCACTTCCTCTGGGACCTGTGGGGAATAGAGGCTTGGGGACCCTGTGGCTCCCCATGACATTCCCCAGTGGCTGGGCTGACCAGGCAGGCTCTGCCCATGGATAGAGCAGCTGAGCGTGAGCATGTTACCCCATTTCTGAGCTGTGGGTGGACCCACAGGCCCGGGCCAGGGTTTTTGGGAGGCAGCTCTAATTTTCCCCAGCCACGCTGGCCTCCCTGAAAGGGGTGAGTGTCGAAGCTGGTTCCCTCTCCTGTGGGCCCCACCGGTACCCCAGGAGGACAGTTCTTGTCCAGGGAGGGTCTCCCTAGCCCCTTCCCTGCCCCACACTGGCCCACAGACCCCACCCTAGAGAGGACAAGGGATCCCCAGGCTGATCACATGCCCAGCCCCCCTCACCCGGGCTGCACCTCAGAGAGGCTGGGAGGGGGGCCCCACTGCTGGCAGGTGGGAAGGTGTGGTGTCCTCTGTCCCCACAGTGCCCCTCCTGCCTCAAGGGTGGTGTTTGCCTAGCAGGGCTCTGGGCATTCACAAAGCCCAGGCACCTGAAGCCGAGGGCAGGGGAGAGGGGAAGGAGGGGAGGGAGGGAAGGGAGCCTCGTCCAGGCAAGGGCGTCACTGAGTACAACCCATACCTGCGATTTCCTCTTCATGAGTGAGGAGGCTGATGCCAGCCTCTGGCTGCTTGCTCTAATCTCTCCCCACACTGCTCTGCCCTTCTGGGAGAGGGGATGGGTGTCAACTGAGGCCTGGGCTGTCTGGGCTGGGGACCAGGCTCTTAGACCCAGCCCTCTCCCAGGCAGGAGGAGCCAGTCAGGGCGGGGGCAGAGGGCTCTGCGGCTGGAGGGCAGGGCCAGGGCTTGGACACAAACTGCAGGTGCCATGGAGGTTTGCCCTGGGAGCCCCTGCTGGGCCCACGTGGCCCCAGGCTGGCCTGGGACAGAGGCATGGGGTGGGGACAGGCGGTGGGTGTCCCGTCCTGAGCCACTGCCTTCCACAGACACAGTCCATGGCCTTGCCAACGGCTCGACCCCTGTGGAGGTCCTGCGGGAGCCCTGCCCTTGGCAGCCTGCTGCTCCTGCTCCTCAGCCTCGGTGGGTATTCGGCGGCGCTGCTGGTGAACCGGGGGCCCTCGGCAAGGCTTGTCTGCCCCACCTTCTCCCTGAGGTGGGCAGGTGTCCTGAGTCCCAGCAGCTGTCTCTCCCCCGGTGGGGCTCAGGCCGCAGTGGGGATGTCGGGATGGACATCTGACCGGACAGCAGGCGGGTCCCAGGGGAGATGTGGAAGGCCGGGCTCCTGTGCCTGGGGACTGAAGTCCAGGGGCCTGAGCAGCTGGCCTCCACTGCTTTGGGGCATGCACAGGGCTGGCTCTGGGAGTGGCCAGGCTCTGCCTCCTTCCTCCCTTGGGTCGGGCACACCCCAGAGGCCTAGGCCCCCCTCCAAACTGTCCCCACTGCTCCTTCAGGATGGGTGCAGTGCTCGAAGGCTTGGGCCGGAGAGACAGGGCGGGTAAGATCACCTCTGGGGACATGGGACGGTCTTCAGGTTCCGGGGGGGTGCCTTGTGGTGTTCTGTCACCTCTGGGGACACAGGGAGGGTCTCAGGTCCCGGGGGGTGCCTTGCTGTGTTCTGTCACCTCTGGGGACACAGGGAGGGTCTCAGGTCCCGGGGGGTGCCTTGCTGTGTTCTGTCTGTCATGCATACGGGAACTAGTATCCACGGTGCCTGCCCATCTCAGAGGTCCCAACTTGCAAAGGGGCGCCTGGACCTGCACATGACTGGCCTGGGAGCAGCCCGGCCCGGGGAGTAGCAGAGCCCACATTGCAGCTGGGCGGAGGAAGTAGCTGGATCAGAAGTAGCCAATAGCCAAGCCCATGGGTCCGAGACACGCTGGGCCTGGGAAGTAGCTAAATTTAGGGAGTGCCTGGGACCAGGAGTGCGGGAGCCTGGGAACGTCTGCTCCAGGGAGCTGGGCGGAGCCACAGTCAGCAGGCCCTGTGCCCCCAGGAGGCTGCACCCCCGGACCGAGTCCTGGCCAACACGCCTAACATTGCCAGGTGGGTCTGGGGTCCTCACAGCCCTGGAGGACGAGGCTCAAGGGGCCCTGGGGACTGAGGGTGGGCTGGGTGCCCTGCCCCCCGTCTCCTGCCTCCCAGCATCCCCTCTCCCCACAGCATCCCC
>NW_016107759.1:829428-831254 GCF_001604975.1 Cebus imitator
CCTCCTGCCTCCCCACCCCAGCTCCTGCACCCTGCCCCCTGCCCCCTGCCCCCTGCCTCCTGCCTTGGACCCCAGGCCACAGCAGCGACGTGGAGGCCAGCTCAACCCCCTCTCCGGTGGGGACAGTGTGGTTAGTGCAGCCTGTCCCCAGCACCCTCTCTTCACAGCCCGGCTGCGTTCTCAGGGTCCCAGGCCTGCACCCGTTTCTTCTCCCGCGTCTCGAAGGCCAATGTGGACCTGCTCCCTCGGGGGGCTCCTGAGCGACAGCGGCTGCTGCCCGCGGCGCTGGCCTGCCGGGTAGGGCCCGGCGCGGTGGGTACAGGGTGGTGGGGAGAGGCCTCTGCGGTTCCAAAGGTGCTGAGGCCGCCTCTGTGCAGGGCGTGCAGGGGTCTCTGGTGAGTGAGGCTGACGTTCGTGCTCTGGGAGGACTGGCTTGCGACCTGCCCGGGCGCTTTGTGGCCGCGTCGGCAGAGGCGGTGCTACCCCGGCTGGTGCACTGCCCGGGACCCCTGGACTGGGAGCAGCAGGAGGCGGCCCGGGCAGCTCTGCAGGGCGGAGGAGCCCCCTATGGGTAAGCGGCGGTGTCTGGAACCTCGAAGGCTTGCCTGGTGTGTGGCGTGAGCAGCCCTGAACGTGGACACCCACGGCCCCGCCTGGAGGCCCAGGGTCAGCCACCGCCGCCACAACCCCTGCCAGTGCCTCCAGAGTCCCCTCCACAGCCGGGGGCACCGCGTGGCCTGGCTGTCTCCCCCCTCTCTGTCTGGGGCTGCATCGGGGGTCCCTGAGCTGTGCCCCGTGTCTGTACAGCCCCCCGTCGACGTGGTCAGTCTCTACCCTGGACGCTCTGCAGGGCCTGCTACCCGTGCTGGGCCAGCCCATCGTCCACAGCATCCCGCAGGTAAGACCCTGAGCCCCAGCCCGTGGGGACACCGGGCCACCCGAGGCTCAGCCGGGACCCTGCTTGTCCTCAGGGTGTCGTGGCTGCGTGGCAGAAACATACCTCTCGTGACCTGGCCTGGCGGCAGCCTGAACAAACCATCCTCCGTCCGAGGCTCCGGCGGGACGTGGAGAGTGAGAGCCGGGCCCCGTCCTGTCCAGCAGCAGGCTGGGAAGCACCCCTGGGGGTGGGCAGCTGTCGTGTAGGGTCTCACCTGCCCGCTCCCCGGCTCCACAGCACATCTCATTAACGACAGAGTGGACAGAATCCCGCTGTTTTGCCAGTGGATAAACTGAGGCACAGAGAGAGTCACAAATTGCCTAAGATCTCATCTCACTGCGGGTGTGGGAGGAAGAAGGGGTCAAACGAAGTCCAGCCCCTGACCCCTGACCCCTGTACCCTCCAGAGGAGGCCTGTCCCCCAGGCAAGGACGTCCTCGAGATAGACGAGAACCTCATCTTCTACAAGAAGTGGGAGCTGGAAGCTTGTGTGAACGCGTCCCTGCTGGCCACCCAGATGGACCGCGTGGACGCCATCCCCTTCACCTATGAGCAGCTGGGCATCCTGAAGCACAAGCTGGACGAGGTAGCTCACGACCCGGGCTCCTGCCGGCCCGTGGTGTCCAGGCCTTCTCCAGTGTTGGAAACAGATGCTCAGTGCGCAAGAAAAACTAGCACAGGCCGGGCGCAGTGGCTCACGCCTGTAATCCCAGCACTTTGGGAGGCCGAGGCGGGTGGATCACGAGGTCAAGAGATCGAGACCATCCTGGTCAACACAGTGAAACCCCGTCTCTACTAAGAATACAAAAAATTAGCTGGGCATGGTGGCGCATGCCTGTAATCCCAGCCACTCAGGAGGCTGAGGCAGGAGAATTGCCTGAACCCAGGAG
>NW_016107759.1:832973-840121 GCF_001604975.1 Cebus imitator
TGGGGGGGCACAGTCTGAGGTTGTGCAGGCCTGGGGGGGCACGGTCTGAGGTTGTGCAGGCCTGAGGGGCAGGGGGGAGATGAAGCCTGAGATTGGGCAGGCTTGGGGTTGGGGGCACAGCCTGAGGTTGTGCTGGTGGTGGAGGGCTCCATCTCTCCCTGCCGTGAGGCTCCTCAGTGCCCTCCTCCCACAGGTGGCCACCCTGATTGACCGCTTCATGATGGGAAGGAGGCAGCTAGACAAAGACACCCTGGACACCCTGACTGCCTTCTACCCCGGGTACCTGTGCTCCCTCAGCCCTGAGCAGCTGGGCTCCGTGCCCCCCAGCCTCATCTGGTGAGTCCCCTGAGCTCTGCACGGCTAGGTGGGCCCATGTGCTGATGCTCATTGTCCATGTGCCCTGTCCCCAGGGCGGTCAGGCCCCAGGACGTCGACACGTGTGGCCCGAGACAGCTAGAGGTCCTCTATCCCAAGGCCCGGCTCGCTTTCCAGAACGTGAATGGGTCCGAATACTTCTCGAAGATCCGGTCCTTCCTGGGTGAGCCAGGGAGCCCCTGGCCAGGGCGGCCATACAACAAGGCGAGGGGCTACAGGCCTCACTCAGGCTGCCAGGGTAACTGGGTGGTCACCCGCTGCTGCCCCGGGGTATGGGTGGCCTTAGAGGCTGTGGGTTCTGACCCCAGCTCAGGGCTCCAGCTACCTCCAGCGTCTCCCACGTCTCAGAGGGTCAGGTGGCCAGGAAAACCCAGGCCTTGGAATCCCTAAGGAAACTGGGAAACCCTGTAATGCAAGTTTCCTGCAGCCTGGGGTCCAGGAGGGGCTGCAGGTATGAGGTGAGGCCTCAGCTGGGGGACTCTCTCCCCATGGGCAGGTGGAGCCCCCGCAGAGGACTTGAAGGTGCTCAGTGAGCGGAATGTGAGCATGGACTTGGCTACGTTCATGAAGCTTCGGACGGAAGCGGTGCTGGTACAGCGGAGGGATGAGGGGCGCGCGCGGAGGAGCCCCGGGGAAGGGGCGCATGGAGGAGGGGCAAGGGTGGGCTGGAGGGGGTGTAAGGCGGGTCCACAGTGGGCGGGGCCACAGGGGGGCGGCTCTGCAGGGGTTGGATCCATGGGGGGGAGGGTGGGGGAAGGGTCCACGGGTGGGGTGGGTCCAAGGGGTGGCGGGGACCATGGGGGCAGATTTACAGGGGGCGGGGCCGCAGGGGGGAGGCACTGCAGGGGTTGGATCCATGGGGGAGGTGAGGGAAGGGTCCACAGGGTGGGGTGGGTTTACAGGGGGTGGGTCCAAGGGGTGGCCCTTGAGTCAGGAGAGGCTGCATTGGGCATCTGTGGGCGGGGCGGTTTGGACACAGGAGACCCTGGCAGCCCTTGGGGCGCTGTGGGAAGGATACCCTTTCTCTGGCAGCCACTGACCGTGGCTGAGGTGCAGAAACTTCTGGGACCCCACGTGGAGGGCCTGAAGGCCGAGGAGCGGCACAGCCCGCTACGGGACTGGATCCTGCGGCAGCGCCAGGACGACCTGGACACGCTGGGGCTGGGGCTGCAGGGCGGCATCCCCAACGGCTACCTAGTCCTGGACCTTGGCGTGCGAGGTGTGTGAGGTAGGTGGGTGGCCTGGGCAGGGCTGGGGGCGTGGAGGGGGGCACTCTGAGGCTCCCCTGTCTCCGCAGAGGCTCTCTCGGGGACGCCTTGCCTGCTAGGACCTGGACCTGTGCTCACCCTCTTGGCTCTGTTCCTGGCCTCCACCCTGGCCTGAGACTTCCACTCCGTTCCTGGCCCCAGCGCCACTGGGGATCCCCACCTGGCTGGTCCCTGTTCCCCACCAGGAGAACTTGGCCTCAGTAAACGGGGATATGCCCCCTGCAGACATACTCTGTGGCCTCTGAGGACTTTGTGTGACCCCGTCAGCATGGCCCCCACCATCAGCCTGGCCCCATCAGCTTGGCTCCTCTCCCTCTGGTCTTTGGCCCCCAGGCCAGGTGGGGGCCCTTGGAGGCCTTCCTGACCCTGTTGCTACTGTGCCGGGGGCCAGGCCAGCACGCAGGGTGGCCCCAGCAGACAGTGGTGGGAGACCTGTGCCCTCGTCCCCACAGGCTGGGCCCTGGCTAGGACATCCCTGTTCCCCCCTGCTTAGGCCCCGAGCACAGACATAGGTGGGAACACCACCCTGGACTTTAATTCACATCCACCATCAAAGTCAGTGGCTCGACGCCCCCGCCCCCCCTCCCCCCTCCCCCCTCCCCTTGCAGGGCCTGGGCGACGTCTTCTGTGGGCAGCCTGGGCCTGTGGATGTGTGTGTGGGAGGCACCTCCTCTAGGCCTGGTCCTCAGTCCAGCTCCCAGGGCCTGGAGGAGGGGATGGGCAGGGTGGCCTAGGAGGTGGGGCTCAAGTCGGTCGGCCTGGCTTAGAGCCTGCCCCTCATCCCAAGTGGGCATCCTGCTGCACCCAGCAGCCCTGTTTTTCCTGCACCTGACCCCTGTGAACCCAGCCACCCCGAGGCAGTGACGTCCACAGAACCCAGGGTACAGGGGCCTGGGGAGCAGTGCGGGGCGGGTCCTGACGTTCCCCAGTGCAGCAGCCACAGGAGGCTGGAGGGCAGGGCCACTGCCAGGGGCAGGTACCCCAGGGGGGTCCACAGGCTGCCTGTAGATGGAACAGGGAGGGCACCGTCAGTGGAGCCAGACAGGCCTGGGCAGCCCCTCCCTCTGGCTGGGGAGGGTGGGGACAGCCAGTGAGAACCCTGCCTGCAGTTGGTCTTCTGGGAACCAACAAGGGTCTCCCAGCTTCCCCACTCCCCTTTCTGCTGCTCCGTGTTTTCGGGAGGCAGCTGCGTCTCTAAGTAACTCTGTGGGCAAACGAAGGGTGATGCCATGGTCCACCAGCGTCATCCCAGGGGACACTGGACAAAGCAGGTGCACGGCGTGTGGCTGTGAGGCAGGGAATGGGGTCTGAGGGCCCTGGGCAGCGGGGGCCGAGCCGGAGGAGTGCGGGGCCCATACCTGAGGTGGAGGCCTGGGCAGCGTTCCCAGGCAGGCCTGAGGTGTGGGCCAGATGGGGCGCCTGGGGCGTGGTGCTGGGGAGCCCGCTGGTGGCGTGGGCTGAGCCGGTGGGGCCAGCGTGCTCAGTGTCCAGGCCCAGCTGGCCTAGGGCAGAGCTACTGAGGCTGCGGAGCCAGGACCTGACGGCGGGGTGGCTGCGTGCCTTCTGCAGGTCCCCCACATTGGGACCCAGCAGCGCGATCACGGTGCTGACATCCAGGCTCTATGGGGAGGGGCGGAGTTGGAGGGTCCATGGGGCACCTCCCGGGCCAGGGGTAGACCCACAGCCCCAAGATAGGGCAGATAGTGGGAGTAAGGCCCAGAAACGGCCTGGGGCGAGGCTGTGGGGGTGTGCCGGCCGTGACCCGTGGCCTAGGGCTACTCCGCCTGGGCCAGCCCTGACCCCCACCCCCATGGGGCAACGTGGCCCCACCTGCAGCACACGGGGGTTCAGGCCGGTGAAGGTGTCGATGTCCATGGAGATGTTGGCCTGGGCCAGCTGCCGCAGCTCCTCCGCCGGTGCGCCGCCTACAGGACGGGGGTGAGCAGGGGCGGGGCTTTTGGGGGGGGTGCCCGCCCACCACCAGGGCTCACCGAGGTAGGGGCGCATGAGGCGGTAGTAGGCTGCCGGGGTCCTGCTGCTGCCGAAGGCCTCCTGGGCCTTGGTGTAGAGTACGTCCTTCCGGCTCTGGGGGCAGGAGGAGACGTCCAGGGCCCCGGCCAGCCTGTGGGAGGCGGGCGGCTGGAGTGGGCCACCGGCCCCCACCCTTCCAACAGCTGGGCATGGCCCTCCCTTCCGAAATACAGCTGTCCTCTCACCCTCTGTCCTGGGGTGAACAGGGTTCCCCCGAATTCACATCCACCCAGAACCTTGCTGGGAAACAGTCTTGAAGGTGGTGTAAGATGAGGTCAGACTGGATTACCTGGGCCCGAATGGGGTCCTCATAAGAACAGGGAGATCTGAGGGCCAGGGCAGGGCTCTCACCTGGAATCCTAGGACTTTGGGAGGCTGAGGCGGGCGAATCACCTGAGGTCAGGAGTTCGAGACCAGCCTGGCCAACATGGTGAAACCCTGTCTCTACTAAAAATATAAAAATTAGCTGGACATGGTGGCTACTCCTCCCAGCTACTTGGGAGGCTGGGGTGGGAGGAGTCCTTGAACCCAGGGGGCAGAGGTTGCAGAGAGGTGAGATTGCGCCACTGCACTCCAGCCTGGGTGACACAGTGAGACTCTTGCCTCAAAAAAAAAAAAAAAAAGAAATGAAGTCACCCAGTTTGTGTACTTTGCTTGAAGCTAGAGTCCAGCCCAGGCACCCCTGATGGTCTGGCTGGACGGCCCTCCCTGCCCTGTTTCCCCTCATGGTCCTCCTGGGCCTGAGGTGGTGGGGGGTGGGGGCTGGCTCACCGGAGCTCCTGGGGAGGGATGGTCTGGATCTGCTGAGGACTCATCCAGCACAGGCGGGCACCCCCGATGGCCAGCAGCAAGGCGCTGGAGACTGTGCCATTGTGATCCAGAAACTTCTGCAGCACGGCCTGGGGGCAGGGGCAGGGCCAGTGGGGCTGACTGGGGCTCAGGCCACCCGCCTGCCCACCCACCCGCCCAGGTGCCCTCACCGAGGTCTGGTTCTCCAGGGCCACGTCTGAGGCCAGCAGAGCCACGACCGTGTCCCTGGAGGTGATGTTCCACTGGCCAATCTCCGCGCCTGAGTACAGGTAGACCAGCGAGGTGATGAGCCGCAGCTGGGCCTCCGGGAGGCCTCCAGGGTAGATCTGAGCAGGGGGCGGGGCTGGGCAGGGTCAGCCGCGGCCCAACGCCTGCGGCCTCCCCGTCCCTGCACCCGGCCGTGCACCTGTGTGAGCTTGGCTTTGACCACGCGCTGGCACTCGGCGGGGAGCGGGTGCTGCAGCAGGGGGTCCAGGTTGGCTGTGAGGACGCGGCTGTCCAGGCAGGACTCGAGCTGCCCACAGTCATAGTGCACCAGGAAGAGGTCGTCCTGCAGCGTGGCAGCTGTGATGTGGCCTCGGACGCAGGCTCTCCCTGGGGGTGCGTGGGGCCCTGGCTGGTCACTGGGGCTGGGCCAACCGCCACGGCCAGCTTCGGGTCCCGTCATTTTTTTTTTTTTTTTTTTTTTTTTTTTTTTTTTTGAGATGGAGTCTTGCTCTGTCGCCCAGGCTAGAGTGCAGTGGTGCGATCTCGGCTCACTGCAACCTCCACCTCCCGAGTTCAAGCGATTCTCCTGCCTCAGCCTCCCAAGCAGCTGGGATTACGTGCACCTGCCACTACACCCAGCTAATTTTTGTATTTTTGGTAGAGATGAGGTTTTGTCATGTTGGCCAGGCTGGTCTTGAACTCCTGACCACAGGTCATTCAGTGATTCACCCACCTCAGCCTCCCAAAGTGTGCGGGGATTACAGGAATGAGCCACCACGCGCCGCCTTTTTTTTTGAGACGGAGTCTTGCTCTGTTGTCCAGGCTGGAGTGCAGTGGTGCAGTCTCGGCTGACTGCAATCTCTGCTTCATGGGTTCAAGCGATTCTCCCGCCTCAGCCTCCCAACTAGCTGGGATTACAGGCACCTGCCATGATGCCCGGCTAATTTTTGTATTTTTAGTAGAGACGGGGTTTCGCCATGTTGGCCAGGCAGGTCTTGAACTCCAGACCTCAAGTGATTCGCCTGCCTTGGCTTCCCAAAGTGCTGGGATTACACAGCCACCGTGCCTGGCCCAGGGTCCCTCTTTGACGCCTTCCTCCACATGTGACCTTGGTCAGACCTTGCCTCTCCCTGACTTCTAACCAAGAACTTGGCCCAAACCACTTCTCTGAAGTTAGCCAGGCCTGAGGGAGGAGCCGGACTGGGGATAAGCAGCATCCAGGCCACAGGGGCCATACTGACCTGTGCGGAGCCTATGCCCGGAGGATACCGGTTTGGCCTTGGACTCCAGGAAGCTGGAGACGAAGCGCCTGGCCTCGTGCCGGCTGAGCCTCCCCGTCCGGCACGCAGCCACCACACTGTGGAAGAAGCCCAGGCCCACGGCCTGACAGGGGAGGTGTGGGCTGAGGTGGGTGGCCTGGGCCCTGGTGCCACTGCCTGCTTGCGCCCACCCCAGGGACCTGTCCTACCTCCTGCACCTGCGCCCACAGGTGGGGGCTGATGTAAGTAGCCAGGGGGCCTAGGGCCTGCAGCTTCTCCACCGTCCAGGAGCCAGGGGGCCTGGTGCACAGAAAGGGGTGCTGTGTTGGGTCCAGGGTGAGGCCCCAGCCCCCGGGAGCCCCCAGCCCCCGGGAGCCCCTCGTTCTTCATGGACACCCAGCATGCAGGAGGAGCACCCAGTAGGTGCTTGACCACCCCGCCCCCTGACTGGCACCTACAGGAAGTGCACAGGGCCTGCTGGGATGCTCCTGCCACAGCTGGGTGGCAGCACCCCAACCCTCTGCCCCCTTGGCTGCAGGACCCGGCTGAGGCCAGAAGTCGCAAGTTAAATGGGCTGTGGACATCAGTGACCTCCTGGGCCCAACCCGAGGCTGCCTCCCATCTCTCCCCCCTCTCCTGCCTGGCCCTGTGACCCCACCCACCCGAGCTGGGTCCTCCCGCCAGCCAGCAGGGAGTTGAGGGCAGTGCGCTGGTCGGCAGTCAGCTGGGGGCAACACTGCAGGTTCTCCAGCACATGGGGATCTGCTGTGGCGATGCTGGATGCGTCCATGTCACACACCAGGACCCCGAGCAGCTGCAGGTCAGAGGCTCTGAGCCGAGGGAGGGGCCCCGCCTGCGGGGCCAGCAGGTCAGCACCCAGCAGGATGCCACCTCCAATGCACCTGGCCCACCCCGCCCACGTGCCACCAAGCAGGCCACCCCACCCAGCACCCACTACGCAGGCCACAGCCACCACCCCCACGTGCCTCGGCCCATCCTGCCCAGCACCCACCAAGCAGGCCACAGCTGCCCCCATGTGCCTCGGCCCACTCCACCCAGGCACCCACCAGGCAGGCCATGGCCACCCCCACACATCCCAGCCCACCCCGCCCAGCACCCACCAGGCAGGCCACGGCCACCCCCACGCATCCCAGCCCACCCCGCCCAGCACCCACCAGGCAGGCCACGGCCACCCCCA
>NW_016107759.1:840495-870165 GCF_001604975.1 Cebus imitator
CCCCATCCAGCACCCACTAGTCAGGCCACGGCCACCTCCCATGCATCCCAGCCCACCCCACCCAGCACCCACCAAGCAGGCCAGGGCCGCACGCCGCAGGGCGACCCTCTGGTCAGGCAGGTGGTCCAGCAGCTCCAGGTCCCCCTGGGTGGCGCGGCGGATGAAGGCCCTGCAGTCGTCTGCCCGAAGCTGGCTTAGGCTGCAGGTGGGTGGGAGGCTGTCAGGCCGTGTTGGGGGACGGGGCTGGACCTCCCAGCACCCCTGAGGTGAGCTGGGGCATTGGGGTCCCCAGGAGTCCTGTGCCCCGGCAGGGGGCAGGCACTCACTTGTAGAAGAGCAGCAGGCTGGGCGGGTGGAGCATGAAGTCGTCCTGGAGGCCGCAGCGTGACGCCAAGTTGGCCAGGCAGCCGAGCTGGGCGGGAGGGCGCCGGTCACTCCCGCGTTCACTCTGGACTCGCCCTGGCAGCCCGTGGGCGCCCTTCCCCTCTGCCCAGGCCTGCATGTTGGGTCCTCTCCACGGCCACCCGTGCTCGCCCCTCCGCCTGGAGAGGAACCCGCACAGCAGAGCAGGCCTCCGAACGGCCGCACCCAGCCCCAAATCCTCCTCACTGGCAGGGCATTCAAGTGAGTTGCCAGAGGCTGTGCCCACTAAGGAAGCCCCACGGTGCCCAGGCTGGGGGCCTCCTCCAGCACAGCTCCCTGGCAGCTTCCCAGCTGGACCCTGGGTGGTGCCCCTGGGCTCCGCCTGACAGCCTCCTCCTGGCACCAGGGCTCTGCCAGGCCGGGCCTCCGCCTCCCACGACCCCGAGACTGCTCACCCTCTCAGCCTGTGCAGGACGCTGCCCGCCTCACAGCTGCCCCTGCCTCGGTGTGTCTAGCCTGGCCTTGAGGTCATTTCAAGGGTTTTTAGCCCATTCCTCGGAGGACCCTTTCCCTGACTGTACGTCAGCCAAGCACCTGGGACCTCGGTGCCTGTGGGGAGGGGCCTCGAGGCGCACGAGGATGGCCCCGGTTTCTGTGCAGTCCCTGAGGAGCAGCCCACCCAGGGCAGGCTCAGGGACCCTCCTGCAGGGTAAGGTCCTCCTGCCGAGAGGGATGGGAAGAAAAACCCTGACTCACAAATGCAGAAAGAACGTTCAGCATATTTGATGATCAAAAGAAAGGCAAAATGCAGGCGAGGTGCACGGCCCATGCCTATAATACCAGCACTTTGGGGGGCGGGGGGGCACTTGAGCTCAGGAGTTTGAGACCAGCCTGGCCAACACGGTGAGACCCCTGTGCCTACAGGCCAGGTGCTGCGGCTCACGCCTGTAACCCCAACGGTTTGGAAGGCCAAGGCAGGCGGATCACTCGAGGTCTGCTGGAGAGCAGCCTGGCCAGCGTGGTGAAACCTCATCTCTACTGAAGATACAAAAATATTAACTGGGCGTGCTGGTGCTCTTGTGATCCCAGCTACCTGGGAGGCTGAGGCAGGAGAGCAGCTTGAACTTGGAAGGCGGAGGCTGCGGTGAGCCGACACCGCACCACTGCACCCCAGCCTGGGCAGCAGAGTGAGATCTTGTCTCGGTAGTCATAATCAAATTTAAAATGTTTTTAAAAACACAAAGGTCAGGTGCAGTGGCTCACACCCGTAATCCCAGCACTTTGGGAGGCCGAGACGGGCGGGTCACATGAGGCCAGGAGTTCGAGACCAGCCTGACCAACGTTGTGAAAACCCGTCTCTACTAAAAATACAAAAATTAGCCAGGCCTGGTGGTGCACACAGGTAGTCCCAGCTACTCGGGAGGCTGAGGCAGGAGAATTGCTTGAACCCAGGATGGAGGTTGCAGTGAGCCGAGATGGTGCCACTGCACTCCAGCCTGGGCGACAGAGTGAGGCTCTGTCTCAAAAATAAATAAGAGAGAAAAAAAAGACTCTTTAGTAAGATACCGAATTATGAGACTTGCTGGCCATGCTGCCATCCCTCCGTCCCGCAGGCAGCGGCCTCCTGTCTGAATTTGAAGCATTCCCACCTGCTGACTCCATGTTTTATTCCCTTAACTGGTGACAAATGAGTCTGAGTCCACCTGTGGCTTATAAGCCCCCAGTTTGAGGTCTCCTGCCTCTTTGGGGGAGCGGATTGATGCCTGCCTGCCCCATGCTCTCCTCCTCTTTGCCTGTAACTCCTGCCTCCCCAGTGCCTACAAAATCCACCTGCAACCCGACTGACTGGGGCGCACGCGACCCCTAGAGACTGTGTCCTCGGCCAGAGTCCCTCACGTTGCTCAGGATAAACCTCTTTAAACTATTGCACTGTCTGGTTTTCCTGTTAAGGGGTGGGAGTCTTTCTGCCTTTCCTCATTTTCGTGGACGGCTCCTCTCACAGCCCAGGATCTGCAGCCCCAGGGCAGGGAGAGGCCAGTGAGCTGTGAAATCCACGCTGGGGGCCCGGCGTATGCACCCCAAGTCGGGCACCGCTCCCCATGGAGGCGGACGGACGGACGGGAGGGGAGGATGAACCCTCCTCCTCACCGGGAACACACGGTGGGAGCACCTGCAGGCAAGTTGGCTAAAAAGCCCTGGAAGGGAACAAGAGTGGCTGCCCCCAAAAGTCGCCTGCCTTGTGGGTGGACTCCTGTCCTGGGGGCTCACAGACACACACTCTAGGTGGCTTTTTTTTTTTTTTTTTTGAGATGGAGTCTTTCTCTGTCGCCCAGGCTGGAGTGCAGTGGCATGTTCTTGGCTCACTGCAGCCTCTGCCTCAGCCTCCTGAGTAGGTGGGACTACAGGCGCACACACAACACCCAGCTAATTTTTTTATTTTTTATTTTTTAGTAGAAACGGTGTTTCACCAGGTTAGCCAGGATGGTCTCGATTTCCTGATCTGCCCACCTCGGCCTCCCAAAGTGCTGGGATTCCAGGCGTGAGCCTCTCCAAGTGGCTTTGAAATTGGCAGGTTGGCTTCCACACGTTCCTCCTGCTCCGGGGGCCGCACACCCTGTCCTGGCTGTGGTCACCCCGGGGCCTGTCCCTAGCTCTCAATTACCTGTGTCTGACCTCTGACACCTGAGCCAATGTCCCCTTCCCTATCCAGGCCGGTCCCTCAGAGCCTCAGCCACCCACCCACCTTCCTTCCTGCTCACCTGCCAGGCCTGGAGGGGCACCTGCAATGAAGCCAGCCTCCGGATCAGGGCTGAGAGCTGGTCCCGGGGCAGCTGGCTGGCCGGCTGGCACCAGAAGCCTTGCAGCTGGGAGCGGTTGGCACTGGGCAGAGAGGAGGAGATGGTGGCCGGGAGGGTCCGGGAAGGGCGGAGGCCGCTGAGGGGGTGCTGCCCAGCGGAAGGGCGCAGGCCACACCCAACCTGCAGGATCGAGGTCAGACTCCGCCACCCCCAGCACAGAGGAAGGGAGAGCAGGACGTGGTGCCCCCAATGAAGCCAAGATCCTGCTTCATTCACTCATTCATTCTCCAGAGCACCCTGTGGGGCCAGGCTCTGAGCAGCATGCACAGCCCTGTCCAGACCTGGGGTGGCACTTCCTCTTAAGGCCGGTTCCCAGCCGGCTGGGAGCTCAGGAAGCTCCCCCACCACCCCACCGGCTGGGCTGCGGAGGCACCTGAGATTTGACACCTGCCGGGAGGCCCCGGGAAGCCGTGTCCCCAGCCTTCCTTGTGGTGTGACTCCAATCCAGTCTGGACTCAGGGGGCCTTGGACCACTCAGGACCCCCGCCCTGCCTCGCAGCCCCCCTGGTTAGTCAACTGACCAGGCTGCACTGTCACCAGCTATGTGGGATGGGAAGGAGGGCCAAGCCCAGCATGAGCCTCCAGGCAGTGCGGGGAAGCACCGAGTGTCCTCTGGGGTGGGCAGACGCGGCTGGGCCTGAGGGTTGCGGCCTCGGAGGTGACTAAGGGACCCATGCCCAGCTGTGTAGGTCCGAAGCTGGGCACTGGACACTGGGTCCTTGGAGGCTGTGGCTCCTGTCCGAGTGACAGCCAGTATATACTGGGGCCTACTGTGTGCCCTGGCGCTGTCTGAGTCCCAGCTGCCTCAGGACTCAGGAGGGTGGAGCCTAGCCCACCTTCCGATGCCCTGGCCAGCCCTGCCCGCTGACCGCCCCACTCCTGGAGCCGGCTCCCTCACAGCCGCGGGCAGGCCGTGGTGGTTCCTATAGGGGTTTCCTGTCCAGGCCCAGCTGGGCCAGGAGCCCCAAGGCCTGTACCCTCGGGGTGGAGCAGGAGGTGACAGCCCCAGCATGGAGACTGCCTGTGGCAACCCCCAGAGCCCTCCCATCCCCTGGCCGGGCTGAGAAGCCGACCCCGACTGCAGGAGGGTCACACTCACCTGGCCCACAGGTCGGCCCTGCTGGCATCCGTCCCTCCGGGGCAAAGACCCTTGGCCTGGGGCCCAGAACAGTGAGCGGCGAGGGACAGGAAGAGCATGAGGGCTGAGCTCCGCAGGACACCTGCAATAAGGCTGGCCGTGAGGGTCCCGGCAGGAGCAGGAGCTGGGGCACCCGGGTCCTGGGGTGGACCTGTGAGCCCCACTATGGGGGCCTCGAGGCCAGAGAACATGGAGGAACTTCTAGAGCTACAGAGCACCAGCCACCTGTGCACAGCCTGGGACTGAGTGCCGGGTGTGTGATGGTACCAGCACGGGCGTGACGCTGTGGACGTGCGGGCGTGCGTGTGTGCGTGTGCGTGTGTGTGCGGGCATGTGTGACTGCATGTGTGACTGCGTGTGTGACTGTGCGTGTGTGCCGGCATGTGTGACTGCGTGTGTGACTGTGTGTGCGTGTGTGTGTGCGTGTGCGTGTACACGTGTGTGCGGGCATGTGTGACTGCATGTGACTGTGCGTGTGCGCGTGTGTGTATGTGTGTGTGTGCGGGCATGTGTGACTGCGTGTGTGACTGTGCGTGTGTGCATGTGTGTATGTGTGCATGTGTGTGCATGTGCGTGCGTGTGCGTGTGACTGTGCATGTGTACACCGTTGTGTGCACACGTGTGAGAGGCGGGGGCACTGTGGGAGCTCCTTCTCCCTCCACCAGATGCCCCTGGCTCTGTGTCCTCACAGTGCAGCCCCGAGACCCCCACGGCAGAGGAGCTGTGGGGGCAGAAGCCACCTTCGAGGCCCTCAGCTGCTCCGCTGTGCAGCGGGCTCATGGCACGGCCTCCCAGCAGGAACTGGGGGCCCAGCCCAGGAAGGACCCCCTTATCTTGCTGGCCCCAGGGAGCAGACCACGTGGCAGAGCCTCTTCTCCAGCGTCCAAGGGCTCTACGGAGCCGGTGTCGCCACAGTCCGCACACATCTGCCCACGGCCTCCTGGGCTGCTGGGCCCGGCCCGTCCCGCTCAGGGAGGGTGAGGCACTGGGTGACCCTGGGTGTGGCCAGGGTCCCTCTCCACCCTGGCCTCAGAGCTCAGCCCTGCCTGTGCTGGGCTGTCTCCACTCACCCCCACGTTTCTCCGGAAGCCGCGTGCAGCTGCCTGGGCCAGGAGTGGCCCCTTCTTGCCAGGCTTGCGTGCCCTGCCTCACCCCTCACCGGGACCCCCAGGCCTGCTGCAGGGGGCGGGGCTTATTGTGCCCCGGCAGCCCCACCCCCGGAGGCCGCTGCTGGTGGGCGGGGCCCACCTTCCTTCTTCCTCGGCTTGGCACAGACCCCGACTCGGGAGGGTGGGGTGGCCGGGGCCCTGGGCTCGTCCACATCTGCGGGATGGTTTTGCCACACGGGCCTGGTGCTTGGGAGGCCCCCCTTCCACATGGAGGTCTCGTCTCACCCACTCCGGGGCCCACGTCTGTGCGGTGGTGAGTACTGGTCATCCTGGCTGAGACGTCCTGGGGCAGGTAGGCGCTGGGGCCACGGTCAATGGGTCCAGGACTAGCTGGAGAGGTGAGATGCAGGCTGACCCCACTGCGCCTCCCACCCCCTGGGGTGCAGAGACGGGGTGCAGTCCAGGCTCACAGGGGCGGCTGGGCCAGAGCTGTGGCTCTCCCAACCTTCGAAGGGAGAGGAGCCCATAAACAGCAAAAGGCAGTGGTGGGGAGTGGAGCGGGGGAAACGCTGGGGCCTTTCTCATCGTGGGTCGGGGCTCAGGGGGCCCACGGGCTGCGGCATCTCCAATGAGCAGATCTCCCGAAAACAGCGAGTCCCCCAGGCAGCCTGGTGCAGCCCGGCTCCGTCCCCACACCCAGAGGCCCTGGCAGCTCCCTGTCTCTCTCTGGGTCCTAGGTGTCCGGGTCTGTCGCTGACATCTGGTCCCCAGTGGCAGCCAGGGTCACTCAGCCCCGCTGAAAATGGAAGCTGCAAGACCAGGGGCCCAGGAGGAGTCGGGGTCCCAGTACTGCTGTGGGCCACTGCCTCCTCCTGGGCACAGCCTCGTGGCTTTTGGACACCTCTGGGCCTCCTGACTGTGGCCCAAGAGGGAGACAGGGAGGCTGCCCCATGCAGAGGCAGATACAGGGGCTCAGGCCCAGCCATGTGTCTGGACTGCCCCGTAGGTAGGCTGGTGGGGCTCACCTGAGCAGAAGCCCTGGCTGTGGCAGGGGAGGTGCTGCTGGGGCGGTGGGGCGGCGGCCTCTGGCAGGGAGCTGCAGACTAGGTGCTCCAGACGCAATCCCAGCCCGCCAAGTGCGTCAGCTGCTGCGCTGAGCACCCGGGTGCAGACGATGTGCAGGGCGGGGGTGCTGGCGTCCCCGCTCACGTCCATGCCTGGCCTGCAGGAGGTGTGAGACTGCCCTGCCCCGCCCAGCCCCAGTCCCACGGTGACGTCCGCCTGGCAGTCCCGTGGGGGAGGCCCGGGCTGTGCCAGGCAATGCACCATGTCAGCCTCCGGAGGCCTCAGGCACAGCGGGCACCTGCTCCCTTCCCTGAGTGCAGGCTGAGCTCACAGCTGGCAGCTGCTCAGCTCACACTGCTCCCTACCCACTGGGGCCCTGATCTGCAGCACCTGCACCCCAGAGGTCGTGTTGTGCACCTGCATCTGAGTCCACCATGTTTCCTGTGCTCGTGTGTGCACAGGGGCACGTGCGTCGGCATTTCGACCCTCCTGGTCTGGGTGCCCGGAGCACGGACACAGATACGCCATGTGTCCCTGTGCAGGGATGTCAGGCACATGGTGACGGTTGCGGCCATTCCATGGGCTCCACTAGGCAGGCCACGGTGGGAGGAGAGAGGAGGGACTTCCCAGCCCGCCCACAGGGCACCTCCCCCCAGGGAGCCCAGCCTGGCCCACCCACCCCAGGTCTTATTTTGGGAGGGGCTCAGCCCCGGGCCTGCAGCTCAGGTCAGCTGTGGCCTGACCACCCCTGGCACCAACAAGCCACCCCCAGGGCCAAGCTGAGACTTTACCCTGATCCTGGTATTGGGGGGCTGACAGCAGGGGGCAGGTGGGTTACTGCTCCCCAGGCTGCACAGGCCCACGGGAACCCAGGTGCCCCTTGGAGAACTGACAGCGAGGTGCAGCCACCATGAGGGGCGGCGCTCACACCTGGCTTGTCCAGGAGGGTCCAGCTCAGGACTGGCCTCGAAGGCTCCTTGGCTGGCCATCAGCTGGGCACAGCAGCACTGACAACCACAACCTGTCACAGTGAGGGGCAGTGAGGCCAGCGGCCCCCAGTATAGACAGTGGGGTCCCGTGGGGCGGGGTGGGGAGACAGTCCCAGCTGGAGAGGGCAGGCGTGCCTGGCTCTGACGGGCTGATTCACAGGAGGACCAGGAGGAAGCCAGGAGACAAGACAGCATGGGAGGTGGGGAGGCTGGGGATCGGTGCCCGAGGGTGACTTTGTCCCGGAGCTGGCCGGCACGTGGCCTGGGAAGTGAGGGGTATGCTGGCCGGGAGGCCTTTGCTGCTGCAAAGTCGGTCCGTTGGGGTGGACCGACTGGTGCCACTTGAGGCTCATGTGGCCTCTTCGGATCTGCTCCAGCCCCTCCCTTTACAGATGAGGAAACTGAGGCACAGGGCATGGCAGCAGTGAGTCCAGGGCCTGTAGGCTGCATCTCAGCTCAGAGTCCTGGTGGGTAGCTGCCTCGGGTGCAGGCTCTGCTGCCGCCACTGCTGGGGTCCTAACCAGGGTTTTAGGGCTGGCCCCGGAGCTGAACAGTGGCAGGCAGCGGCCAGGCGGACCTCAGACCAGTGCTGGGGCACGAGACTCCCCTCCTGCAGAGCTCTGACAGTTGGGGGCCCAGGCCTGAGCTCACACGAGGGCGTGGGCTCCACAAGGGTCCCTGGCTTGGCACAGCCAGGTGCTCCTGCGGTTCTGCTTGTGGGAGCTGGGGGTTGTCTGGGGCCTGCCCCAACCAAGGCTGTGGGGTGCTTGCTGTGTAGGGGAGAGGCCGATGGCAGCCAGGACCACTGCGTCTCTCCCGGGTCCTGCTGGGTCGCCTCAGGGCACGGATGTGCAGGAAGGCGGCTAGAACGGGTTCGGGAAGCCAGGCCTGTCCCTTGGAACCCCCACTTTGGACACATTCACGGTCACCCTTGGGGTCAGTCACTGAGCATTTATTTGGAGTTCCTGGAACCCCACTGCAGCCAGGGGCCGGGGCTGAGCATGGGGTACAGAAAAGGTGGGACCTGACAGGCCCACGGAGGCAGAGTGGGAGCCAGGCAGGCGGTGACGTGGCAGGGACAGCAGCTGGGGCCTGGGAGACCCTGCAGCAGTGGCAGTGCTCACGGTGGATATAAGTACAGGCGTGTGCGGCAGGGCCTCGGCCATGGCCCCCGACGGACCCCTGTGCACCAAGTACCACCCTAAGCTCAGAATCCGGGCGGAGAAGGGGGAGCCACGGGTACAGTGAGGCCAAGGCACATGCAGCAGGGCCTGCAGACCCCGGCCCAGCGGGGAGTGTTGGGTTTCAGGAGGCGGCGGCTGAAGGCGAGAGGTTCTGCACAGCGGGGTGAGGGGCAGTGCCTTCAGGACGCAGGGCCTTCAGGACGCAGAGACCTTCAGGACGCAGGGCCTTCAGGACGCAGGGCCTTCAGGACGCAGGGACCTTCAGGACGCAGGGCCTTCAGGACGCAGGGCCTTCAGGACGCAGGGACCTTCAGGACACAGGGCCTTCAGGACGCAGGGTCTCCCAGGCCAGGTGAGACCAGAACAGCCCTTCCTAGCCCCTCCAGTGGGTAGGTTGTGGCCAGCAGCTGGCTGGGCCCAGGAGGGGCCCACCTGGCGGCAAAGGCTAGTCCAAAACCCGGCACTTCCTCTCCTGGGAGTGACCTTGAGTCCATAAAACAGACACCTCGGGGGTGAAGCTTGGGAGCTGGAAGCTGTTCCAGGAGGTGGGAGCAGATTGGGGTTTCTCCTGGGGCGCGTGCGGAGGGAGGCCCTCGGATTCCCCAGCAGCCCCGCAGTCTCAGTGCCCTATCTGCCGGCAACCAGGCATCCCTGGTGCCCCCTGCTGGCCCCTCCTCAGTCCTTCCCCGCAGGCCTGGCCTGGGCAGCCCAGTGGGCCCTGAGTTCCTGGGCACCTCCAGGCCCCAGAGCCGGTGACCACATGCTCGCTGGCCCAACCCCCACCCTCACCCCAGCCCCACGGCTCTCAGCTGTCCGGCTCCAACGTCCACTCCGACAGCCACTGCAGGCAGGAGGCTCGCTGTGTCTCGGTCTCAGGGGGCTTGGTGGGGGGTGGCGGGGGCCGGCCGGGCCCAGGCAGGAGTGCAGAGGGGCTACCTGGCCCAGGGGCCCCATCCTCAGGGTCAGGGTCAGGGGTGGCCCGTAAGGCTTGCACTAGCTGGTCCAGCGGCTGCAGCAGGGTGTGGGGGCTCCAGCAGGCGTCCAGGGAGGGCAGGAAGGGGTCGGGCGTGCAGGCCTCCACGCACTCGCCGTCCGTGGGAATGCGAAGGTAGAAGGCGTGCAGCATCATTCGGAACGGCCGGTCCTCCCGGCCCAAGGGCTCTCCGTAGGTCAGGTCGCCCACCACGGGGTGGCCCAGAGCACTGCAGTGCACGCGCAGCTGGTGCGTCCTACCTGCGGGGAGAGCGGCGCCGGTCAGCGGGGGGTGGGAGCGCCCCTCGGGGTGGAGCTCTCCCTGTCCCCTGCCGTGGGTGGATGGCAGTGTTCCGGACAGATGACTAGGGTGGCGCTTGGTCCTGGAAAATCCAGGCCAGCCAGATCCCCCGGCACTGTCAGAAGCCAGCAGGGAACCTGTGTCAGGTAAAAGGATAAGAGACTGCAGGGTGTGCAGCTGCGAGCAGAGAGGCTTGCTGCCAAGTCTGACTTGAGGGTTAGGGTGACCCAACACAGGCGACGTGGGCTTGTGTCTCAGTTTCCCTTCTGTCACCATCGGGACACCACCCACCCCAGACACACCTGTGAGCGGCTTCAGCAGCACTTTGGAGACGGGATCGCCTGCGTACAGCCCGTGCTCCAGAACCACCAGCTCCGTCAGGCTTGGCTTTGGGTTCTCACAACCTGGGGTGTGCAGAAGGCAGGAGTGCGGTCAGCGGGGCCAGCCTGGGGCCCAGGCCCACCCCAACCCACCATGCCTGCCCGGTTGATCCCTGTCTGCTCAGGCCCACCCCAACCCAGCATGTCCACCCGCTGGGTCCCTGCCTGCCGCACCCTGCGTGCCCTCGATGCACATGGTGTGGGCCCGGCCTTCTGTGCTGTTCCTGCCGATGGCATGACTGATGGTCACCCGGCTCTCTTGGATGTGCCCCCGAAGCTGCAGGGTGGGGTGGATCACACGCAGTTCACGGAACAGCCTGCCACTGCTGGGGAGCCCACCTAACACCCGGCAGCCATGTAGCAAGAAGTGGGATGCTCTGAGCCAGGGCCTGCCCAAGTGTGCTGGGAGGCCTGAGTCCCCTCACCCTGCCCCGGACTGACCAGGTCTTACCAGTGCCAGGTAAGCCTTGGTCACGCGCCGCTCCTTGAAGCACCTGTATGCGCTGCCGGCGGCTGCCTTGTTCAGGGCCACGCACAGCGCCCCACTAGTGGAGAAGTCCAGCTGGTGGCAGAACCTGGGGTGGGGCAAAGTCCAGCGTCTGAGCCACTTCCCTCCACAGACGCTGCTGTGGGGCTCCGGCCACCCGCGTACCTGAATCCATAGCAGGTGCCAGGGTCGGCCAGCTCCGGGAAGCGGTGCCGCAGCTGCTTCTGCAGGGTCAGGGTCTCCTGCCACGTCTTGCTGTCAATGCGAAGGTCCCAGTGCTTGTTCACCACCAGGAAATCGCGGCTCCGGTACACGATGGACAGGTTCTCCACGCTGCCCGGCTCCATGGCGGGCCTGCTGAGCCGCGCGTGGGTGGGTGTGCCGTGAGCACGTGGGAGGCGCCCATCCCACAGACGTCCCCGCCCCGCGAGCTCCGGTGCAAAGCCACCGAGCCAGGCGCGCAGACCTACTGTGCACCTGCACCCACTCCCCGCGGTGAGGCCGGGAAGTCAGCCCGCTCGGGACCGACCGGAGGGGCCCTGCCTGACCCAGGCCCGGAGAAACAGCCGTTCCGACCCCGCCTCGCAGAGCCTCCCCCACAGACCCTCCTGTCCAGGGAATGCACGTGGCGGCCTCTGCCCGACGGCAGGGGCGGCGAAGGGCTGCAGCAACCCCGGGGCCGAGCAGCCAGGTCAGCCCGGGGCGCGGGGCAGCGCTGGGGCCTCCTCGCTGCCCGCAGCCCGCGAAGACTCGCGCCCCGCACAGGCCCGGTGTGCGGGCAGACCCCGGCTCCGAGCCCCTCCCGCGCCCCCGCTCACGCCAAGGCCGACCTGCTGCGGGGCCGCGCCGTCCAAGCCCCCGATGCCGTGCCCGGGGCCGGCTCCAGCCCTGCGCCCGCGCGCTCCCGACCCAGGGATCCTGGAACCGCCGCTCCGGACGCCTGGCAGCGCCCCCGCCCTGCCCCGCTGCGCGCGAAGCCCCGCCCCCGCCCCCGCCCCGCCCCCGCCGCGGAAGGGCGGCAGCGCCGGCCAATGGCGAGCTCCCCAGGGCCAGCCACGGCGACTGGGAATCAGGAACCCGTCCCGCCCACCACGCGCTCCGCCCCGCCTCCGCCCCGCCTACCAATGGCGAGCGGCGTTGGGCACGCCGGCCGCTGATTGGCTGCGCTCGGCACGCTCGGGGCGGCGGCGCGCGGCGGCGGCGGCGGCGGCGGCGGCGCGGGAGATTCGGAGCAGGAGCCGGGTGTCGCGGACGGCATGGAGGACTACGAGCAGGAGCTGCGCGGCGTGGAGGATGACTTCCACAGCCAGTTCGCGGCCGAGCTGGAGGTGCTGGCCGAGCTGGAAGGTGGGGCGCGGCCCCGTCAGGGACTGCTCGGGAGGCGGCGGGCCGCGCAGCCCGGGGTCGGGAGCCGGGACGGAGGCCGCCTCGCGGGGGCGCGCGGGGGCCGGGGGCTTCCTCGCCGCTGGCGGGATCCGCTGTCCCGGGGCGGCCGCCGAGAACCTCCTCTCCCCGCAGGGGCGTCGACTCCATCGCCCTCCGGGGTCCCCGCGCCCCCTGCGGGCCGGCCCCCGCGGACGTTCGAGGAGGCCCTCGCCGGAGGGGCCGCGGCCTCCCGCCCCGCCGCAGCCGCCTCTCCGGGCAGCAGCCGGGGCCGCGCCAGCAAGAGGCAGGTGGACGCGGGCCCGCCGCCGGCCGGGTCCCCGCCCCGCAGTAGGTCGCGGCGTCGCCCCAGGGCCTCGGGTGGGGCGAGGCTGGGAGGCCCCTGGCTCCTTGTCTGTGTCTCCCGCAGCGCCCAGGATCAAACGGCCCCGGCTGCAGGTGGCCAAGAGGCTGAACTTCAGGTCGGAGGAGCTGGAGGGGCCGCCGCCGCCCGCCACCCCACCGAGGGACATCACCCCTCCGCCTGGCCCTGAGGACCTCGCCGAGCTGTGGGGCCGTGGGTGTGTGGCTCGCATACGGGTGTCCCACCCCATTTGCCTTGTGGGACTCAGGTGCAACCCTCCTGTTTCCTGGAAGATGCCTGGGGAATGGGGAGGGTTCCGCGGCTCAGGGCGGCGTCGGACTCGTGTCCACTGGTGACCCGAGGCTTGAGTTTTTGCCACTGATCCCTGGTCTCTCTCCAGAGCCTCAGAGGCTGCTGCCGACGTGGGTCTCACACAGGCCTCACCAGCCCCCCGAAATCCTGTCCTGAGACGGCCCCCCATCTTCGAGGACTATGTTCACGTGACATCCACGGAGGGCGTCCGGGCCTTTCTGGTGCTGCGTGCTGACCCCATGGGCACGGGGGTGCAGGTGGGTGCAGCGACACGTCATGGCCTGGGGCTGCCGGTGGCTGTGGCCTTCCCGCATGGTGGATGGGCTGGTGCTGCTCAGGAAGGTGTCCTGGGAGCCCTCACCTGGGCCGTTTGCTTAAAGCGGGTCCTGTGCACACCGCCAGGGGCTGCAGAGGGGCGGGCTGCTTCGTGGGGTGCTGCAGGGTCCAGCCCCGCAGGGTCTAGCGGGTGTTCTTTTGTGTTCGGAGACAACGGATCGTAGAAAAGAGAGATGCAAGATGCAGAGATAAGAGACCTCAGCTGGGTTGGGGGCCCCTGCTGGCAAGGCGTGGAGTCCAGCAGTGGCCCCAAATGCCTGGACGATCCTATTTATTGTCTGCGAGGCAGGGGGCAGGGTAGGGAGAGTGATTTAGCTGACATGATTGGTAGGGTCAAGCAAATCACGTTCTTACAATATGGGGGGCCGCGTGGGTACTGTGCAGAGGGCCCCTCCCTCTCAGGTGGCCGGTGGAAGGAGCGGAGGCTCCTATATCGGTTTCTTTCTATGCACTTACCAGAGAGATCAAAGGCTTTTTAGGATTTCTATATTCCTGCTTTTCACAGCTTCTAAGAATTTACAAGGGAGCATTGGGTGGGAAAGGGGAACATGAAGGTGGACACAGATGGGGACCGTCCGAGCACAGCACCACGGAGAGGTGTTTAAGCCCCTGGATGTCTTCGGGCCGGCCTGGCAGGGTCAGACCTTCCTCGAGAGCCGGCAGAGCAGAGTGTTTTCTGAACTCCCCAGTGATAGGGAAACTCCCCCTCACGGCCTGCTAAGTAAGGGGCACCTCCCCAGACGCTGGCACTCACCTTCTGATCACTTCTCACAATGTCCCTTCAGTTCCTGATTATGTTTCACCCGATTATGCCTATTTTGTAGGAGTAAAGATATTCTTGCGGCAAAGCAAAGGTTAATAGAGAATAGTGATGTAATAGGATTAATTATGTGATAAGCTTAGTATCTAACTTGTGTCATTTCTGTCAGTAATCGTTTGTCATGCTGTAACTAATTGGTAAGTGTGCTGTGTTGCTGTATCTGAGTAATCATTTATCACCCGGGACAGTTGTGTCTTCAGTGTCTTGCCGTGGCACCTGGGCAACTTTCTTCCCACAGCGTGCAGCCTTAGAGGACACACCCTCCCCCCCCGGGGCTGCCGTCCAGCCTGTTTGCGTGGCCTAGGGGTGGAGAGGGCCTCCTCCCTGCTTCCCCTCCCACGTGTGCCCTCCCTGTTCTCCTTCCTGGTGAAGCTACCCCTCGATTCTCCTCTGTAGATGCCCCATCTGGGTGGCTTCCTTCCTTTGGCCCCCCTGTCCAGTCTCCCACCGCCCCACTGGCCAGCTTACTGGGGTTGTCCCACCTGGGTCCCTGAGCGCTGATGGGGGCTGAGGTGAACCCCTTGACCTGGGAAGGCTCCAGAGGCAACCGTGTCCCTCCCTTCCCCACAGAGTCCTCTCCCCCACGTCCCATGGCGAGGCGGTGGCCAGCTGGACCTGTTGGGTGTGTCCTTCGCCTCCCTGAAGGAGCAGGTCGACAGCGAGGTTGGGGCTGAGGGTTTGATGGGGAGGTGGGGGGGTGCTGGGGCCGCCTGAGCCCTCCTGATCCCAGCCTGTGTTTGCACAGCGGCGGCAGCGGCTGCTCCAGGAGGCCCAGCAGCTCTCAGACACCCTGCACAGGTGACTCGGCCGGCCCTTCTGCCCTGGGGACCCTTTTGGGCTCTTGCATCAACTCCTAGCTCGTATTGGTGAGGCGTGGGTCAGCATGGCTCCCTGTGAGGGGTTTGTGGCTCAGGGCAGGGTCCTCTCCAGCCTCAGGTCAGAGGAGGAGGAGGCAGCGCAGCCTGAGGAGGCCCCCGAGAAGGAGCTGGCTGCCGGCCAAGACGCCTCCCCCCACTGCCTCTGGGTGGACGAGTTTGCGCCCCGGCACTACACGGAGCTGCTCAGTGATGACGTGAGGTCTTGTTCTCGCTCAAGTGTGACCGGCTCCCTCTGTTCCCACGAGGGAAGAACCTGGGCCTGCTGGTCTTTGCACAGCCAGTTCGCTGGGCCTCAGGGATGGAGGGGGGACTCTGGTCTGCCCCCTGGAGCTGTAGGCGGGAGCTGAGCACAGGGCTGTGTGCTGCTGGCCTCCCGTGACCTGTGAGCCTGGCCAGGGGTCCAGGTTGTCCCCGGATCCAAGCCTCTGTCCCCTTTCCCACCTTCACAGCAGCCCACACCGGGGTGCCCCTGGGGAGGGCAGGGGCCTCCCCTATGGGTTGGGGACAGAGCCCCTGGTGTGAGCCCCTCGGTCACTCACCTACAGGGAGACGGGGGTGGCCATTCATCCCGAGGCTGGGTGTCCCATTGGGGTCCCGGGGCTCACGGTGGCAGGCTGACTCCCTGTGCCTGGAGGTGGTGCCCTCAGGCTGTGCGTCCCCTCCCTCAGTTCACCAACCGCTGCCTGCTCAAGTGGCTGAAGCTGTGGGACCTGGTGGTGTTTGGCCACGAGAGGCCTGCCCGGAAGCCCAGGCCCAGTGTTGAGCCAGCCCGGGCCAGCAAGGAGGCCACAGCCCCAGGCAAGTGGAAAAGCCATGAGCAGGTGCTGGAGGAGACGCTGGAGGCCGGACTGGACCCGAGCCAGCGGCCACGGCACAAGGTGAGCCCTTCCTGCTGTGCGCCAGCACCAAGCCTGAGGCTTTGCACTGGATGGCTGGCACCCTCGCAGCCTCCGGGTTCTATAAGGCTTTTTCTAGGAGGCTGGGCGTGGTGACTTGAGGGTCTTGGCGTGAAACACCATTAACACCAGTTAGAACTGGAATCTGTTTCAGTGACAAGTCGGGGGAAGTCAGTGCCCCTAAAAGGCTCTGCATCTGGCCAGGATGATCTAGGTGGATGGTTGGTGGTTTCTGGGGGCCAGGCACGTCGGTACCAGCTGTGTCTCGTCTGTACAAACCTTACACTGCACGGGTTTTTTTCTGTTGCCTTCTTGGTGCGTGAACGTGGCCAGTTTTGTTCTTGTTGGCGGGCTGGGGAGCGCCCAGCCTGTGGGGCACACGTTGCTGTCCCTGGCCGCTGGCCGGGCGCGTTCTGTGGGTGCGGGACACACCACGTCTCTGTCTCCCTGGGCTGCAGGTGGCGCTGCTGTGCGGGCCCCCGGGGTTGGGGAAGACCACTCTGGCACACGTGATTGCACGGCACGCGGGGTACTCTGTGGTGGAGGTGAACGCCAGGTGGGTGGCTCTCATGTCCGTCCTGCTGTGTTTCAGCCTGGCTGTGGAGCTGAGACTGGGGGTGGATGCTCCTGACGCTCCCGTCTTGAGGGTGGGGGCAGGGGGAGCCTGCGGCTGTGGGCTGGGGAAATGTGTCCTTCTTCGGGATTCACGGGGTCACCGCAGCCACGTCACATGGCAGTCTCAGTGTAGGGACGGCAGCCCTGGTCTCGGGAGGCTCCCCTGCCAGGGACACCGGCTGCCCTGATCCCGGACCTCACCGTTCCAGTGACGACCGCAGCCCCGAGGTCTTCCGCACACGCATCGAGGCGGCGACGCAGATGGAGTCGGTGCTGGGTGCTCGTGGGAAGCCCAACTGCCTGGTCATCGATGAGATCGACGGGGCCCCCATGGTGGGCTCCCTGATGCCTGGGAGGGCGGGCAGACGGGCACCGGGGCCCAGGCTCACTGTCTGCTTCACCTCCCTCAAGGCTGCCATCAGCGTCCTCCTGAGCATCCTGAACCGCAAGGGCCCGCAGGAGGCGGAGCTCCAGGGCCAGGCTGTGCCTTTGAGTGGTGGCCGGCGGCGCCGGGCGGAGGGGGGACTGCTGATGAGGCCCATTATCTGCATTTGCAATGACCAGTGAGTGTGGGCGGGTGCTGCGGTCAGGAGAGGCCCCGGCCCGTGCCATGCCCCGGGCTGTGGTGCCCACCTTGGGTCCCTGGCGCTGCTGCCCCTCCTCAGGTTCGTGCCATCCCTGCGGCAGCTGAAGCAGCAGGCCTTCCTGCTGCACTTCCCGCCGACTCTGCCCTCGAGGCTGGTGCAGCGTCTCCAGGAGGTCAGTGGGGCCCAGGGAGCTGCCCGGCCGATGGCCGACGCAGGGTTGGGGGCGTGGCCTCGTCCTAGCCCCGGTTTCCCTGTCCCCTCCCTGTGGAGCCCCCGGTAACCCCGGCAGGGTGGGGCACATGCTGGGACCCTCCGCAGCCTACTTCTCCTGCAGGTCTCCCTGCGGCGGGGCTTGAGGGCCGACCCTGGGGTGCTGGCTGCCCTCTGCGAGAAAACGGACAATGACATTCGGGCCTGCATCAACACCCTGCAGGTCGGGGGCGGGCCGGTGCCGAGTGGGGCGGGAAGGGGTTGGGAGTTGGCTGCCTCTTATGCTTCTCCCACTCGTCCAGTTTTTGCACAGCCGGGGCCAGCGGGAGCTGAGCGTGCGGGACGTGCGGGCCACACGCGTGGGCCTCAAGGACCAGCGCAGAGGGCTCTTCTCAGTGTGGCAGGAGGTCTTCCAGCTGCCTCGAGCCCAGAGGTGGGCGACACGGCCTTGGCTCAGACAGCCGTGGGGCCTGGGCCCCGGGATGCTGGCCCTCCGTGCAGACCAGCGCAGCCGAGCTGGGAACTCCGTGTCCTGAGTCCGTGGCTGCCTGCCAGCTTCCAGGGCCCTCCTGGCCTTTTCCTGGCTTGTTTTGCCACCCAGCCTTGGTGGCTCAGCCATGGAGGCCACCAGGGCCCCTGTGGGAAGGACGCCCTGATTCTGTGGGGTCCCCCGGGGGCCCCGCAGCTCGGCTTCCACCTCTGGCCCAGCTGCACCCTCAGTTTTGCCACATTCGGTCTGGGCTGTGGTGTCCGTACCCCTGCCTGCCCATACCGCGAGGTCTCCTGTGGGTGGAAGCAGCCAGCACGTCTGTGTGGCCTGGTGCGGGGCCCCAGGGGGTGCCGGTCTGGTTGTTCCCTGGGGCATGAGAGGTGCCAGCCTGGGGCTGCGGGACGTGCTGCTCCTGGCCTGGACCCCGGGGTCGGGGGTGGGCTCACTCTGGGGTCTCCTGGACCCAGAGGGTCAGGACAGGGCTCCTCCTCACGTTGAGGGAGGTTTTCAGGGAGTTGAGGGCAGGTTGTGTCCCCAGCTGTCTCCACGTGAGCGAGGGAGTGAGGGCCCTGCTGAGAAGCGTGGACTGGGGCTGCCTCCGCTTGCACACGGGCCCGTCCAGCTTCAGTCCCCCATCTGCAGGCGCCGTGTGGGCCAGGACCCTGCCCTGCCTGCCGACACGCTCCTGCTGGGTGACAGGGACGCGGGCTCCCTGACCTCGGCCTCGCAGCGATTCTACCACGTTCTGCACGCGGCTGCCTCTGCGGGCGAGCACGAGAAGGTGGTCCAGGTACTTGCCCTCCACCAAAATCCCCGCTGGGGGCCGCTTGGTCAGGGCCTGGGCTGTGCCCTTGCCCCTGCCGGCCCTCCGTGAGGAGGGGAGATGCCTCGGGGTGCTGAGAGAGGGAGACGGGCGTTGGGAGATGGGGCACCAGGAGGCCTCTGAGGTGGGGAGCCGGAGCCCGGGGGGGCGGGTGGCTGTAGGGCATGGGCTTCGGCAGGCAAGGAGGGAGGGAGCGGGCGTCTGACTGGGGAGGCTGTGGTGGAGGCTGCTCGGGACTCTCAGCCAGTTGGGGTGGAGCCTCTGCCTGACCACCTGGCCTAGGGCTGTGAGGGGCTGGCACGTGGGGTGGAGAGCAGGGCAGTGACGGCTTGGCCTGAGCACGTGGCAGAGGCCTTGCTGCCACCCTACCCCTGGGAGTCCCTGGCTAAGCTACCTACCAACTCTAAGCAGCTTTGGATTAGCGACTGGGGATCCACGACCAATCCTGAAATCTGTGCTGTAGAGACATGGTGTAGGGGGGCGGTGTGGAGCAGCGGGGGTGATGGACTCCGCTGCAGAATGTGGGGGGCCTCCATGCCCTGGATTCTGGTGGGTGGAGCTTCCTCAGGCGGTCTAAGGAAGGGCTGAGCGAGGCTGCACCCCTTTGGCTCCTGGAGGCCACCTGGTGGGCGGTGAACCCCCCCTCAGCCTGTCAAGCTGGAGTGGGGTTGCTTAGGGTGGACCCTCCCCAAACCCCCTGGGCCCTGTGGCTCCTCGATGGTGTTTGCTGCTGCCCCAGACACCCGGCCTCATGGGGCAGGCGGGAGGTGGGGGCCACGGTGGCACGCCTCCCCTGGGGTGTGCAGGAGCTCAGGGTCGCTGGCCGCCTGCAGGGCCTGTTTGACAACTTTCTGCGCCTGCGCCTGCGGGACTCCAGCCTGGGTGCCGTGTGCACGGCCCTCGACTGGCTGGCCTTCGACGACCTGCTGGCACGGGCTGCCCACCACAGCCAGAGCTTCCAGCTGCTGCGCTACCCACCCTTCCTGCCCGTGGCCTTCCACATGCTGTTCGCCTCCAGCCACACGCCCAGGATCACCTTCCCCAGCAGCCAGCAGGAGGTGTGCCCGCCTGAGCCCTCTGTGCCGTCCGTCCGTGTGGCTGCTCCCCTCCCGTTTCCCCACTTGGCCTGGGAGGCCCCGTGACCAGGCCTTGGGTCACCCACTGCCCCAGGCCCAGAACCGGACGAGCCAGATGAGGAACCTGATCCAGACGCTGGTGTCCGGCATCGTGCCAGCCATGCGCAGCCGGGCTACGCCCCAGGCTCTGCTCCTGGACGCCCTCTGCCTGCTCCTCGACATTCTCGCACCCAAGCTGCGCCCTGTGAGTGTCCTTCCTAGGGTGGGGGACTCCCCACCTGCTGCTCCCCCACCCCATGTGAGCACACAGCAGTACAGCCTGCTCAGCCCCCCGCCTGCTGCCCCACCCAGGTCAGCACGCAGCTATACAGTGTCCGCGAGAAGCAACAGCTGGCCAGCCTGGTGGGCACGATGCTTGCCTACAGCCTGACCTACCGCCAGGAGCGCACGCCCGACGGGCAGTACATCTACAGGCTTGAGCCGTGAGTCCCATGGCGCCTGGGGTGGGGGACTGGGGGTGGCGCTCCAGGTGCCAAGGCCCGCGTGGGACCAGGAGTCTTGAGAGCAGTCACGGGAGGGTGTCCGGGGGCGATGGGCGCAGCGCAGCCTTTGCCCAGATGTGACCGTGAGAGGCTGGGCACAGCCGTGGGACCAGAGTTCTGCTGCAGAGCTGCTCCCTGCCTTTGCGTCCCCACGTGGAGCTGCAGCCAGGCAGCCTTGAGAGTCCCACTGTGGGTTGGCCACAGGGTGGCGGGGCTGAGGCACGGGGCAGTGGCCCCGGGGTCCTCCTGCTCCAGCGACGGGACTGGCGTGCAGGACGCCAAGTCACTCTGTGAAACCCTCAGCAGGTTTCGTCATCCTGTGTACGCTTGCAGTTGGGGAAACTGAGGCTTAGGGGTGTTAAACCCGGCTGCTGCAGGGCTGGGGTGCAGTGGTGCCGGGATTCAACCCCACATTCCCGCTCTACTGTTGTGGCGTTTGGTGTGCCCCGTGGGTCTCTGGCCCTGGGCCTGGCCCCACTGACCGGTGCCCTGGTGCCTGCCCACTCTGAGCAGGAACGTGGAAGAGCTCTGCCGCTTCCCTGAGCTGCCTGCCCGCAAGCCCCTCACCTACCAGGCCAAGCAGCTCATTGCCCGAGAGATTGAGGTGGAGAAGATGCGGCGGGCAGAGGCTTCGGCCCGGGCAGGGAACAGCCCCCAGGTGAGCCCACCCAGGTTCTGGAGCAGGTTGATGCCTGGGCATGGACCATCCCCACTGTAGCCCTGTGTGGCCAACCCTGACAGTGCCTGCTTCCTGCAGGTGGATGGGAGCCCGCCAGGGCTCGAGGGTCTGCTGGGGGGCAGTGGGGAGAAAGGGGTGCGGCGACCTGCCCCACGAAACCACGAGCAGCGGCTGGAGCACATCATGAGACGCGCGGCCCCAGAGGAGCAGGTGCGGGACGGGGCAGCAGCAGGGGCGGGGCCCGGGTACCTTTGGGGGGTGGGGCTGGGGCAGCCATGGGGCGGGGCCAGGGTCCCTTTCGGCTGGGGCTGGGGCAGTCGTAGGGCGGGGGCCAGGGTTCCTTTGGGGGTGGGGCCAAATCCACTGTGGGGGGCGCGGGGGGCTGGGGCTGAACCACAGATGGAGTCTGGCTTGGGGTGGGGCTGGCTCAGTGCCCTAAGCCGGACTCTGAAGGTCCAGCTCCCCACTGTCAGCACCACCAGGGTTCCACCGCGCCTGTCTCCTGCCCGGGCAGAAGAGTGACCCTATTGGCTTTCTGCTTGGTCCCTGTCTGAGGAGATGGCAGTGAGGGGTGGGGGGTGCTGGCCTGGGCCAGGTTGGGAAAGGTGTCTCAGAGGCGCTCCGGCCCCTCCTCCCTGGAAAGGCCCTCGGTCCTCCCATCGTGCGCAGGGGCCACATAGGGTGTCTGCCCTACAGGGCTGACCAAACCCTCTTCCCGGTCAGCCTGAGAGGGATTTCTTCGGACGTGTGGTGGTCAGGAGCGTGGCAGCGCCGAGTGCAGGTGTGTGTGGGATTTGCAAGGTTGTGGGGGACCTGGGGTGCCGGGGTCCAGCTGAGGAGCAACGCTGTGGCCCCACAGGGGACACGGCCCCGGAGCAGGACTCAGTGGAGCGGCGCATGGGCACGGCGGTGGGCAGGAGCCAGGTCTGGTTCCGCTTCAACGAGGGCGTGTCCAACGCGGTGCGGCGCAGCCTGTACATCAGAGACTTGCTCTAGTCCTCGGACCCGAGGGACGCCCCGCATCGCTTCCCGCAGGCCGTGCGGGGGACGGAACCCGGAAGCTCTTTATAAAGTCACACCTTTACAGATTGCAGTCACGCGCGAGTGGCGTGGGCTCGCGGGGCGGTGGGAGTGGGCGGGGCAGGGTTCGCGGGGCGGTGGGAGTGGGCGGGGCAGGGTGAGTGGCGGCGCCGCTCACAGGATGGTGCACTTGCCCTTCTCCACCCACGGGTTGTTTTTCATCAGGTCGGGGTTCAGGAAGGGGTCTTTGGGGATCCCATCCTCAATCCACTTCAGCAGCCTGTGGGTGGGCAGGTGGGCGGGCGGTAGGTGAGGGGTAGCACCTAGCCCCGAGGGCCTCGTGCTGCACCTGCCGGTCGGCGCTGGTCTTGGCTATGGAAATGAGCGGCCAGCGCGGGGCAGACAAACGAGAGGCAAATCAGGCGGGTGGGGCACTCACTCGGGGATGGTCTTGGAGGCCGTCTCTCGCTGGTAGGACAGCTGATACTTGAGGCTCTCCACCTCCTTTTTCATCTGCGGCACGTCCCACTCCTCCATGGCGTCGGGGGCTTCGGAATCAGCCAGCCTGGGGCTGGAGAGCACAGGAGGAAGCCTCAGAACCAAGGCCGCCAGCCTGCGGTCCTCACCTCCCCAGCTGCTTCCTCCCCGCAGGCCTGAGCTGAGTCCCCCAGGACGAAGTGGGGAGAGTCCCTGCCACTGCCTGGGCAAGTTCCCTGAGTTCTGCTCTCTCCACCCCTGTCCTTCCCCAGGTCCACAGGTGTTGCTAGGGTGCAGGGCACAGGGCGTGTTCCCACGAGGCCCCAGCCCCCCCTCCCCCAGCGGGGTTAATTAACTGCAGGAGAAACTTTCCATCCTCAGCTACACCCCATCCCCCACACCTGACGAAGGTCCTTTGAAGACAACAGAATGGGTGCCCAGCATGGCAGGTTCCCAGCTCCCACTCTCCCACTGAGGCCCTTGCAGGCTGACCCAGACCATGGTGTGGGGGTGGGCCAGGTCCACTGTGTGCCCTCCCCCCCCACCCCGTTTTGCATGGGCAGAGCCCAGCTCAGAGCCGGTGCCTCCTGGGCAGGGAGGCTTTGCTGCAGATCGCATTTTTGGCAGGTGTAGTGGGGTGGGCTGGGATGGGGTGTGTGCTCAGGACCTTGGGGGCTCAGGCTACATGGCCTGAGTCTGGGATGTGGGCTGTGGGTGGCCCCTGGGTCCCCAGTGTGCTTGGTAACCACACACAGATCACCTGCAGGCATTCTGCTTGTGGCCAGCGTGGGAAAGCCACAGGTTGACACCTCTCAGAACTGTTGGAAGTTCAAGGCGAGGGAAGGGTGGGAAGCCCCCTGCCTCTCCCACCCCCTACCCACTCCCAGGGCTCAGGGAGTCTCACTCTGCCCCAACCCTGGCCCCAATCCCTGAGGTTAGGAGACGGGGCTGGCTTCCTCGACCTTGGGAAGGTGGGTAGGCGGCTGGCGCTGAGTTTGGGGGAGCCTTCCTCTGGCTGTCAAGGGGTCTCCTGGCCCAACAGGCTCCCCATCCCTTTGGTCTCACAGCTGTGCCACCCACCTATGGAGGGGCCCAAGGCCTGGCGCTGGTGGGATCCTGGTTGGTTAATTGGACAGACTGTCAGCAGCTGGGTGGGAGCCCAGGGAGTGGGTGGGGGCAGGTTTCTGGGGGAACCATTAGGGTCATGCAGAGGATTCCCTCCCTCTGTGCGGGCCTTTCCTCAGAGACCCCCACACAGCCACGTGGGTGTGGGTCCGGCTGCCAGGGGGTCCTTGCCCAGCCCTGCCTGCCAGCAGCCCCTGCCCCCAAGCCCAGCCACCTGCCGCGCACACCCCGTGGACGCCCCCAGCCACGGCACTTGGCAGACACTGCGGGGGCGCACGGCGCTCACACGGACCGCGGCTCCCCCGAATCTCATAAGCCGCCGCCCCACTTGCAGCACCACCCGGGAGTTAGGGTGAACCCAGGGGACGAGTTGGGCAAGCCAAAAGCCACGGGCCCTCCCCAGCCCCAGGGGCCTGTTTGGTGGCCCTACCTTGAAAGGTGACAGCGTAGGGACAGTGATGACAACGGCCAGGCGACCGCGAGTGACAGCGAGGGCCAAGTGCTGTGCCGGGAGTCCGCTTGGCAGAGCCCCGCTGGGCCCCGCCCCTCCCGCCACCTGGGCCCTGGCGCCGCCCCACCCTCTCCTCAGGGCTGAGCTGACCCCAGAAAGCTTGTGCTGCCGCCTCCCTGGGGCTCACCCAGCGCATAGACATGCAGCAAGGGGCCAGTGTGGGGCTGCTCCAGTTTCCCCGAGGGGCCAGCTTGGGCACCGGCGGAGCAGTCTCCAACCGGGGGGGGGTGGGTTCCTGGGCTGCATACTCGGGGCCTTTAGCACTCTCTGGTCAGGGCCTTCCCCCTCCAGTGTCCTGGGCCAACCAGGGGGAGTGGGGATGGGGCCAGGACCTGCAGCCTGCGGGATTTGGGTGACCCTCAGCCATGTCCCCCACAGGGCATCCTGTATGGGCCTTGTGGCTCACCCTGGGATGTCAGCCTCTTCCTGCTGAGGACCCTGGGCCTCCAGAGAGCTCCCTGTTCTGTCCCAGCTCCCCATTTCCAGGCCAGTGGTGGGCACAGTGGGCAGCTCCTGAGGGCAGTAGGGTGCCACACTGGTATGCCCTGAGCTGAGGGTGGCATCCTGAGGCATCCCTGACACCAGGCCTGTCGTGGGTGCTATGGGGGTCACTGTCTCGGGAGAGGTGTGTTGGCTGTGCCACTCAGGCTGGGGCCGGGCGGCCTTGAGGCTCTGGGAGGGGCTTCCCTTGGGGGCTTGGCACATGTCAGCCTGCGGAGCTGAGACCTGCCCCTGTTTTTCCTCCAAGTTTCTCTGCGTGTCCTCCACCCGCCCCTGGTGCACCCCTTGGACTCCTGTGGGAGCTGCACCCGGTACACACCAGGCTTCGTCCTGGGTGGGGGTCCCTGGCCCGCAGCAGCTGCCTCCGAGGGTACAGGGCCAAGCTCCCCAAACTCAGTCCTGCAGAGGCTGGGCCACCACGTCCCAGGGAGGACTGGGCCAGGCCCTTCATGGGTGCTCCCAAGGCCAGGGGCCTGTGAGAGGTCACAGGGAACTGCCTGGCCTGCCTCAGGTGGCCCAGAACCCTGCAGGGGTGGTCGGGGGGAGGTGGGCCATGTCCCCCTCGGGCTCCCAGGCCCCTGAGGCCACTCAGCAGGCCTCCCGCTCTCTGTGACTCCAAGAATCGGGGCCACCTGCACCTCCCACCCTGATGTGGGTCGGCTGGTTCAGAGATGCTTCTGGAACTGGGGCACATCAGGGAAGGGATTATTTTTATTATGGATTTGGGGGTGTGGTGGGGGAGCTTAAAGCCCAGGGTGCCAGGCCGCCTCCTCAGACAGATGGCTGCCCCTCCGGGCACGGTGGGGGCTGGATGAGGCTGCCCTGGTGCCTGCCCTGCCCAGCTGGGCCCCTGGGTGCTGTGATTCAGGATGCGCCTTGGTATCTGGGCTGCTGGGGGCACTCTGCCTGGGTGCCAGAGTGGAATGGCTATTGGGGGAGGGGTGTGTACCACCCCAGGATGCGGGCAAGGGGGAGGGGACCCCAAGATGTGTCCCCATGTTCACAGTGACAGCAGGACTCTTTGAACCCCAGGACATGTCCTCCGAGTTCGCTGGGACAGCAGGTGGCCTGGAGCCAGGGCCAGGGTGGGGACACGCTGAGATCTGTGGCTGAGTTGTGAAAACCAGGGGCTCTGCGGCCGCTCTTGGGACCCCAAGAGGCCTTTGCATCTGCTCGTCTGGAAGGAGCTAGGGCATCTCTTAACAGGGTTGCCAAGGCTCTGGGTTCTGGTTTTTGGGCAATTCACTGGACCCAAGTCACTGAGGGTGCCTGAGCTCTATCCAGCACTGCCAGTGTCGCCAGCAGGTCAGGACACGAGTTGGAGTGTGGTGTGGGCCACCAGGATGGCCAAGATGGGCCTTGGGGCCATGTCCTGGAATGAGACTGCCCCGGGGTCCAGGCAGGTCCTGCCAGACCTCAGCGTCTCAGGAAAGAAGAGGCGGGGTGTGCCTACATGGAGGGCCTGGCCTGCCTACCTGAGCAGGGTCTGGGTGACCTCCAAGGCCGAGGGCAGGAGGAGGTTGAGGGAAGTGGGGGCAGGGCCTTGAGTCTGCTCCAGGCCCGTGTCGGGTCCCGTCTCTCACCCCACTTCTGGTCGCTGGGGGGGACACAAGTCACACTCCATGTCCTGTGGACCACCAGGGTCAGAAGCAGGTCTTGTGCTGACCCAGGCGGGTGCAGTAGCCTCTGCTCCTGTGTGAGGGGCTGTGAGACCCCATCCCCAGTAAGACTGGAGTCTCAGACTCCGACATATCTCTTCCTACCTAGGCTGTGCTTGAAGCCCTCAAACACATCCAGGCCCCCCTGGAGCTGGAGTCAGCCTCAGGGTGTACAGTCTGCGTCCCCCGGCCAACAGCGTGACCCGGCTTCAGTGATTTCTGTCAGGAATGGCAGCTGTCCCCCAACGGAGGGACCGCCACCTCACAGCCTCCTAGGAGTTCAGGGGCGTTTTTCTGAAATCAGGCCACTAATTGGGCCGCTGGGTGAGAACACTCCGCTGGCCTAGAAATGGCTGCCAGGGCCCCAGGGGCTCATGACCTGCCAGGAACTGGCTATGCAGCTGGGCCTGGCTTGGGGCGGGGGCGCCGAGAACCCCACCTACGGCCAGCCGAGACTGTGGGGGAGACTCGTGCACCTGGGGCCCCTTCACATTGACTTCAGGACTTGGTCCACACCGGCATGGGGGCCCGGACCCCTTCCTAGTGGGAAGCTGTGGCAGGGTCTCCTGGGACTGGCCTCTGGCGGCGGCCACAGCTGAGTGGGTGATGGAGACAGCCTCCGACATCAGTCAACTCTGCAGGGAAAAGGACCCAGGACCCGCCCTGTTCTCCACCTGCCTGTGCCCTGGGCTCTGCGGAGGGCTCTGTCCCAGGGAACCCTGTGGTCTGCAGCCAACCTCCCTCCAGCCCCAGGGTTACAACAGGCTCCCCAGGTCTGTGAAGCCCTTTCCCCGGAGGCCCGAGGCCCCGGGCAGCCAGGGGTGGGGGGCGGATGGGTGAATGTGTGGGGCCCATGGAAAATACCAAAGGCAGCTCCTCCTCGAATTGACAGGAGCTCATGGCAATGACTGTTACATCACCTGTGGAAGGTTCTAAGTGATTTTCAAAAATAAGCTCTTAAATACAAGTGCAGAAAACCTGAAGGGAATCACGGGCGCGTGGCTGCGTCCACACCTGACCTCCACTGTGTAGTGATGGCCTGCTGGGGCTGGGCCACAGCCTCTATCCCACCGCAGCCTTAGGGAAGCGTGCCTCCCTAGCTGGGTTTACTCCCAACAGCTGTGGGTCAGTGCGTGGTTTCAATTGCCTGAGGACTCCTGCTTAAAAGACGCCCATGTCTTGCAAACCCAGGTATCTCTGTGTTAGCCAGAACCGCAGCTCGAAGCAGGAGGTCCTGGAGGGACAGAAGCAGGCTGGGCGGTGGGTCCCTATGGGCTTCAGATGCCCTAACTCCTGGCCTGAGGACTGGAGGTCAGTGTGTCCCTGAAACAGTGCCAGCTGGGCTGCTGGGGTGGGGTGCTGCTCCCAGGTCTCAGAACGTGAGTGTGTTTAAGGGGAACTGACAGGCAGGGAACAGCCTGCTGGGCTCAGAGGCCCCACAGCCGGCTACACCAAGTTGCTCTCCCAGCAATCGCAGATTTTCCAAACTAGACACAAACTTGCTCAGTAGAGGATGGCGGGAGGTCTTGGGGTGCGCCTTTCCAAGGTCTGTTGGGGAGAGAGTCGGGGCTTCTGCCCCAGGCCACCCTCTGGTGTCGTGGTCCCTGGGTGGCTGTTTTAGGAGCCTGTGGTCCACAGGGTGGTGGCCAGCACCATGCAACAGCTGACAGGGTCTCTGGCTTTGGGATGACGGGGAGGCTGGGTGCAGCGGCTCACACCCGTAATCCCAGCACTTTGGGAGGCTGAGGCTGGAGGATCCCTTGAGCCTGGAAGGTGGATGCTGCCGTGAGCTGTTACCACACCACAGCTCACAACAGGGAGAACTTGTCTCAAAAAAGAAAGAGATGACAAAGGTCCTGTTACCTTGCCCAAGGACACCCAGAAGTTAAGACAGGGTGCTTTGGCCTCTGGCTGTCCCCATGGCTTCGTTAAGACAAATTCCGGGCTGAATGGCCACCACTGTAAATGGGTCAGGGCCCAAGGGCCTGCCCGTACCACTAACCACAGGACATACTGTAAGTCCAGGTTGGTCTCTGAGACCCTGGATGGGTCACACTGCACCCCATCAGGGATTCTGTGACCGCCACTGGAGGTGGCCCCGATTCCAGGGCCAGGGAAACCAGAGTGCCTAGTCTTCCAAATCTGATTGGTACATGGTTTAGGATGGCCCAAGCTGACCAGGACCCCCATGCAGACGGGGCTGCTTGTGGACAGCCAGGTTGCCCCACCATGGGTGAGTCCGTGCACAGCCCACTTCCCACCCTGTGGGTCACAGGCCTTGGGGGTGCATCCTGCTACGTGGACCCCAAGCCCCAACTTGGGCGGCTGGCTCACTTCCTGGCTGTCTCTGCCACCATGTGGGGCAGAAAGAGGCCGGCCTGGATTTCTGAGCTCCTGAAGTTCAGGAATAGCGCGGGCAATTCAGCACAGGGTGTGAGGCACAGACCGTTCCAGGGCCTGGCCTATGCCCACAGGGGATTCCTGCCACACGGGCCGCAAGGCCAACACTGTCTACCCCCAACCCGGGGCATGTCCCAGTGCAGCCCCCAGAACAGACACATGCACCCCAAAAAGGGAGTCAGTGGGGTAGATGCACACATCTGGGGAGCTTTGTGTCACCCCAAGTGGGCCGTAGCCCTGGGCACCTGGTATTCAGCCCCAGGGCTTTGCCAGCAGCAGAAGCCTCGAGGTGCGCAGGGTCTGTGCCAGAGGCCTCCAACCTGCCCTTGTGGGCTCTGCACCCGGGTGCCAGCACCCAGGTCCTGGCAGCGATGGAGAATCTTGCACTCAGAGGGCGGCAGAAAGCCCCTGAGCAGCCCAGGTGTGTGCAGGTGCACACCTGTGGCCGGGGTGGGAGCAAGGGGAGGGAGGAGCTCTGAGGAAGGCACCTGCGTCCCCACAGATCAATCACTTAATATTTGATGTGACCTACACACCTTTTGTTTGCAAAATACAGAAAGTAGAAGGCAGGAAGTAGTGGCTTACACCTGTAATCCCTGCACTTTGAGAGGCCAAGGTGGGAGGATCCCTTGAGCTCAGGAGTTGGAGACTAACCTGGGAAAGTCGGTGAGCCCCAATCTCTACAAAAAGTACAAGAATTAGCCGGGCATGGTGGTGTGTGCCTGTGGTCCCAGCTACTGGGGAGGCTGAGGTGGGAGGATCGCTTGAGCCTGGGAGGTGGAAGCTGCAGTGAGCTGAGATCATCATTGCATTCCAGCCTGGGTGACACAGCAAGACTCGGCCTCAAAAATTGAGGCTGGGCGCGGTGGCTCACGCCTGTAATCCCAGCACTTTGGGAGGCCGAGGCAGGTGGATCACCTGAGGTCAGCAGTTCGAGACCAGCTTGGCCAACACGGCGAATCCCCGTGTCTACTAAAGATACAAAAACTAGCTGGGTGTGGTGGCACATCCATGTAGTCCTAGCTACTTGTGAGGCTGAGGCAGAAGAATCACTTGAACCCGGGAGGCAGAGATCGCAGTGAAATTAGGTCGCACCGTTGCACTTCAGCCTGGGCGACAGAGTGAGACTCTGTCTCAAAAAA
>NW_016107759.1:872730-902869 GCF_001604975.1 Cebus imitator
GAGACGGGGTTTCACCATGTTGACCAGGATGGTCTCGATCTCTTGACCTCGTGATCCACCCGCCTCGGCCTCCCAAAGTGCTGGGATTACAGGCGTGAGCCACCGCGCCCGGCCAATTTTTTTCTATTTTTAATAAAGACAGGGTTTCACCATGGCCAGGCTAGTCTTGAACTCCTGACCTCAAGTGATCCACCTGTCTTGTCCTCCCAAAGTGCTGGGATTACAGGCATGAGCCACCATGCCAAGCCCCTTTTTGCTGTACCTGGGCTCCAGGTGACTGCAGGTACCTGCCCACATGGAGGGTCTTCCCTCTCAGTCCACCGACTCGCAGGCAGGCTCTTCTGGAAACGCTTTGCAGACACACCCAGAAGCAGTGCTTTATGAGGTCCCTTGGGATCCCTTAATCTAGTCAAGCAGGTGCCTAAGATGACCCACAGCAGATGTCAGACACCTCCCTTCTCATCCTGCAGGGCAGCGTCCCGTTTGCCCCCCTTCCCTCCTCCCAGCATGAGCTGATCCAGAGAATTGTCTCAAGACAAAATTACAACAAATTTAGTTGACAGTCTCTCATTGGCTTTGTGATGCTAGATTCCGCAATGCATGGCTCTCTACAAACTGCAGGGAGTGCTCTGAGGGGCTGAACAGGGGGCTGGTTTGCTGGATGGAAGGGGTGAGGAAAGCAGACACAGAAAGCACGGACAGCTCGCTTCAAAGCTGCTCTTCTCGTCCGGGTGAAGGCAGAGGAGAAAATGTGCCGGCCAAGACTGGCCTGTTTGGGGTTCTACTCCTGATTTTTCAGAAGTTGAGATATACTACTTAGCTTCAGTTTGCTCGTTGCCCAGGCTGGAGTGCAGTGGCATGATCTCAGCTCACTGCAGCCTCTGCCTCTCCAGGTTCAAGTGATTCTCCTGCCTCAGCCTGCCAAGTAGCTGAGACTACAGGTGCACACCACCGTGCCCAGCTAGTTTTTGTATTTTTAGTAGAGACAGGGTCTCACCATGTTGGCCAGGCTGGTCTCGAACTCCTGACCTCAGGTGATCCGCCTGCCTGGGCCTCCCAAAGGGGATTATAGATGTGAGCCCCTGCTCCCGGCTGCCAGTGGCTTCCCGTAGATTTCATTTAACAGACGGAAGGGAGGGGAGAGGGAGGCTGTGGTAAAGATGGGGATTTGAGTAGAGGCTGGGGACGTTGCTGTGGGTGAGGAACGGGTCCCCTCCTATTCCTGAGGGAGGGCTTCCGGGAAAGCAGTGGGATGTTTCTGGTTAGACTTTCTAGGGAAGTGCAGCCCACGTGGACCCAGTGGTCCCCGGACTTTGAGGGTTGGCAGGGCCTTTGATGGTGGCCCAAATGCGTCCTGTGGAAGCCTCATAGAGACGGAGCAGCGGGGAGGGTGTGGGACTCATCTGGGGTGACTGGGACATGGAATCGGCAGCATAGAGCGTCCCTGGCAGCTTCTCCGAAACAGGTCCCATCAGGATGTCCCAGGGAAGTCGAACAAACCCAAACTGTGTGTGTGTGCTCCCTCAGCCCGGGGCCTCGCGGCTCGGGGCGGGCTCGGATCTGGGGGCATTTTCCTTTGGAGCTTCCCTGGGTTGGCCTGTGCACTCTGGGCTGCTCCGGGCTGCTCTTGGCGCAGCAGGAGGCTTCTGCACTGAGGAGCCAGTGGCCAGGGGACGGCCCTGCGGGGAGTAGGCTCTCGGGATGCTTGACATGGGTGGGGACTGGCCGGGCCCCTCAGCAGGGAGGAGGTGTGGCGTGGAGGGACGGGTGTCCACGTCGCTGTGCTTGCCCTGGGCTCCTGGTTGGCTCTGCCACTTCCTGGGTGAGTGGGCCAGCCTCTCTGAGGTCTGCGTGTGATGAGAGGCTGGGGAGAATGAAGCTGCCCAGGGCTGTCGGGAAGGTTGGCAGAGACGCTGTGTGGAGTGCTTGCCCAGTGCCCGTCGGGGCCAAGGTGAGCACCATTAAAAACCATACAGGCCGATGCAGTGTAGAAAGAGAAATAACACAGGCTGGGCGTGGTGGCTCATGCCTATAATCCCAGCACTTTGGGAGGCCGAGAAGGGAGGATTGCTTCAGCCCAGGAGTTCAGGGGCTGCCTGGGCAACGTAGCAAAACCCCATCTCTCGGGGAAAAAAAAAAAAAAAAATGAGCTGGGTGTGGTGGCTCACACCTATTGTCTGGGTTCCTCAGGAGGCCGAGGCAGGAGGATCACCTGAGCCCAGGAGTTTGAGGCTGCAGTGAACTGAGGTTCCAGCCTGGGCCCCAGAGCGAGCGAGGCCTTGTCTTTAAATAAAACCAAAGAACATGAATACTGGTGTATGCACAGCACTGAGGGGGCTTGGATGGGCACTGTTAATTGAAATCGGGTTTGGCTGGGCGTGGCGGCTCGCGCCTGGAATCCCCACGCTCTGAGAGGCTGAGGCAGCATGGCCTGTACCAAAAGCGCAAAAATCAGCCGGTTCATAACCTGGTCTCAGACACTAAAACGAAAAATTAAAAATAAACCTGGAGTTTACATGGTTCTGAATGGGATTTTTTCTGTTGCCCAGAAATTGTAGTTAAGGCTTAAAGGTGAAAGCAGAAAGTACCAGGTACCCCCATGACCGAGGCTGGGACTTAGCCTCAGAATGCCGGGGTCCGTTACCTGCCCAGTCCTGATTCCTGTGAGAGGCCAAGGGAGGCTGGTGGGGCTCAAGCTCTGGGGTGAGAGTTCTCACCATGGTTTTCAGTTACCCCTGAAGATGCCTGCAGGTGGAGGACCAAGAGAGCCTCTGCACCCACACGAGCAGGACGAGGGGAATGGAGTGAGCAGGCAAGCCTGGGGTGGGACCCCCAGCCACTCAGGAGCAGGCGGCCAGGCTGCTGGCCTGAGAAGGGACCACAGTCTCGCTGCTTCCGGGGTGGGGTGTGAACATCTCAGACTTGAGACACTCTTGTGAAGACCTGGTTCAGGCCTGGAGCATGTTGTGGTCAGAGACAATCCTCCAAATCCTCTGCCTGGAGCTCCCAACCCCTACCCCACCAGGGCAGGTGCGGCAAAGAACCACCAAATATATTCCAACACTGGGGGACGCACAGGCTGTCCACAGGCGGTCAACCTGCAGAGCAGCACGTTGGGGCTTTGCAGCCACGGAAGGACGTGAAAGGGGCCTTGAAGGAGATGTGTTTGCAGTTCCCAAGGAGATAAATGAGGAAAGAGCAACAAAGAAACAAGAACAGGCAGATGTAGGGCTGAGGGCCTCATAGGGTCATGGGGTGTCCCTTATGCTGTGCTGAGGCACAGGATCCAAGAAGTAAAGAGACACAGAAGTACAAAGAAAATGCAGCTGGACTCGGGGGGCCACGCCACCTACAAGCAGAGTCAGGCGAGGATGGCGAGGCCCCGAATGTCCGGAAGCATGAGGATTTATTGTGTTCAGGTTAGGGGGCAGGGCAGTGAGTGAAGTCATCTCTAAGGATAGTGATAGGGTCGTGAGCAATAAAACAAGGGGGTCCACCCCCATTAGGTCACCTAGGCCAGGAGGGGGACAGCGCGCAGCAAGGGGCCCGTTCCCATGAAGGCAAGGGCCGTGTGCAGTAAGGGGTCCACCCCCATTAGGTCACCGAGGCTTGAAGGTGGGCCGTGCGCAGTGAAGAGGGTGCAGTGCGCAATACCTCTATCTATGGGCAAGCTACTTCTAAGGATATCTATAGGAGGATGCTTAAGTCCACAGCAGTGACAGAGCTGCCAGGGTTACCGCCACCTGCTGGCAGCTTCCAATGGGTTCTATGGGAAGATGCTTTTCAAGCAGCACAGTAGCAAGAGCTGATAAAGTTCACAGTCACCAAGGTGGATTGCCGTTCTGAGGGCAGCCTTCCGCAAGAACTGGAGCAAGGTCCTACAACTCCTTCATCAGGAGGAGTGGCCCTCACCCCAAGCCTGCCATCCAGCGGGTATCTTTCCGATACTGAACGCTGTCGCCTGCGCCACGGATTCTTGTCCCGGTATAACTGTTTTCCCTGAAATCATGCTCTGCACTGTGTCTGCTCGACATTCCTCCGACTATAAGCTGCTTATTCCTTAATTTGTGCTCTGTACTGTGTCCGCTCTAGGCATTCCTCCGATCATGAACTAAGATATAATTACAGGTATATATGTAGGGAAGTATTCTTTAGGCACTCATACTATCAACTATTATATGATTATATATAGAGGGTTATATAAAGGGAGCCTTCAAGCCCTATTTCTATAAACTAATATAGGATTTTGTAAAGGAAATACAGAAGGAAATAGCTGAGTATTAACACTATAAAGTGAGATACTCCTCAAGCCCTAACTGTGCCAGGGCTCTGCTTAGCTCTCATTCCTCGGTGCCTGTATGGGGGGTCACCCACAGGGGGCCACCTTCACAAGAGAAACGTGACTATAGAAATCTGACCCGATGAGCTGAGTGACAGCGGAGTCCCTGCTTCGGAGCGAAGGAGTGGGCTTGAGACAAAGCCAGGGTGATTCTCATGGGGAGAAACAACCGTTCCCTCCAGGAGGTAGGGGCTTGCTGAGGTTGATTTGTTTGCTTTTCTGTGCATAAAAATTTGGCTATTGAAGACACAGAATAAAACTGTGTCATTTCTCATCCTGCTAATAACAAGTGACCAAAAAATGCCACGATGAAGCTTTTCATTGATATAACTTTATGTGTGTGTGTGTGTGTGTGTGTGTGTGTGTGTCACGTATATATGGGGGGGTGCGGAGAGGAGGAGGAGACGACGGAGAGACTTTCAGGTTATTTATTTCGGCTGCCTTCCCCAGCGTGGAATGCCTCTGTCCAATACATTCTCTGGGCTCCAGTTGAATTTTGGCAGGTGACTTTGGGGGGCTGGACCCTTCCACCAGCAGTGTCTGTGAGTGCACAGGGCCATGGGACCCTGTTGTCGGGACTCGGAGCAGAGCCAGGGCAAGGCTCTCACTAAGGTCTCCCCATCTTCTGCTACCTCTTTTCAAAGCACTGGATACCTTTCTTCCCTCCAAAGAGATGGTTCTAGAAACCTAATGGCATTGCCAGCAACAACACGGTTATTTTCCTTTGCCTTTTTTTTTTTTTTTGAGACGGAGTCTCGCTCTGTCTCTCAGGCTGGAGTGCAGCGGCATGATCTCAGCTCACTGCAACCTCCACCTCCTGGGTTCAGCGATTCTCTGCCTCAGCCTCCCGAGTAGCTGGGACTATGGGCATGCACCACCACGCCTGGCTAATTTTTGTATTTTTAGTAGAGACAGGGTTCCTCCATGCTGGCCAGGCTGGTGTTGAACTCCTGACCTTGTGATCCACCCACCTCGGCCTCCCAAAGTGCTGGGATTACAGGTGTGAGCCACCGCGCCTGGCCAACGGGCTCATTTTTCAAATGACTCTGCGTCAAGTTCCTCTTGGAGCAGGACATCCGGCACTGGCGGGCGTGGGAATGGGTGGAAATCGGCAAAGCCCATCTTCCATGGGGACTCACTCGGGTGAAGAGCTCAGACGGTGACCTCATGGGTGGCTCAGGCTCTGGACCCTGAGGAGGTGCAGTGTGACCACAGGTTTGCAGGCAGAGGCCTTTGAGAAGCTTGCGAACAACCTCCTCCCAGGAGCTGGCAGCTTCTGTGACGGGTGGCTTGGGGTGTGCTGAGCCTGAACCCGAGGACGGCTTGGAAGAGGCAGGCAGAGGATGGAGGCTCTGCTCCTGCGTGGCGCTCAGGTGAGCTGGGGAAGGTCCCTCCCACCCTTGGCAGGTGCGTGCGGAGGAGCAGCAGGCAGGCGGGCGGGCAGGCATGGGCCCACGTGCTGGCGGGAGGCTGAGTGGGAAACCGCGGCAGCAGGGCTCAGCCTTGTGGAGCTGGGGACCTGGCGCTGCCTGCCCATCTGTGAGGCGAGCATGGAGGACCCCCAGGGTGCTGTGGGTGGGCAGGGCTGGGCGCCACAGAGGACACCCAGGAGGTGTGGGGCTGAGAACTCAGGCAGTGCTCCTTGGTGCAGCCGTGGCTTGGGGGGGCCACAAGGACCACATGTGAGCCCCCAGGGCCTACAAGGCCAGTAGGAGGTGAGGAGAGGCTAAGACCCCCGGGGAGCACCTGGGCCTGAACCCCTCCAGTGCCGCTGACCCTGCAGCTGCTGGCGCGGGCGGTGACCACCCTGACGTCCCCTTTGCCATGGCCCCTGGCCCATCAAGGACGCCTGGCGGACACAGCCTCACGCCTCCACCTCCCCGTGCTCCCTGAGTCCACCCCAGCTCTGTGGGGGGAGAGGCCGGGCTTGGAGTCCCCATGGGACAGTGTGGAGGTGTAGTAAGTGCCCGGCGCCCTCAGCCATCACCGTCACGTGTGTTTCTCTCCATGGCCATGCCTGCCTTGCCGCTGTCCCGTCTGTGTTGGGGACTGGGCAGCTGTCACTGGGGGTGGCTTTGTTCTGCCCCCTGGGGACACTGGCCGGCGTCTGGAGACTCTTTGGTCGTCTCGGCTGCGGGGGCTGCCCGGGCCCCTGTGACGGCAGGATGGCCCCGCCGAGGAGGACGACCAGCCCCGAGCCCCCCGTGCCCCAGGGCCCAGGACACCCCTGCCGGGCACTCAGCGGGTCCTCGCGGCATTCAGTTTGCGCTCCTGCCCGCTGGGGTCTCCTGCCGTCCTCGCCATCACCACTGGGTGGAGCCACAGGCCCGTGTGATTGTCCCTGTGATCCTGGGTTCCGGAAGGATCCTCACGCAATGCTCAGCCCAGCCCGGTTCCCAAACTCAGGCCTCAGGACGTCACAATCCTAAAACCATTTGCCCTTTTTTTCCGTGGGTGGTCTCTCTGGACGTTTACTGTACTAGAAATCGAGCATTTAAAAATGTTCACTCTTTCACATAAAAATAGCCATAAATCCATTGCACCTGAACATAACATTTTAATGAAAAACAACGTCTCCCTGTAAAAAATGTAGTGGGAAGAGGAGGTGCGGTTTTCTTTTTGTGTGGATTCTCATGTCTCTGGCTGCCTGCGAGCCCGCGGCCTCCGGAACATTCCGCCCCACACTTTGAGGAGAATGGGAAAGAGGCCGGGCACGGTGGCTCACGCATGTAATCCCAGCACTTTGGGAGGCCGAGGCGGGTGGATCACCTGAGGCCACAAGTTCGAGACCAGCTTAGGCAACATGGTGAAACCCCGTCTCTAGTAAAATGCAAAAAATATCCCAGCGTGGTGGCGTGCGCGTGTAATCCTTGTTGCTCTGGAGGGTGAGGCAGGAGATGGCTTGAGCCCCAGAGGAGGAGGTTGCCGTGAGCCGAGACGGTACCGTGGTACTCCAGCCTGGGAGACAGAGTGAGACTCTGTGTCAAAAAAAAAAAAAAGCATCACAAAAACAGCTTCGACCTCAGGGCCCCCAGGAGGTTTCTGGACCGACGCTGAGAGGCATGCTCTGGGCACGGCTCTCGGATGCCTGTTGAGGGGTCTTACCAACGTTGCTTTGCTGCTTTCAAATCTTTTTTGTTGAAGACGAGGAGGATCAGACATACGTCATGAGAGTTTTCAGAGTAGAAGCCAGCTTGAGAAAATCATGTTTATAAGCACAGTCACTCCGGGAGGCAAGGCTCCTCTGTCCACTGTCGCCGAGGTCTGGATTGTGGGAGAATTACTCACAGAAACCCGAAAAGCAGCCGAGGAGAAGAGGGGCTGAAGTGGGAGTCTGCGTGCGCAGCCAGGCTGTGCGGGAACGTGGGGCGTGGGGCGTAGCCAGGCCCATCTCTTTCCTTTCGGGGTCTGTGGAAATGCCCGGCTGATGTCATTATGGGGGAATCCTACCTTAAAAAAAAATTTTTTTTTTTGAGACGGAGTCTTACTCTGTCACCCAGGCTGGAGTGCAATGGTGCGATCTCGGCTCACCACAACCTCCGCCTCCCGGGTTCAAGCGATTCTCCTGCCTCAGCTTCCTGAGTAGCTGGGACTACAGGTGCGTGCCACCATGCCCGGCTAACTTGTGTTTTCTTTTCTTTGAGAAGGAGTCTCGCCTTGTCGCCAGGCTGGAGTGCTGTGGCACGATCTTGGCTCACTGCAACCTCTGCCTCCCGGGGCTGAGGCATTATCCAGCCTCAGCGTCTTGCGTACCTGGGACTATAGGCACGCACCACCACGCCCAGCTAAATTTTCTGTATTTTTAGTAGTGATGGGGTTTCACCATGTTAGCCAGGATGGTCTTGATCTCCTGACCTTGTGCTCTGCTCTCCTGGCCTCCCAAAGAGCTAGGATTACAGGCGCGGCCTGATGTTTGTATTTTTAGTAGAGATGGGGTTTTACTACGTTGGCCAGGCTGGTCTTGAACTCCTGACCTCAGGTGATCTGCCTGCCTCACCTTCCCAATGTGCTGGGATTACAGGTGTGAGCCACCACGTCCAGCCAAAAATGTATCCATCTTTGAGACCGGGCCTTCCTCAGTCACCCAGGCTGGAGCGCACGGGCGGATCCTAGCTCGCTGCAGCCTTGACTGCTCCTGCGGTCTAGTGGTCCCCCCGCCCCGTCTCCTGAGACCATAGGCAGGTACCACCGTGCCCGCCTGATTTATTTAAAGTGTTTTTTATTTTTATTTTTTTATAGAGACGGGGTCTCACTTTGTTGTCTAGGCTGGTCTCAAACTTCTGAGCTCAAGCGATCCTCCCACCTTGGCCTCCCAAAGTGCTGGGATGACAGGAATCTTAGTACTTTAATGAAATAACAGGTGTTTGTTGGCGCAGCTGTGGGTTTTGAGTGACATGGAGCAGACTGAGCCGAGCCCCCTCTGTGCCCGCCTTGCAGGGGTCCGTGGAGGTGACGCCCCGCACTGGGCAAGCTCACCCATGCGGCTCACCGAGTCCCCGGCGTTCCCTTTCCCCATCCATCCCGGGGCAGCTCCTGTCCCACTGCCTGAGCCCCCCTGGGCTGTGGCTGTTTCTTGGACTTCTCTTGGTTTCGGTGATCTGGGCGGCTTTGAGGAGGGAGGTCCCGATTTCCTAGAAGGTCTCACAACTGGGGCTTGCCATGCTTTTCTCGTGGCTAGAAGGGACCCACTGCCTTCCCTGTAGGTGCCTGTACCCTCTCCTAGCACTGGGAGGAGGTGAGGGGAACCCCATGGAAGAGGTCACGTGGAGTTGGGCCTGGAAGCTGAGAAGGAATGCGGTGGGGGGGGGCGGGTGCCCTCATTGGGGTGCAGGGGTCCCTGGAGACAGCTGAGCACCAGGAGGGGTGCAAGGCTGCCCCCACCACACCTGTGCCCTGTTTGCTGTGAGCGGGGGCACGCAGGTGTGGTGGGGGCAGTACCCCGTGTGAGGAGTACCCCGTGCGGACACCCGTATCACCTGTCCACCTGCTTTCTTGGGGGGCTCCGGGTCCCTGGTGGCGGGACTGGGTCCAGGTGTCCTCCTGGCCGCTCTGCACAGGCCTCAGCCCCGTCAGGCAGCGCCTGCCCTGCAGCCTGTCTGCTCCCTGCTCCAGGCAGTCTCGTGGGAATGTGCCTTCCAGCCACCTTTGGAACCGCTGCAGGTTTCCTGAAGACTGGTCTTGGTGACTGAGGGTTCCTCAGGGCCGTCCCAGCGTCAGGCGGCTGCGTCATACCTCAGGGCTCCAGGGGAGGATAGAAGACCCTGGTTCTGTTGCCAAAGGCTCAGAGCCACCTGGCAGGGCCGAGCGAAAGGGCCGCTGGCATGGGGGCTCCATCTGCAGCTTCGCGCGCCAGCTGCGGCCGGGAGGGGTGCGCGTGGCTGGAGGTGCCCGGTGGAGGGTGAGGACGAGGATCTGCCCGGAGGTGAGGAGGAAGGCGCGGGCAAGACGCAGCCCTGGCCGTCCCCTGCTGTCCGCCGGGCCCTCACACCTACCTGCTCCTGGTGACGGCTGGTGTGTGAAACGCCTGTTTCCTCCCCTAGAAAAAGCACATTTGGTTCCCTTCTCCACTGACACGTCTTTAGCTGAGTGATGATGGAGGCTCCTGGCTTTTAACAGACGTTCTTAACCAGCCTCTGCTCCCTCGCGTACCGCAGACGCGGCTGACCGACGGTTTAACACACCCCGTCTGCACGGGGGCGGCCGGTGGCCCCACGCAGCCAGGCAGGAGGGGCCGGCGGCAGATCTCACAGCTCCCTGCAGACCCTCGGCCTGTCTGCAGCCCCAGCTGAGGTTTCCTCCAGCATTACAAACAGGAAAGGACCGGCCCTGCTCCCCAGGAGTTGGACGTCTGTGGTTTGTCTCCAGAAAAGCAAACGTTGAGTCGGGCTCCTCGGGGTGCTGCAGCTGTGGGTGAACGGCACCAGCCAGGCCGTCCCTTTTTTTTCTCCTTGATATTTTTTTGAGACAGAGTTTCGCTCTTTTTGCCCAGGCTGGAGTGCAGTGGCGTGATCTTGGCTCACTGCAGCCTTCACCTCCCAGGTTTAAGCGATTCTCCTGCCTCAGCTATCCGAGTAGCTGGGAGTATAGGCGTGTGCCACCATGCCTGGCTAATTTTTGCATTTTAAGTGGAGATGGGGTTTCACCATGTTGCCCAGGCTGATCTGCAGCTCCTGAGCTCATGCCCTCCTTGGCCTCCCAAAGTGCACGGATTATAGGTGTGAGCCACCGCCCTCGGCCTGAGACCTTCCATTTTACACCCACTCACCCACTCCTTCCACCCTGAGGGGCCAGTGGCAGCCTTCGCTGTGCAGGACACGGTCAGAGGCAGAGGGGAGGCAGAGGAAGGAAAGCAAGACCTCCCCTGCCAACTATGTGCACTTGAGCCTGCTGTGCCTGGGTGGCTCACTGACACTCCGGGGATTCAGGGACAGGGCTAATTTTAGAACCAGACTGCCTGGGTTGACACTCTGGTGTTGTTACCTTCTGTCTACATGGGTTCTACCTCTCTGTGCTCTGATTTCATCACGTGTGAATTGGAATTAATGTCCTACTAAATAGGAGTGAGGGTTATATAAATGGATACGTGGAGAGGGCTAGTGGGCAGTGCCATGTAAGTGTCAGCCAAAGATGATGGTGATGGGGACACTGTAGTGATGGTGATGGTGGTGGAGACTGTAGTGATGGTGATGGAGGACACTGCAGTGATGGTGACGGGGACACTAGTGATGGTGACGGGGACACAGTAGTGATGGTGACGGAGGACACAGTAGTGATGGTGGAGGACACTGTAGTGATGGTGATGATGGTGGAGACTGTAGTGATGGCGATGGAGGACACTGTAGTGATGGTGATGGTGGCAGAGACTAGTGATGGTGATGGAGGACACTAGTGATGGCGATGGAGGACACTGTAGTGATGGTGACGGGGACACTAGTGATGGTGATGGGGACACTGTAGTGATGGTGATGATGGTGGAGACTAGTGATGGCGATGGTGGGCACTGTAGTGATGGCGATGGAGGACACTGTAGTGATGGTGGCAGAGACTGTAGTGATGGTGATGGTGGCGGAGACTGTAGTGATGGCGATGGACACTGTAGTGATGGCGATGGAGGACACTGTAGTGATGGTGACGGGGACACGGTAGTGATGGTGATGGAGGATACTGTAGTGATGGTGATGATGGTGGAGACTGTAGTGATGGTGATGGAGGACACTAGTGATGGCGACGGGGACACTAGTGATGGCGATGGAGGACACTGTAGTGATGGTGATGGTGGCGGAGACTGTAGTGATGGTGATGGAGGACACTAGTGATGGCGACGGGGACACTGTAGTGATGGCGATGGAGGACACTGTAGTGATGGTGACGGGGACAGTGTAGTGATGGTGACGGGGACACTGTAGTGATGGAGATGGAGGACACTAGTGTTGGCGATGGAGGACACTGTAGTGATGGTGACGGTGGCGGAGACTGTAGTGATGGTGATGGAGGACACTGTAGTGATGGTGACGGGGACACTGTAGTGATGGCGATGGAGGACACTGTAGTGATGGTGACGGGGACACTGTAGTGATGGCGATGGAGGACACTGTAGTGGTGACGGGGACACTGTAGTGACGGGGACACTGTAGTGGTGACGGGGACACTGTAGTGATGGCGACGGGGACACTGTAGTGATGGCGATGGAGGACACTGTAGTGATGGCGATGGTGGCAGAGACTGTAGTGATGGTGACGGGGACACTGTAGTGATGGCGGTGGAGGACACTGTAGTGATGGTGATGGTGGTGGAGACTAGTGATGGTGACGGGGACACTGTAGTGACGGGGACACTGTAGTGATGGTGACGGGGTCACTAGTGATGGCGGTGGAGGACACTGTAGTGATGGTGATGGTGGCAGAGACTAGTGATGGTGATGGAGGACACTAGTGATGGTGATGGGGACACTGTAGTGATGGTGACGGGGTCACTAGTGATGGCGATGGAGGACACTGTAGTGATGGTGATGGTGGTGGAGACTAGTGATGGCGATGGAGGACACTGTAGTGACAGGGACACTGTAGTGATGGTGATGGTGGTGGAGACTGTAGTGATGGCGATGGTGGTGGAGACTAGCGATGGCAATGGTGGGGACTGTAGTGATGGTGATGGTGGAGGAGACTGTAGTGATGGTGATGGTGGTGGAGACTATGGTGATGGTGGTGGAGACTGTAGTGATGGTGATGGTGGGGACTGTAGTGATGGCGATGATGGTGGAGACTGTAGTGATGGCGATGGTGGTGGACACTGTAGTGATGGCGATGGTGGTGGAGACGATAATGATCGTGATGATTGTGAAGTCTATGGTGACAGTGATGGTGTTGGTGGTCATGGCCATCACCGTCTTGGCTGTAACATGTCAAGGTTGCTGTCAGGATACAGCCTGATGATGCCAGCCTCTGTCTTGCCAAACTACCTGACTTTCAGTATGTATTACACGGGGTCTGTGGTGTAGTAAGATTCCTTTTCACCTACTTACATCATTTCCCTTAGGAAATAGGTATTGAGAATGGAATGTACTTGGGGGCCCACTTAAAATCGAACAAGTTGGCTGGGCATGGTGGCTCACACCTCTAATAACACCCCTTTGGGAGACCAAGACTGGTGGATCATCTGAGGTCAGGAGTTCAAGACCTGCCTCACCAACACAGTGAAAACGCCATCTCTACTAAAAATACAAAGATAGCCGGGCATGTTGGCGCGCGCCTGTAGTCCCAGCTACCTAGGAGGCTGAGGCAGGAGAATCGCTTGATCTCGGGAGGTGGAGGCTGCAGTGAGTCGAAATTGCATGATTACGCTCCCGTCTGGGCGGTAAGAGCAAAACCGCATTTCAAAGGGCGGCGGCTGCAGAGAACCAAAGTCGGGCCACTGCGCTACACTCTGGGTGACAAAGTGATACCCTGTCTCAAAAAAAAAAAAAAAATCTGACACGGCAGGATGAGTCTTCCCACCTTCTGCAGTTCCCGGCTGGTCTGCTGGTGGCCCCAGGTGTTGGGGAAGGCCTCTCGTGACAGCCACAGGTGCAGTGCGGGGGCATCCACGCACCACCCCAGGTTCTACATGAGACATTGTGAAACGAATTTGAAACATGCACAAGAAACATCTAAAACATCCCTTTTTTTTTTTTTTTTTTTAAACATTTTCCAGTATCCACAGACCCCTAAGGCTGCAAGAGGTCACTGCCCCATAGAGTGTGCGCCCTCCCCTGCCACACGGGGCCTCTTCTCTCACCCACCTGCACAAGGTGACAATGTGTTGTTCTCATGAGGAGCCACTGTTGTCTGTCTTCCCGGGGGTCACACGCAATCCTCATGTCCCCAGCTTTGCTGGCAAGTTCCACGAGTGTGTCACATGTAAGGTGACGGAGTCAGTGTGGCTGTGAGGTCCTCAGTCCCGGCCCCCACCTGCTATGTCTGGCCAAGTTAGGGATCCTCTGTGGTGAAGGAGGCTGTTAGGAAGGAAAAGTGATGGTCCTATCCTGTTAAACTCTGTGACTGGGGCCTGCAAATTAAACTGACAAAAGACGGATCCGTAGGAGAAAACACTTGATTCACAAGCACACGGCAGCCAACGAGAAAAGCCTGGAGACAGAGGTGGACCCCCCTCGTACCCTCACTAGGTCGGGGAAGCGGGCAGGAGAAGGGGTTTTAGAAGGACAGTAGATAAAGTTGGGCCGGGTGCGGTGGCTCACGCCTGTAATCCCAGCACTTTGGGAGGCCGAGACGTGCGAATCACGAAGTCAAGAGATTGAGACCGGCCTGCCCGACATGGGGAAACCCGTCTCTACTAAAAACACAAAAATTAGCCGGGCGTGGTGGTGGGCACCTCTCATCTCAGCTGCTCAGAGGCTGAGGCAGGAGAATCACGTGAACCTGTGAGGTCGAGGTTGCAGTGAGCTGACATGGCACCACTGCACTCCAGCCTGGGCGACAGAGCGACTGCTAAAGAAAAAGTTTATGATAGCGCAGGTGTAAGCATGTTTTGTGTTGCTCCCCCCAAGCAGAGACGCTTGTGTCTGTTTCTGGGGAGGGGATTTACTCATTATTCCCAGTGTAAGGCGTGTCGGTGTGACATTGCTCACGGTGGTTGATCAGATACCCGGCGCACAAGCGCAGTTTCACGGAAGGAGTGAGCCCAGGTGCGGCTGTCGCGGGGGGCGCAGAGTGAGCTCAGGCTCCTGGCTTGTCTGAGCCGTGTGTCGTTGGCACCGCGGGGCCTTTAGGCAGCGGTCAGCTGGAATGGCGTTCCTCTAGGGCCTGTCCCTGCGGCCTGCGTGTATTCCGCGCAGCCTGAACTGTGGGCTGCTGGCCTGGCCTGGGGGAGGCCCCCCCGTTCCAGCACTCCCTTTCCTCAGCTCCGTGGTGGCTTCCTAGAGTGAGGACCCAAGGCAGCTCCCAGGCACTGAGGCTGAGCCAGCTTTAGTGAGGCTCGGACGCCGGGAACGTCCAGGGGCAGCCCCCTGTGCGCGGCCAGCGTGGACCCCCACCCTCTTTGCCAGGCTGGGACGCTGCAGGGCGTGGGAACGACTCCGGATGTTTTTCATCAGAAACTCTAATTTCAGCTTCGAGTGTGAGTGGCCGTACCTGTACTTTCATGGGGATACAGAAAAGCGTTGTTTCTGAATTTTAGGGAGCTTTTTTTTTGATGGAATCTCACTCTGTCACCCAGGCTGGAGTGCAGAAGTGTAATCTCGGCTCACCGCAACCTCCGCCTCCTGGGTTCAGGTGATTCTTCCGCCTCAGCCTCCCGAGTAGCTGGGATTGCATGCGTGCACCACCAGGCCCAGGCGGATTTTGTATTTTTAATAGAGACACACCCGTGGGTGAAGGCGGGCAGGTGCTGCAGCGCCGAGGAGGCGGTGGGGGTGGGTGCTCAGCTGCCCCCCACTTAGAGGGGAGAGGTCCTTTCTAGGTGATGGAATGTTCCGGAGCCAGATAGAGGCGGTGTCCACACCACACAGCAAATGTGCTGAAGGCCACAGAATTGTTCACTTTAAAACGGTAAGTGTTTTGTTATGTGCGTTTTACGATAAGAAGGGAATTACGGAGTGCACAGACCTCGTGGGGCAGGAGGCTGGGGGGGACCCTGGTCCTCCTCCTTGACCAGCCCCCACCTGCTGCCTCCAGTCCCACGGTGCCGGCTATCCCCTCCCCAGGCTTGGCAGCCCCACAGATGCTGTGCCAGGAGCCTGTGGACAAACGTGGTCTGTGGACATCAGTCCCTGGCTAACCACAGAACTTGGGGAGAGTGGACGCCACCCCTAGTGTCCTTGTGCAGTGTTGGGGAAGGAAGCCACCACAGGGACGCACCTGAGTGTCTGACCTGGTCCTGCTCAGGCGCCGTCCCTGCAAGGCGTCGGGAGCTGTGAGCCCCTAATGCAAGTCGTTCTGATGCTGGCCGAGCCCCCACTCCTGGTGGGCACTACACGGTCCCGTCCACGGTACCACTGCTGGCCTGGCCAGGGTGTGTCCCTGTGGGGGCTGCCCCGGCTCTGAGGATGTCTGCAGCCTCCCCAGCCTCCACCCACCTGATGCCAGCAGCATCTGTGCTTCCAGATGGCCAAAGCGTCTCACGTTGCCCTGGGGAGGCCTGGAGGGCAGAGACGGCAAGAAGCCGCGATGGGTACTGATGCCACTTCCATCCGCTCCACAAAGCCCTCCCTCTTACCAACGGCGGGTAATCAGCCGGCCCACCTCGGCCTTTCCCCTCCCCCGCAGACCCTGTTCTGTGCACCCAGAATGTGAACTGCTGACTTCTGTTCTTCACCGTGAGCGCTTCCGGGAAGCATAGGGGAGTGGGATGGCGGTGGCAGATGGCATCGGGGCAGATGTGCGGCTTCAGAGGCTCAGAGGATGACCCACAGCCCCCACCCCTTCCCACATGGCTTCCTGCCGTGAGTCCCTGAGCCCGCCCAGCACAGCGGGAGGCCGGACTGCCAGGCAGAAGCTGGAGGCCTCGGTTCAGGGACAGGTTCCTCGTGTGGCAAGGGGTATGGTGGTCCGAGAGCCGCGGGAACCCACTGCCCCGGCAGGAGGCCGTGCCCTCTGGCAGCTCGGGCTGCAGGGAGGTTTGCGGCTGTGAGACGTCTTCCTGCAGAGTCCCCGGGGAACTCTCCATGTCCCTCACACTCCACATTTTCATTAAGAGCCTTCACCCAGAGAAAGTGATGGATGAGGTTTTATTGTTGGAAAGGAGCCAGATGAAATGAGCTGCCCCTCTCGGCTGCCAGCCTCACCCCTGCGTTCCCTCGTACTTCTCTGCCTCACTTCCCCGCAGCGGGGATCGGAGAACGCGGATTCGCTCACAGCCGCCACAGGCAGCCGCTTTCTGAGCCTCTGCGCGTCTGTTCCGTGTGATTTCGCCTTCACTCCACGCGGTCAGGTCTGGGGTGACGTTCGGCCTGAGCACTGGTGCGGGAGTGAGGGTCGCTCGGGGCGCCTTCGTCCCCTTCGGGAAAGCGCGTCAGATTGTCATAGCTGAGAGCCGGCAAAACGTGTTCCCGCGCAAATGGAACCCGTCAGATTCCTCGTCCATGTCTCCGTCTCCCTCCAAGTTCTCGTCCTTCTTGATGTGCTCATGTGCTCCCTCCGCCACCGAAATAGAATTCTGGGTTTGCCACAAAAGCGCCGCATTTTCGCCCGGCGGGGTTTTGGGCTGCGTCTGCTGTGGCCGTCGCTGTGTCTGTGGACGGTGAAATTTGAAATGAAATCATTTCTGACCACGTGGTGCAGGAGGGAAAGGTCGCCCCACGCTGAGACGCGCCGGGACCGTCCGGGGGCTGCGGCCTGTGTGTCCGGGAACAGCCTCCGGCCGGGGCAGCTGCTGCTCACAAGACGCAGACACCTTGGGGCTGCCGGGTTCGGAGGAATGTTGGTTTCTGCAAATCAAACCCCACGTGGACTTATGTTGGAGACGGGGTCTCACTGTTGCCTGGGCTGGAGTGCAGTGAGGTCATGTCAGCTCGCTGCAGCCTCTGCCTCCCCGGGCTCCAGCGATTCTCCTGCCTCAGCATCCCAGATAGCTGGGACCTCCGGTGCACACCACCAGGCCGGGCCAAGTTTTTCTTTTCTTTTCTTTTTTTTTTTTTGAGACAGTCTGTCTCTGTCACCCAGGCTGGAGTGCAGTGGTGTCAGCTTGGCTCCCTACAACCTCCGCCTCCCAGGTTCAAGCAGTTCTCCTGCCTCAGCCTCCCGAGTAGCTGGGATTGCAGCTGGGGGATGAGATAGGGGACGCAGCGCCTGTGTGATGGAAGTCCCTGGACAGGGTCGGGGCGGCAGTGCCTGTGTCACCGAGGCCCCAGGGGACGGGACCGCTGCCTCTTCAGCCCCCGGGGCTCGGCTGTGCCTTGCCTGTGGCCGCGTGGCTACAGCGTCTGCCTGGGTCGTCCTGCGCTGTCTCTTCTGGTTTTGGATTTCGGGTCTGTCCTGATCTCCGACAGCCGTATCTTCACCGCATCTGCGAGGACTCTTCACTCAGGCGGCTTTCTGATCCGTGAGTGGTCGGCGCGCTGTGCGGCCACCTTGCCGCCGCCTCGTGGGGCTGAGGGTATCTCGTCCCTGCGTGGGAGACTTCACACACACGGACCCCGTCCCTGAGCCGCAGGGCCAGCCACCGTCCCCTCCCGTGACATCGCACGCCGGGCAGGGCACCTCCTGCTGTGGCTCACGTGGCCTTCAGCCCAGCCTCTGTCCCGGGGACCCCACTGGGCTGGAAGGTGCTGCTGACGTGGGCGTTTTTAGATGAGCAGGAAGCTTCCGAGGGGAAGCTTTATTTTTATTTAGTTCCAGCCTCTGGTTTTTGGAGATGGCCTTTAAAGATTTGTTTTTGATTATTATCTCAAAGAAGACGCAGAAAAGCCCATGGGTCGGCTCCAGGAGAAACAGATCCGGGGATTTTCCCGCTGGGCTCGGGGGTCCCGGAGGAGGTGCTGTGGCCGCACGGCCCCGCGGCTGCAGCCCCTGCCTGGGCCTGTGGGCCTGCGGTGTTCTCCCCGGCAGAACTCTGCCTGTGCCTCCGTGGAGGGGTGAGCCCCACCGGGAGGAGGAGGTTGGCCTGTGTTGCCGGGCAGGTTTGAAAGGACTTTCTGTCCCCGGTCACCGTGGGTCAGGAGAGCCGCTGCCCTCCGTCCTCCTCCTGCTGGCCCAGCAGAGGGGCTGGGTGCACTGGGCTGCCCTGGTGACCTCACAGGCTGCTGGGTGTGTGGGGGCTGGACTGCCTGCTGGGAACAGCTGCGAGGGCCTCAGCGCTGACCGGCGGGTGCCCGGGAACGGGTTGTTCTGGGAGGAGCCCCTCCCCCCCACCCTCTGAGGTTCTTCTCTGGGAGACGGTTACTGTCCTGGCAGTTGGCCAGCATGGCACTTGCAGAGAAGGGCAGGGCAGCCTCAGCCGCCCTGAGAATCCGGGGAGTGCCCTGAGCACAAGCGAGGACCTGGGGCCTCTCCTTCCAGCTGGGCCCCTGGGATTCGGAGACCCATCTCTAAGGCCAAGGCGGGGCCTGGGCGTTGACTAAATTCTTAGGGAGAAGCAAAATCAACACAAAAACAAATTGGTGAACCGGTGGAGTCTCCCCCGCCCTTCCTGGGGCCTTCCCTGGGGAGACGCCCACCCTGCCCCCTGCCTCCAGCGGCTTCAAAACCAAATGTTTCAGAGAGGAAGAGGAAGGGGCCGGGCAGGCCTGTCTCCAGGACCCTGCTCAGAGTGAACAAGGAGGCAAAGGGACGGGAAGTGGCGCGGTTGGGGAGGGGGTGGGGGTGCGGGGCGGGGGAGGGGCATGGGTAAGGGGAGGGGCTGCGGACGTCAGAGTGTGGGGTGAAGCCACTGTGAGGCCACTGAGCCCGGTCTCTTTTTCAAGAGAAGGATCTTGCTCTGCTGTCCAGGCTGAAGTGCAGCGGTGAGATGGGGGCTCACTGCAGCCTCAGGCTCCTGGGTTCAAGTGATCCTCCGGCCCCAGCCTCCCACAGTGTTGGGAGAACAGGTGTGAGCCACTGTGCCCTGCTCCAGGGTTAGCCACGGGGCGTTTGCGCTTGGAAAGGAGCTCTCAGGCCTGAGCTGAGGGACTGGGAGGGAGGGCTGCGGGATGAACGGGGGCGCTGGTGCGGAGGGACAGGGCAGCCGCCCCAGCGGCCTCTGCTCCAGCCAGTGCTCGGTCCTCACCGTCTCTGCCCAGGTGGTCCCAGTGCTGGCAGACGCCCCCAGCCACCCCTTGGGTCTTCAGCCAGCCTGCTGCCCTGTCCCACCCATCCACCCTGCCAGAGGCTTGTCCAGCAGCTCCGAGAACAGCTGCGGAGGAAAGTTATCTCCAGGAGTTGTTCTGAGACTGTCCCCTGGTGAGGTGCCGCCCCAGCTGTCTCAGCCTCGTAAAAGTTTATGTCCCCGTCAGGGGGCTCAGCGGGTGGGGACTGCAGAGTGTGAGGAAGGCGCCGTGTCAGCCGCCCTTTGTGAGGTGGCACGTCCCACCACCCTCATGAGAGCACCGGCTGCAGCACCCGACCCCCTCCCGGGCTGGCCGTGCATGTGAACGGCTGCCCCTGCAAGGGCGCTTGTTAACGGGGACTGTGGAACTGCGGGGGACCCTGGGCACAGGGAGCCAGGATGGGTGAAACGTCACTCCCTTCTCTGAAAAGACAGCGTTGGGACGAGGTGGCCGGACTGTGTGAGGCCGAGCGGGCGGGGCCTGTATGGGGGGAGGGGATGAGGGCAGGTTGTGCCCGGCACGGGCTGGGTAGGGAGACAGGATGTCCACTCGCCGTCACCCCTCCTGCCCGCCCCTCTCATAGACCCCTTTAGTCCTGGGACAATGGCCCGGGCTCGGGTTGGGGTCTGTGCCTGGGATGGGGGAGGGCAGGGGGCTCATGCCCAGGAGCCGGTGGAGGAATGCCCCTGCTCTGTGCTAGAGAAGGTTCCACCTGGACAGGGCACGGCCAGCCGCGCGGCGGGGCTGCGTAGGGGACAGCAGCCCCAAGCTGGGCCTGAGCCAAGGGCACCGCCCAGGTCATTGCAGCAGAGCCGTGGCTGGGCCCAGGGAAGGGGTCGGCCGACACGGTGAGCTCCCGGCAGCTGCGTGATTCAAAGACTGAGCAGCCCAGAGAACCTGCACACCCAGCGCCCAGGGTCCACCGTTGAGGCAGACTTGCCCAAATTTATTTTATACGTTACACACGAGCCTCTGTTTCCTGCCCACGGTTCGGGAGGAAGCAGCTGGTGCTGTGACTGTCCATACTTCAGCGTCTCCCGAAGTGGGGACGTTCTCGTTAGAGAACAACCCGAGCGAATTGGTCAACAGGTGCATTCATTCAAACACGAATCTGGGCCAGGCGCAGTGGCTGACGCCTGTAATCCCAGCACTCTGGGAGGCCGAGGCAGGCGGATCACCTGAGGTCAGGAGTTTGAGACCAGCCTGGCCAACATGGAGAAACCCCGTCTCTACTAAAAATACAAAAATTAGCCGGGCGTGGTGGTGGCCGTCTGTAATCCTAGTTACTCGGGAGGCTGAGGTGGGAGAATCGCTTGAACCTGGGGGGTGGAGGTTGCAGTGAGCTGGGATTGCCCCACTCTACTCTATCCTGAGCAACAGCTCTGTCTCAAAAAAGTAAATAAATAAATTAAAAAACCCATGTATAATCAAAGCAGGAATAACATGCCGGGCGAGGTGGCTCATGCCACCATATCATAGCCCCAGCCCTTTGGGAGGCTGAGGCGGGCAGATCGCCTGAGGTCAGGAGTTTGAGACCAGCCTGGGCGACATGGTGAAACGCTGTCTCTAGTAAAAATACAAAAATTAGCCAGGTGTGGTTGCACATGCCAGTAATCCCAGCTGCTTGGGAGGCTGAGGCAGAAGGATCCCTTGAACCCGGGAGGTGGAGGTGGCAGTGAGCTGAGATTCTGCCCCGGCACTCTGGGCTGGGTGACAGCTAGACTCTGTCTCAAAATATATATATTTAAGAATAAATTTAACAAAAGCAGCACAAGACTTGTACACTGAAACTACATTGGAAAGAAATCAAGGTCTAAACACATGCAGAGACATCCACGTTCACGGCTCAGAAGAGTTAATGTAGCTAGGAGGAGAGCGCTCCCCGGGCTGATCCACGGATTCAACACGGAGGAGAGCGCTCCCCGGGCTGATCCACGGATTCAACACGGAGGAGAGCGCTCCCCGGGCTGATCCACGGATTCAACACGGAGGAGAGCGCTCCCCGGGCTGATCCACGGATTCAACACAGCCCTATCAGGATCGCAGCTGGTCTTTGTGTGTGCGCGGAACGGGACAAGCTGCCCCTAACATTTGTATCAAATTGCGGGAGACCCCAGCCAGCCGGAGCAATCCTGAAAAAGATCAGAGCTGGAGAATCCCACCCTCCCCCTGAAGGACAGCGGGCTGCGGGTCCGTTGCCGGCCCGGTTCTCTTGGGGGAAGCCCGGCTTTTTGGCGCATCTGACGCGTTGCTGTGCTGTCTGCCTCGTTCTCACGCCCTGGGTTTCCCGTGGTCTGGAGGCTGAGCCACAGTCTGCACCCCGCACCCTCTGCAGCCACGTCTGTCCCACGTTGTCCCACCGCTGACACCATGGCCACACCTGCCACTGCGCCAGGCCGGGCTCCTCTAGACCTGCGGTTTCCAGCGCGGTTGCCTGTCATGTCTGGCCCCTTGGTGGTCCTGCACCGTGGGCAGCAGAACTTTGGAGGTCTCATTATCACAGGCTTATCTTCACTGGGGCCAAAATCCATTCTCAAGTCCCCAACCAATTAAACAGCAGTCCAGGCTCTGTGGGACCAGACTGGCTTGGGGACCAGGCCGTGACTTGTGATGTGGTGGGAAGCGGGCGTGGTGGGGATGTATGTGGTCTGCCCCGCCACCCCCCCAAATTTCTGGTTTCTGTCTGTGAGAGCCATCAGCCTCCAGGAGGGCCTGGGCCTGGGGGAAACTCTTCTGGGGGCTGCAGCCCCCCCAGGCCCAGCTGCAGAGGACCCCACCAGGTGGCAGGCCTGCAGGAGTGGAGGAGGGCATCTGTCTACCCTGCTGTGGGCCAGACCCCAGGCCAGGACGGGGTGGGCCAGGCGTAGGGGCTGCTCCTGGGTTGAGGCCCCCACCCCGAGTAAGGTGGCCCTGTGACCTTCGTGTGAGGCCTTTGTCTGGGACACAGGGCTTTGGCCTCTCCCGGTCAGTGGTGGTGGCTGACCTGTGTCTTTGGACTGTCTGCCCCCTCCTGGGGCCCTGGGAACAGTGGGGTGAGTTACCGGCCACGTGGCCAGACCTCCCCACACCTCGGCCTGCGTCCCTGCACCTCCCGCCTGGGGGTGCCTTGCTGTGCATACCTGGGACCTGGGGGGAAGCACAGCTCAGAAGGGGCTTTTCAGGGGTGACCTTGTGAATGCAAATGCAGGAAAGAGGGTGGCCAGGGAACATCTGGAGTTCAGAGATGCCTCTTGCCTGGAGCGCGTGTGGGAATGTGCTGCGGTGGTCTGGAGGGTGTCTGATGGGGGTGGTGCTGCGTATTGCCCTCTTGGGGGGGGGCGCAGCTTCCACTGCACAGGGCTGTTTGTGAACAGGCCCAGGTCCTGGTGGGGCCCCTGCATGGGCAGGCTACGGCATGGCAGCCACGCGAACCGGGGCCTCCGCAGGTGGAGCCCTCGGGGTTTGCAATGGTGGTTCCTCAATCCGCTAACGTAGAATGCGTATGTCTTGTTGTAACCGGGTAAGTTTTGACAACCGCTACGCCAGTGACCCACAGCTCTGTCACCATGGAACGTTCCCGTCACCCTGAACATTCCTCGTGCCCCTCCGCAGGCAGCCCCCCCAGGGAACCATCGTACGTGTGTGTGTTTCACGATAGTTTGGTGTCACCGTTCTAACACGTGTGTCCCCTTTCCTTGTGCAATGCCCGTGACGGCGTCTGTGCTGCTTTGATTCTTTTTGCTGTTGCTGCTGATGTATTCATCCTTCCTGCCCTGGCTCGCGCCTGGCGTGCTGTGTGACGTGGAATGGAAACAGCGGGACGCACGTGCTCGTGCCGCGTCTGCTCCTGCGGTGAACTTCAGTCTTTGTTCATTAGGAACTGTGAGGGACGTGGGTTCCGTGGATGCGTTTTATTAGTTTGAAGTTGTTCCCTTCTCCTCCTGATTCGCTGAGCTTTATGATGACTAGTGTTGAATTTTGTCTAATGTTTGTTCCTGTATCTATTGGAGGTATGATTATATGGTTTTTCTTATTTAGTCTTTTAATTTTTCTTTTCTTTTTTTTTTTTTTTTTTTTTTTTTTGAGACAGAGTCTGGCTCTGTCCCTCAGGCTGGAGTGCAGTGGCGCGATCTTGGCTCACTGCAGCCTCCTGGGTTCAGGCAATTCTCCTGACTCAGCCTCCTGAGTGGCTGGGATCACAGGCACACACCACCACACTGGGCTAATTTTTTGTGTTTTCAGTAGAGACGGAGTTTCACCATGTTGGCCAGGATGGTCATGAACTCCTGACCTCGTGATGATCCACCCACCTTGGCCTCCCAAAGTGCTGGGATTACAGGTGTGAGCCACTGCGCCCGGCTGGCAGGTTTTCAGATTGAACCAGCCTTGCAGTCCTCATCACGGGATGCGGTCCACAGCCACTCAAGCAAGGTGTCTGATGCTTGTTACATACTCCTGATATTACCCATTTGCTACTATTTTGCTGAGGTTTTGTTGCCTGTCTATATTCATGAGGGATATTGGTCTGTGTGTTTTTTGTTTTTTTTTTTTTTTTTTTTTTTTTTTTTTTTTTTTTTTTTTTTTTTTTTTTTTTTTTTTTTTTTTTTTTGAGACAGAGTTTTGCTTTGTTGCCCAGGGGTGCTGGCCACACACTGCTCTGTGCTGAGTGGACGTGGCCAGGGCACGTGGACCGGCTGGTTTTCAGTGCCGCCTGCAGGGCCTGGAACTCAGTATGGTCCCCTATGTGAGCTGGGCACCTGGGGTTGGGTAACGCCCTGGGGGATCCTTGGCACTTGGATCAACTGTTTGTTTTTGGTAAGGCTTCTGGTCAATAGTAGGCTATTGACTAGTAGGTAGCTTTTGGGAGTCAAAAGTTACTCGTGGGTTTTGACTGCACAGGGGATCAGCACACTGAGCAGCCTGGATCAGCGGCCTGGGCTTGTGTCATGCACGCAGCTCTGCTGCCTGAGCCCCGACAGGTGACAGTGATAACTGGCTGTCCTTCCGGGGTCCCAGGCAGGGGTGAGGATGGGGCACGCCCGAGCAGTGGGTTTAACCCTCACCTGGCTGGGCCCCCGTTCCCTGTGGAGGGACAGCCTGGCCTCTCCCAGGTGCCCAGGTGGGGAGCGGTCTCCTTGTCCCTTGCTGTCCCCGCCCACAACCTGCCCCAGGGAAGAGGAGTCCTACTGATCTGAGCCAGAGGCCCAGCCTGAGGGGCGGATGCCTCAAGCCCACGGAAGATGGCCTCCTCCTGTGGGGCCGAGGAGCCCTGGGGGCTGTGTGGCCCCCTCCTTTCCTACAGCTCGGCCTCTGGCTGAGATCACTGGACTGCACTGGACTGGACTGGGGAGGGTCCACCCTCAGGAGGTGTGGGGCCCTGTGAGGTGGCCCCTGCTGGCCTTGGGACAGAAGGGTGAGGACTCAGGGACGTGTGGGTGGCTGCTGGCTGCTGACCGGCACCGCCTGGAGGCCCCAGGCTTTGCTGCTACCCCAGAGCCCTCGTGTCGACAGAGGCCCCAAGCCCATCCTGCTGGCAGCCGGTACTGGCACCCGGCTCCACGCCCCGGGAGGCACGGCTCCGCCAGTGTTTGTGGAGTGAACACACGGGCCTCCCAGCATGGTGGCAGCTCTGGGTAGGGGCTGGAGGCTACTGTGGACAGTGACCCTCTAAGGGGGTAGCAGACACTGGGCATGTGGGGTCACAGCGGGATGATCAGAGCGACTTGGGACCGAGGAGCCCTCAAGAGATGCCACACGTGCCCTGGATGAGGTGTCCACACCCCTGGGAGGCCGGACCCTCCTCCGGAAGAGGCTGTGAGAGCCAAAGAGAGCTGCTCCCCAGGCGTCCTGTGGCTGCTGGAGGCTGACGCTTCCCCTAGAGAAAGAAGAGCCCTGGCCGCTTCCTCAGTGGGCATTTGAGGCCCTGGGCCTAGTGGGTCCTCCTGTAGAAGCTTGGCATGCAGGCAGCAGGGGCTGGACGCTGGAAGAGGGTCGGCCAGGCTGCTCTGGGCAGGGGCTTGTCGGGGTCGTGGCTGGGGTGTGGCCACCTCCGGGGTCCAGAGCACCCCCTGGGCAGAGGCTGAGCTGCAGGTGCCCATTTCCAAGCTACCTTTCCATCGGCAGTTTCCAACACTGAGGTACGGGCAGGAGTGTCACGCCCTCGACCGCTTGCTTACGTGTGCAGTGAGCTGCTGCGTGTCCGCGTGTGAGGCGTGTTTCCACGCAGCTGCTGTGTGTGTGCGCACATGTTCTGGCTGCCCCGGCCTGAGGGGGCGTCACCGGCACCTCTGTGTCCTGGTACCCCTGGCCACGGCCCCTCCCCTTCCCTCCCAGGGAACGTAGGGTTTCTCTCGGTGATCCGGGCCTTCGGGGGTCTTCTCCCAGGTCCCTGCACGGGGCTGCCCAGGCCCCGCTGACTGGCCCCTGTTACCTCTGAACTCCCAGACTCACCTGGACCAGGGATGGCAGGAAGGGGCCAGTTCCCTCCTTCCCCAGGCCCCCGGGGCCGGTCCACTGAGCACCTCAGGCAGCTGAAAAAACAGAAAGAACCACTCGGGCTACCGTGTTTCAGGAGACTGGTGCCCTCACGGGCCCGGGGTGGCCTTGGGTGCCCTGACCGTGCAGCCCAGCCTCTAGCCCGGGCAGAGCCTTCCGCCCGGCGCGGCCTGAGCTTTGCTCACTGCCCCCTGTGTCTCGGCCTCCGCAGGGTCCCAGTGACTGTGTGAAGGGGGTGCCCTCTGGCTTCATCCCTCTGTGTGTGGGGCACGGGGGTGGGGGTGGCTTGCAGAGGCCCGGCCTGATCTTCAGCTTCGGGGCCTGACCCTGGACGGCACGTCCTCACCTGGGCCACAGGACCTGACCCTGGGCCGGGGGACCTGACCCTGGGCCTCAAGTGGGGTGGCTGCAGGAGGCTGAGAAGATGGCAGGGCGTCCGTCTGGCTGCAGGAGGAGGCCGAGGGGGTGGTGCCGCTGCTCCCGGGCTGTCTGAGGAGGGGCCTCCACGGCTCCTCTTGGCCCGGCCCGGGTTTTGGCGCTCCTGGGCCTGTGGCCACCCAGGGCCGCTGTGAGTCTCCCGGCTGCAGTGACACATCCCTCCCAGCTCTGCAGGCATCCGAGTCTCTGGGTGTCGGGGCCGTGTCCTCTGAAGCCTCCAGGGACACCGCTTCCTGCCCCCGTTGCCCGGGCTGGGGGATCCGCTCTGATCTCCGTCTTCGCGGGCCTCGTCCCCAGGCGTGTGTCTGGTCCCCGGCTCTAAGGAGCCGTCTGGGGACCTGGGCCAGCTCTCAGTCCAGGTTGGCCTGATCTCACAGCCCTGCATTTAATCACGCCTGCAGAGACCTAGTTCCAATTAGGTCTCGTTCTGAGCCCTGGGTGGCCACAGGCCCAGTTGCAATTAGGCCTTGAATTTAGGGAGACACTGTTCCACCCAGCACAGCACCTTTGTTCTGAGGTCAAGGCCAACCCTCAGACCCTCCCCAGAGGAGCTGACACCCAGTGAAGGGATGGATGAAGGGAACGGCAGGGCCAGCAACACCTGCCCGCAGGCATGGTGGGTGGATGGGTGGGTAGCTGGGGTGGCACCCCTCGTGGGGTGGCAGTGACCGAGTGGGGGGCACCCCTGGGGCCGGGTGGGTGGGTGGCTGGGGCTCCCTGAGGACTGGCTCTGACCTGCAGGCTGTGCCATCCACCTCTGCCCAACAGGCAGACGGGCCGGGGCCACAGCCTGCAGCTGTGTGGCACACAATGGGCCAGCCTTGGCGGGGATGCGGGGGTCTGATCCTGGCTAATGGCGCCTCGTATCCTTTGCATGGAGAAGAATTGTGTGAGTGTGGAGATCGTGTGGGGAGAGGTAGGCCACTTGATGGAGAGCCTTGAGCCCACCCTTTAAAGGAACAAGGCGTTTTTTTCAGCTTTTTTTTTTCCCATGTGGCTCAGACAGCTGGCTCCTTAAATATTAATCAGGGTCATTGAGATGCAAATGCGTGCCCACCACAGAAAGCCCCGCAGCTGCAGGGCTGGCACCGGACGCCCTGGCAGCCCAGGTGCAGCCCGGACTGGAGCCGGGCGAGAGCCACCTTCCCCGAGGACGGACGGGCACACGCACCCCTCGGCAGGAGCAAGGGTGGCGCAGGCCTGCTGGCTCTCGCTGGCTTTGGCAGGGGCTTGCCTGGTTCTCACTACCCTTAAAACACAGTGTTCTGGACAGGCAGATGCCAGGACGCCCGGCTCCTCTGGAGCGTGAGGTTGGGGGAAGGCGCCTGTGTTCCCGCCTGTGGTGCGTTCTAGGGCTGTGTTTAGAAGGGCCGGGGGGCACCTCGGGGTGGATGCAGCCACCTGGCTGAAGGGTCGCTCAGCGCTCAGCCTCCCCGGGGTCGACGTCAGTAGAAACACAAAATGGGAAGGAGAAGGCAGAGACGCCGGAGCCGCGATGGCCCCTCAGTGCACGCGTTAGGGACAGTCCCCAGCTCAGATCTTCATGACTCATGGGAGGCTTCGGGGACTCAGAAGTGCAGCCCAGGCTGGTGCGGTGCCTCACACCTGAAATCCCAGCGCTGTGGGAGGCCAAGGTGGGCGGATCACGAGGTCAGGAGTTTGAGACCAGCCTGACCCACATGGTGAAACCTGTCTCTACTAAAAGTACAAAAATTAGTCGGGCGTGGTGGCGGACGGCTGTGATCCCAGCTACTTGGGAGGCTGAGGCAGGAGAACCACTTGCACCTAGAAGGCGGAGGCTGCAGTGAGGCGAGATCGCGCCACTGCACTCCAGCCTGGGCGACACAGTGAGACTCTGTCTGAAAATAGCAACACCCCAGCACCAGGACAGGAGGCTCTCACGCGCCACAGTTAGAGAGGTTTTCTGATTCTAACAGTTTCTGCGTGGATCGGAACATATACACAGCAGTACACAGAATCCACGGTAAGCTGAAAAATGTCCACACCACAGGGTGAGCATCAGCGTGGCCACCACAGGTCCACAGCAGAGCAGCCCCCATGTCTCCAGCGTCTGTCCCCTTCCATGCGTGGCCGTGGTTCTGGTGTGTGGGCCTGCCAGCTGTCCTGCCATCTCTGAGCTGGGCTGTGGGCTTGTGACATGTGTGCAAACATCCCAGTCGTGGCTGTGACGCGGTGTGTGGAGGCTCCGTCCCCTCTGCCCTGGACGGCCCGTGGTCACTCGACATCTTTGTCTCAGGACTCTGCGGCTCTGGCCCCCTGGGTTTTGTGGCCCTGGAGCCTCCGTGTCCTGGTGCAGAGCCACTGGGCGTGGGCTTCGGCCAGGCAGACACTGCCCAGCTGCCCTTTCACCAGTGTTCTCTGCTCTGCGTCTCCCTGGGCGTCAGCGGCTCTTGGAGTCTGGCCTGGCACTGACACGTTTCAGCGCTTACTTCATTTTCCAGATCAACTTCTGAGGTGAGGTGGGCTCACGCCAGCAGGTGGGGGCCAGTTGTGCATGACTGCCAGCTCCATGCGGAGCGAGGACACGCTGGGGGCTTGATCGGACGTGGGCAGGGGTGGTGTCTATGTTCGTATGTGGAGATGGAGTCTTGCTCTGTCCCCCAGGCTGGAGTACAATGGCCCCATCTCAGCTCACTGCAACCTCCACCTCCCGGGTTCAAGCGATTCTCCTGCCTCAACCTCCCATGTAGCTGGGACCACAGGCACCCGCCACCATGCCCAGCTAATTTTTGTATTTCTAGTAGAGACGGGATTTTGCCGTGTTGGCCAGGCTGGTCTTGAACTTGTGACCTCAGGTGATCCAGCCACCTTGGGCTCCTGCAGTGCTGGGATTACAGGCATGAGCCACCGAGTCTGCCCCAAATTCAGTTTTTTAAATCATCATGGGACTCTTGGGTTTTCTCTTTCTTCGTCAGTTGTAGGGAGAGGGTTAGGGTTTGCGCTAGCGTCAGTTTTAGTGACCTGTGCGTTTTGTGGAATGCTTCTCATGTAATCTAGGACAGAGCTGATCAGGATCAAGCTGTTCGTGTATTACTGTACGATTCCCGTAGCCCCGCTGTGGAACTGTGGCGATGTCTCCTCTCCATTCTGGCTGTCTGTATTTTCTTGCCTTTTTGGGGGATCGTTGCAGCTGGAGGTGTATCCTTGTCACTGCTGTTCTCAGAGCAGCAGCCTGGGGTTCCCCGAGGTGGTTCTGTAACTAATGGGCCCTGGTTTCCTGCACACCCGTGTGTCCCCCGTGTCATCTGGACAGGGCGCCGCCTCCGGCCGCCGCACGTGCTGACGGGGCTTAGTGCCTCTCGCTTCCTTTTCGGAGTGCTCTTTTCTTCTCTGTGGTTCAGGTGAGTTTTGTTTATCTCGCAGGCCGCAGTGAAGGGCTTTGCGGTAGCTGGCTGTGGGGAGGTCTTTAAGGGACAACTTCCAGGTTAGGGAAAGGACGACGCAGGGGAGGCAGCCACCCACCCAAGATAAAAGGCTCGGGGCAGGGAGGAGGGGACAGGGAGGCCGGCTGTCTGCACACCAGCCTTCAGAGCTGACGGAAGCTTCCACGAATTTGCTTCCAGCAGTGGGCCAGTGACAGTCAACGCGGCTGTGACGGCCAGTCCAGGGCTGGTTTTTTTTTTTTTTTTTTT
>NW_016107759.1:903134-906595 GCF_001604975.1 Cebus imitator
ACGGGGTTTCACCATGTTGACCAGGATGGTCTCGATCTCTTGACCTCGTGATCCACCCGCCTCGGCCTCCCAAAGTGCTGGGATTACAGGCGTGAGCCACCGCGCCCGGCCCCCAGGGCTGGTTTTAAAGCTCTAACAGTCTGGACAGTGAGGTAGCAGCTGGGTGGGTGTAGACCACCCTGGGTCAGGTGTAGACCCTGGAACAGTGAGCCGCCAGCGCAGACTCAGCGGGGCCAGCTGCGGCCCCCAGCCTGGCTCTCAGGCAGAGCGAGGCCGCTATATCCCTGCAGGGAGGGTGGCACCCTCTGAGAGCCTCCAGTGCTCCGGGCTCCCCAGCGTGCGCTCAGACCTGGGGGTGGGCACGGAAGTCCCCATGCCTTCCCCTGCCTCGGGCCTGCGCTGCTGCTTCCCAGCACCCAGAGGTTTCCGTCCCTCCCGCACACGGGGCTTGGAGCAAGAAGGGAGGGAGGGAGGTGGCTGCGCAGGGCTTCTTGCTGGGGCATGGGGGCCCAGCTAAACGCTGGGTGGTGCGGAGAGCCACCAGCCTGATGTGGAAGGCCACTCGCTAAGCGCCACATGGGTCTGGGTGAGGGCTGGGTGGGCATCTGGAGCAAGCTGTCCAGGCGGTGACGGGCTCAGAATGGCCGGCATCGCCTGTCATTGGCTCACGTGGTCCTCGGTGAATTGATGTCTATATGTCCGTGACCTGGGCCATCACCAGAGCCTGCAGGACCATTGGTGGCTCCGTGTGGCACTTTAGTGGTAACCGGCATCCTCCAGGTGCCCCCTGAGGCTCGGTCTTCAGTGGCTCTAGCCCCGGGCCCGCGGCAGAGAAGGGACAAAGTGTATTCCCTGCCTGGCATCCTCAGTTCCACTGGCCCCTGGAGGGTGAGGCTCTGGGCCCTGGGGCAGGGAAGCCCAGGGTCTCAGGACGCTTAGGAGATTCTGCTTTGCTGTATTTGAAGAGGCTGAGATGAGGCTGACACATAAAATTAACCACTTAAAAGCCAGCAGTGTGGTGCATTTAACACTTCTACCTAGTTCCGGAAATTTCCATCACTCGCCCCCCCCACCCCGCCCCGAGAACCTCTGGACCCGTCAGCCATTGTGCCCGTTCTCCCTGCTCCCGCCAGCAGCCCTGAGTGTGCTGTCTGCCTCTTCTCTGCCATGCGTCCCTGTGGGTTTCTCTGTCCGGATGTTCTGGAGGTGGCATTGCCTGAGCAGTGTCTGTGTCTGCTGGGTTCACCCGGCACGAGGTTCTCAAGGCGCCTCCTGGCGTCGGGGCGTGGTTCCTCTTTGTGGCCGGGTAATGCTCACAGGTGACCACGCCTCGTCTGTTCATCCACTCACGCCTTCTGGGCTGCTGTGAGTGTCCCTGCACAGGCACGCCATGTCCCCGTCGCCAGCCCAACCAGGTCCGTGTGTGGACGTGGGGCTGCGGGTTCACGTGGTAATCTACCTTCGCCAAACATTCAGAGGAATTCCCGGAGTCTCCACGTTGCCACACTGTTTTGATGCATGGCAGGTGAGCCCCAAAGTGGAGCTTAGTCCGGGTGGGGTCTCGGCTTTGCACAGGAGAGCTCGACGTGAGCCAGACGTGGAAGGAAACAGCTTTACTGGAGAGGTGGGGTTACAGCCGTGGCTGTTCCTGTGGGGCCGGGCTACCTGCAGACGGACAGCAGCTCAGGGCAGCTTGCTGTCACGTTGTAGCCACCGTTTTTTTTTTTTTTTTTTGGATGGAGTCTTGCTCTGGTTGCCCAGGCTAGAGTGGAGTGGCGTGATCTTGGCTCACTGCAACCTCCGCTTCCCGGGTTCGGGTTCAGGCAGTTCCGCCTCAGCCTCCCGAGTAGCTGGGACTACAGGCTCACACCACCACACCCAGCTAATTTTGTATTTTTAGTAGAGACAGGTTTCTCCGTGTTGGAGAGGCTGGTGTTGAACTCCTGACCTGAGGTGATCCACCTGCCTCGGCCTCCCAAAGTGCTGGGATTACAGGCGTGAGCCACTGCAGCCGGCCAGAAATGTCGAATTTTGATGAAGCCATTTATTTTCCCTTGTTGCTGGTGCTCTTGGTGTCACATCCGAGAACTCACTGCCAAATCTAATGTCGCAGAGATTTTCCGTGTTTTATTCTAGGAGTTTAATAGTTTGAGCTCCCATGGTTAGGTGTTCCATCCTGAGTTTTTTGTGTTAATTTAGTGTATGCTGTTAGGAAAGGGACCAGCTTCATTCCTTTCCACGTGGAGATCGTTTTCCCAGCACTGTTTGCTGGAAAGACTGTCCTCTTCCCATTGCACGGTCTGGAGCTCCTGCCGGAGGTCACCTGGCTGCAGGTGCAGGGTGATGGCTCGGGTTGTTCCTGTGCTCCGTCCGTCTCCAGGTCTCCATGCTGCTGCCACACTTTGACGGGGGGCTTTGCTTTCTGCCACTGTGGGCCAGCTGTCACCATCTGTGATGCTCTTAGGCTGATCTAGAGCTCCATGCCCGTCCTGTGCACTCTCCACAGCCTCCATTTTCCCAAACCTTCCTGCAAAGCTGCGGTGAGAATGGCTGAGCGCCTGACCCTGCCAGGGAGGCTGCGCCGGGGACTCGGGCCTCCAGGCCACCTCTCTCTTCCCTAGGCCTGCAACTGACCCAGCAGATGCACGCTAAGGACCTGCTGTGGGACCAGGGGCAGCTTGGTGTTGGGGAGCCGAGCGGGCCCTGGGAGGCCGGGGGGGTTGCTGTGTGGGTGCTGGCAGTGGCTGCTCCTGCAAAGCCCCCTCCCCAGCCCTGACTGCACAGGGACCCCAGACATCTGGGGGTGATGGGCTCAGTGGGGTGAGGCCTCAGGGCCATCTGCCAAGGGTTAATGGGGTGAGGAGAACCTGGCCTTGGAGGGGTCAGGTCTGATGGGCCCCGGGTCTGGGGAGGGTGCAAGCCGTGAGCTCCAGCCAAGGCTGTCACAGCCTGACTCCAGGTCACCTGTCGGCCCCAGGTGAGTGGGACTCTGGCTCCAGCGACTGGACCCCCACCATGAGGGCCCCTCTGACTGCCGGGTGAGGGGTCTTCCTGAGCAGGGCTGGACACACAGGTGTCAGAGTCAAGGGCTCCCTGGAGTGGGTCCCCTGGCTGGGTCCAGGGCCTCCCCATTTTTGTGACCTTGGGGGCGTGCCGGGGGGGGTAGCAGATGTGTCCTCCACGGTGACACGCCCCCCAAAGGCTGGCTGAGGAGGACAGATCACACCATGGTCCCCAGGGGACTTCCTGACCACCGACCTCGGCCTGACACATGTGGGGGACATTGGCCCCATTGCCCCGGGACTCTGTCGCACAGAGCACAGGTGGCAGGGTGGGTAGCCGTCTCGCACTGGCTCTGTGGAGAGTTCAGACGAGGAGGAGGAATCCGACGGGCCTGATGGGAGGGTGAGGGCTGTGGTTCTGTGTAGAGGGAGCCCCTCGGGGGTGTGAGGCGAGGGCTG
>NW_016107759.1:906840-927582 GCF_001604975.1 Cebus imitator
TAGAGGGAGCCCCTCGGGGGTGTGAGGCGAGGGCTCTGGGGCCGTGCCATCTGGAAGATGGAAAGGCGCTGGCCGGAGCGGGTGGTGGACACACGGCGTCGGAGCACACTACACGCTACAGGCTGTTGCCCTGTGCTGCGTGACTTGACCCCAGACGCCCCGCCTGTCATGCTGCCCCTAGGTCCCCTGGGCGCCACGGCTGCCACCCCAGAGGGAGGAGGCAGTGCCTGCTCCAGGGCTCTGCAGGCCCTTCCTATGGTTCCAGGATGGTGCTGTGGCGCCTCGGAGCTGCCTGTTACTCCTACCATGGGCTCCTGCCCTGCCCCACTCGCCCAGGACCTGCAGCCCCATTACAGGGTGTCCGGGAGACCGGGGACACACGGCTGCTCTGGGCCAAGAGGAGCCTGAACCAGGGCAAGGGGCCCCGGGAGGAGGGGCTGTGGGATCTGGGGCCACATGGGAGGGCTCCAGGCAGGGGGCTCGCAGGGCTGCTGGCTCCTCCTGCCTCCCCCGTGCAGAGGCCAGGTGGGGACACCCCTTAGCGCCAGCGTTTCCCAGGTGATGGGTCCCTTGTCTGAGACACCCACCCCTGAGCTGTGCCACAGGGCCGGGCCCCACCCACAGCAGAGTCCCTGGGACGGACCCCGGGGCCGACAGCTCCTCGTGGTCGCTCTGGCAGACTTGCTGGCTCCTGGCGCGTCCCTCTGAGGCCCCGTCTGTCCCTCCACAGACACAGGGCGCCCTGTTTTCCCAGGAGCTGGAACACGGGCCCTCTGTTCGCACCTGGCCAGACTCCCCCTGGGCGGGCCTCGGGGGACTCCACACAGACCCGCACTGTGCCTGGCCTCCTCTGCCTGAACCCCTGTGTTGTCCCCGCCGTAGCCCCCACAGTGGCTCCGCCGTGGGCAGCGTCGCTCCAAGTGCTGTGGAAGGGGCGGGTGGCTGCCCCCCAGGCGGGGGGAGAGGAGAGGGCCTCTGTCCTCCTGACCTTTCCAGGGACCCAGCCTCCCCCGCATCCTGGGTGGGGGGATGCAGCCCCGCAGCTTTGCCCCCCTCTGGAACCCCCGGCTGGTGGTTCTGCTCAGCCCAGTTAGGCCTAAGGACTCCTGAGGCAGGGACTGGAAAGATCACCTGGCAAAGCCCCCTGCCCTCACCCCTCCCCCATTTGCCCCTCAAGCCTGGGTCCCACTGGGTCACCTGCTCCCCAGCAGTGGAGGGTGGGTGGGGGGCACGGTCCCCGCCGAGGGGAGGGAGGGATGAGGGCTTCTTCATCGAAGTCGTTTGTTTTGAAGCACTCTGGTCCATGGTAGAAGAACAGGAGTAATAGAAAAATATGCACTCGGGGCTGTGTGTCCCCTGACCACCAAAGGGTGTCGGAGAGGCTGTCCTCCAATTCGGGCTTCGTCAAGGCCCCAGAGACAGCATGGTCCTAGCCTGGAGGGCTGGGCTGGCAACGCTGAGACCCCAGTCACCAGGGAGGAAACGGTCCAGAATGCACGTGTGCCCAGCTGTGTCCCTGTGACGACGGCATGTATGCACCTGCAGGTGTGGGGTTCGAGGAGGCTCCAGGGGGGGTGGAGATGGCAGTGAGGACAGAAAATGCCCATCCCCAACCCCACATCCTGGCTGGGCACGTCCAGGTCCCTGTGGGGCGAGTGCTGGGCTGCCCCAGACACCACGGGGCCTGGGCGGGAACACACTATGGAGGGGTGAATAGAAACCAGCCCCCAGCATGCTAGGGACCCCAAGAGGTCCATGGCCTGAGGCCGGGGCTTTACTGGAAACAGGTGTCAGGATGGCCACTGTTCCGACTCTGGGGGTGCAACGGCCCCAGGTTGGGCCTGGTGGACGGGAGAGCAGAGCCCCGAGCCCCCTGCCGGCGCCTGGGACAAAGGTTGGCCTGGATGTGGGGCCCCCACTGCTGTTCTCTCCATGTCCCTCTTGGCAATGCCGGGCCTGGGTCGGGCCCAGGGAAGGGCAGACGTCGCTGAGCAGCTGCAGGGCTGGGTCTTCGCCTTTATTTCTGGTGCATGCCTAGAGGGGCTCGGGCAGAGGCTCCCCCCGGTCCCTGAAATAGGCCCTCAGCTCCTCCAGGCCAAGTGGGGGGAAGTAGGCGCCGATCCTCTTCCGCACCCACCACTTGCCCTGCGCGGCGTGGCTGCCCCCGGGGCGGCTGAACTTGTACTGGTAGTGCTCTCCTCGGACCCACCTGCAAGGGGGCAGCGTCAGCCTGGGGCTGCTGGGACTCCCAGCCCAGGGTTCCCCGAGGAGAGAGGGGCTGCAAGAGGAGCCCCCACAGTGAGCATAGGCCGACCCGAGCAGCCCCCAGCAGGGCGACCGTCCCCGTCCACACCCCAGCAGTGAACAGCGCAGCAAAGCGGGGAAGAGAAGCCAGGGGTGGCGCAGGGTGGATATGGGGCAGCTCTAGGAGAGGAGACCCGGCAGGGACCACATGGCAGTGACCACCGGGAAGGCTGGGGCTTCGTGGCTGGCACGGAGCAGGCCCGACGCTGTTCCCAAGGCCCTGATTTGAGTCTCAAGTGACTCCTGCCTGGGAAGGTGCTGCCCACGGCGTGGCGGCTCCACCATCAGGCCAGCCCTGGCTCAAGGTGACCAGGGGTTTCTGTCAATGAGGCAGCCCGACACTGCGAGGGAGCCAGGCCAGGACCCCACTGCCTGAGGGCGTGGCCCTGGCCTCCCTCCCTGAGCTGTGGAGACTCCGGCTGCCTGCTGTTCTGGACCAGCACCCCATCTCCCCTGGACCGGGGCAGCGGCAGGTCTCTCGGCTGAGCATTGTGGATGCCCCAGATGACTCCTGGTGCCTGGGCGTGGTTTGGGCCCCCCTGGGCTTTGGTCCTGTGCCGGCAGGCCCTCACTGGCTCTCGGAGGCCTGGGCCTCGGGGTGAGACGAAGCCCCTCGAGTGTCAGGTTTGCTTGGCTGTCCAGGTCCCCCCCGCCAGCCCCACCCATCACTCCAGGCCCCCGCCCCAGTTGAGCAGCAGGTGTGGAAGCTTCTCAGCCCCTAGGGCAGAGCTGGACCCCAGCCGCTGGATGAGTGTGAGGACGCAGCCGTAAGAGGACTCGGGCCCCCTGATGGCCCCTGGGATGAGCCCAGGCCAGCGCCGGTGGCTTCACAGCACCCCAGGGCCCGCGCCCGACGGTCTGGGGTGCTGTTGTTATCTGGGGCTTCCCTCGACCAGCACACAGCTGTGCTGTGGGGGTCTGGGAGGAGACCTTGGGCCGTGCCCCTTGGGCTGGGAGGGTGAGGACCTCTGCGCCCGCCCTGCCCCTCCTGGCTCTGGGTCTGGGTATGTGTGATGGATGACAGGTCCTCTCTCCTGGAGTCAGAACTGCCCAGAAAAACTGGGAAGGTAGTGACCCTCTGGGTGGGAGGGGTCCCTGAGGCCCCTGCTGGGAGAGAGGGATCAGCAGCTCCAAGAGGAGGGGTTGTGTCTTAGGAAAACCTGCCAGGCACTCAAGACTGAGGGCAGTGGGGGCAGCTGGTGGCTCCGTCCACTCCGGGAGGGCACTGCCCACTACCCCAGGACCCCAGGGTCTTTCCTGGACACCCTGGGCCCGGGGCCACCATAGCTTTTCCTGGCTGTGTGGATAGCAGTGGCCGGCAAGGGGAGTGAGGCCAGGCGGCACCAAGCAGAGAAGTCACGCTGGACCCCACAGCTGCCCTCTGAGCAGCCTGTACCAGGTGGAGGGGCCAGGGGCTGGCGTGAGGTGGTGAGGATGTTGAGCAGCGGTGGCCGCATGATCCCCGCACATGCTCCTGGCCCTTGCTGGGGGAATGGGGACCCCACTCAGGCCTACCCTGTCCCAAACCTGCATTTGGCGGGGGTCCCAGGAAGGCCTCTGCAGTGGGGTTGCCCATCTTTCTCAAATTCCCAGTCTCACTTTCTTCTCCTTCCCCGGACAGGGTCAGGCCTGGGGGGACTGGGGCTGGTCTCTGACACCAAGAGCTGGAACAGCAGTTTGGAAAGGGTCAGAACCCTCTGTGCCAACTGGCAGGTCGGTGGGAAGGGGCCCCAGGCCCCCAGCGGCCTGAAGGGTTGCATTTCATTCCCGCAGACAGACTACCCGCGAAGGCCATGGCACTGTCCCCAGCAGACTGGGGTGTTTAAAAGGGGACCTCCCAGCCTTTATAATCGGCCCGCACTGACACCATCTTGCCATCTTGCACAGCTGGAGTAGGGATCCCAACCAGCGCCCGGACCCCTGTGCCCTTCCACACCCACCCCCCTTCTGCTTCCTTGATGATTTCAAGAGCATCATCGGAGTGGAATCCTACAGCAGGTGCCTTCAGGACAGGGGCTGCTGGCTGGGCGCAGTTCTCAGCGAGGCGTCGCGCGGCATGAGCGCGCCCTAGTGTGGGCGGTGGTTCTGCTGAAGGACAGCTGTGGTTTTTTTGCAGCGTTTGTCTGTTAAAGCTACCAGAAACCTCCGCATGGGTTTCTGCATGAGCCTGGGTTTTAACTCCGGTCTAGACGTCCATGGAAGCAGCTGTTGTGTCACATGGCAACCTTGGGTTTTGTTTTTTTGAGAAGCCATGCTCCCCTCCCAGCCACATACGCGTGACGGGACTTCTCGGCCTCGGTGCCAGCGTGCGGGGGTGTTGCTATTTCATTCCAGCCCTTCTGACAGGGTGCAGTGGTGTCTCCCGGGGGTTCTCGCTCACCTCCCTAATGACAAACGTGTCTCAGGGGCCTCTGTGCCGTCTGTGTGTCGTTTCCGGTGGAATGTCTCTTCCTGTGTTCATTTTCTAATAAGATGATTTCACTGTTAAATTTTAAAACTTCTTTACGTATTCCGGATTTTAGCCTGTTGTCAGGTATGTGGCTTGCAAACATTTTCTACCAGTCTGTAGCTTAAAAATATTTTTCGTCGTCTTAACGGGGTCTATGGAGCAAATTGCTTTTAATTTTAATGAAGTTCCATTTACCAGTTTTTCCTTTTACAGACCATCCTTTTAGAATCAAGTATAATGGCTCTGCCTGGCCCTACCTCCCAAATATTTTATTTTTTCCTGAATATTTTCCCCAAAGGTTGTATTTTTTTGAGATGGGCTTTGGGATGTCGCACAGGCTGGAGTGCAGTGGCGTGATCTCGGCTCACCGCACCGCCGCCTCCTGGGTTCAAGTGATTCCCGTCTCAGCCTCCAGAGTAGCTGGGATCACAGGCACCCACCACCACACCTGGCTAATGTATTTTTAGGAGAGATGAGGTTTCTCCGTGTTGGTCAGGCTGGTCTCGAACTGCCAACCTCAGCTGATCCGCCCGCCTCTGCCTCCCGACGTGCTGGGATGACAGCCGTGAGCCACCACGCCCGGCCTCACTTACTAATTCCAGGAGTGGTTTTGCTGGATTCCGTGGGCTTTCCTACAAAGACGATGGTGTTCTCTGAGAACAGGCACAGTTTTGTTGCTTCCTTGGTGATCTATATTAATTTTAATGGAGTTCAGTTTATCGGTTTTTCCTTTTACAGATCAACCTTTTGGTATCAAGTACAACTCTGCCCGATTCACACCCTTGTCCTGCCGTACTGCGGCGGCAGGCCGTCCAGCACCGCGGGATACCATGGTTGGTGCAGACAGCCTTTCTTGTTCTGGATCCCAGCGGTGGAGGGTGGATTCCTTCCCCGGTGGGTAATGCTGGCTGTGGGGTTTCCGCAGATGCTCTGTATCCAGTTGAGGAAGTTCCTCTGCTTCTCTATTTTTCCAAGAGGGTAAATCATGAATAGATGTGAAGTTTGTCAAGCGCTTTCCCTGCACCAATGGATACGATCACACAAGTTACGTCTTCAGTTGGTTACCAAATACAGAACCACCTTTATCCCTGGAATAAGCCTTACCTGGTCATGGTATGTAATTCTTTGTTATATATTTCCAAATTATATTTAGTAACTTTTATTTTTTTTGAGACAGTCTCACTGTTGCCCAGGCTGGAGTGCAGTGGGGCTATCTCGGCTCAGTGCAACCTCAGCCTCCCGAGTAGCTGGGACTACAGGCGCACGCCACCACACCCTGCTAATTTTTTGTATTTTTAGTAGAGACAGGGTTTCACCATGTTGGCCAGGCTGGTGTTGAACTGCTGACCTCGTGATCCACCCGCCTCAGCCTCCCAAAGTGCTGGGTGACAGGCGTGAGCCACCGCGCCCGCCTCTTCATTTCTGATATTGGCAACTGTATCTTCTCCTTTTGTCATTCTTACTAGAGGTTTGTTGATTTTATTGGTCTTCTTAAAGAACCATCTCTTTGATTCAGTAAGTTTCGCTGTTTTTGATTTCATTTTCCACTTGTCACTATTTTCTTACTGCTCCTTGCTGGGAATCTTTCCCTGCTCACAGAATCTTGAGCTTAGATGATTTTTCATACTTTTTAAGAGATGGGGGTCTTCCTGTGTTGCCTCATGGCAGGAGGCTGGCTTCACACTCCTGGGTTCAAGCAATCCTCCCACCTCAGCCTCCTGAGTTGCTGGGACTACCGGTGTGTGCCGGCACCCAGCTGAGGTTGGATGACTGAGCCGAGATCTTCGCTCTTCGCTAACCTCTCACGTCCCTTTTCTAACGTAGGCATCTGGTGCTTTCCCCCTCATCCCTGGTTAAGTACATTCCACATGCAGTTAACACGTGTCAACGTAACATGACATGTTACGCTTCTCACTGACTTCCGTGAATCTCATTCGGTCCTGTTTGTGGATGATGGTGTTCTTTTATGTTCTGGCTAAATCTGCGTCTCGTGATTCTGTCAATGGTGGGGAGAAGGGTGTTGGAGCGTCTGACTGTAATTGCCGATCTGTCCGTTTCTCCTCCTCCGCGTTTTGCCGACCTGTGCTTAGTGCGTGCACACTTCGGGGTGCTGCGTCTGCTTGGTGGGGTGACCCTGTTCTCACTCTCCGAGAATTTTTGCAGAGTGCTGCCTCAATGTTGATACAGTCACTGCTTTATTTTCATCACCATTCACGTGAGTGTTTCTGTCCTTTTGAGCCTGCCTGTGCAGACGGTCACTAATGATGGGTTTTTCCACCTGACGACGGTATAGAAACTGCTTTGAGTGCCTATGCGACCACTCGGCTTTTCACTTTTAATGCAGTATTCAGTGAATCACGTAAGATACTCAAGACTTCATTATAAAATAGGCCGTAGGTTACGTGACTGCCCACTGCAGCCTCACATAAGTGTTCTGGGCATGTCTGAGGGAGTAGGTGAGGCTGAGGTCCGACTGATGTTTGGTAGGTGTCCTAAATGCATTTTTGATTTATGTTTTCAACTTACAGTGGGTTTATCAGGGCCGAGGCTCATGATGCATATGTTTAAGTTACTATTTTTTTTTTTTTTTTTGAGACAGGGTCTTCTTGTGTCTCTGGCTGGGCACAGTGGCTCACGCCTGTCACCCAGCACTTTGGGAGGATGAGGCGGGTGGATCTCCTGAGGTCGGGAGTTCAAGACTAGCCTGGCCAACATGATGAAACTACTGTCTACTAAAAACACAAAAAAATTAGCCAGGTAGTCCCAGACTGGAGTGCAGTGGCATGATCCTGGCTCACTGTGGCCTCAGCCTCCTGGGCAGTCAGGATTATAGACACGCACCACCATGCCTGGCTAATTTTTGTGTTTTTGGTAGAGAGGGTTTTGCCATACTGGCCATTTTGAGCTCCCGACAAGTGAGAAGCCTGTCTGAGCTCCCAACGTGCTGGGATTACAGGAATCAGCCACTGCACCTGGCCAGTCATTTAACTGTTTAGTTAGATCATTTACATTGAATATCAAGTCCAGCGTGGTACTTCTTGTTTTTCCCAGCCTGCTCTCCTATGGGTTTGGGAAGTTCTTGGAATTCATTTTGATTTGTCAATAGGGCATTCCAGTGTATCTCCTGTCCAGGCTGTTTCCTGGTTCCGGTGTAGCATCTCCTGTCCAGGCTGTTTCCTGGGGGTGGCCTCGCCACTGCTGGGTGGTAGTGAAGGCTCTTTCTGCTGGTTTTCACTTCATACCACTCTGGGGCGGGAGGAGCCCCCCAGTGCTGCCAGGGCTGGGGGAGTCCAGGTTGCTCCTGTGTTCTCCACCGACGCCGTACCCACGGGGGTCCTTCCTGCCCACTGGGATGGAAATGTTGGCCTCCGCTGGCAGCACCCCAGCAAGGGGAGTCCAGGTCCCTACCCCGTCCCTTGCCGGGGTGGGTGGCCCGTGGTTTCTCCGTGGTGCGGGCTGGAGTGGTGGTGAGTTTCTCTAAGTTTCCTGTCTTGCTAGGCTGCTCTTTGCTGGCCCTTTACCAGAGAGGGCAGATTTCTGTGGAGGTGTTCCTGCTGCCTCTGCGCCCCTCCATCCCCGCCCTCCACCCTCCAGACAGCGGGGAGAAACCCCAGGGGGTGCAGCCGTCTGGCTCTCAGTGAAGTGTTCCTGGAGGGAAAACCTAGAGCTGTGTTTTCTGTCGGAATCGGTGGCTGATGGTGCGGGGGAGGGTTGGGCAGTCCAGACTCCGCTTGATCTTATCATGTGGGGTGGGGAACGCAAAGGCTTGTCAGCGTGGCCCCCCAGCCCCAGGTCTGGCCACGTGGGAGTCTCCAGTCTTTCACGCCCTGCCCCCTCCCACAGCCCAGTGGGGCCCAATCCCTGCCTCTGGCCCCCAGCCCTTGACATCTCCCTCTGCACCCAGCTTTTCCACATGGTGTCCAAAAAGTCATCCAGGGTCAGGGGAGGAGGGTGACTTCCCCCATGGCCACCGCCTCTGGCTCCTGAGAATCTGACTCGGCATTGCTCCCTCCTCGGGATGTCACTGCCCGGGGGGGACCAGCCTGCAGGGCCCACAAGGCTCTCACTTCGGTCCCCTGTCCACGAGTCAGAGCCACCCCCCCGACCTCAGCCCCAGACACTCTCGGCTATGACATCCCGGGGTGTGCAAGTGTCGGTCCGGCACAGCTCACCACGGGCCCCGTGGGCTCCTCTCGCCACGGCAGGTTTGGTTTGGGGGGGGCTGTGAGGCAGGGGTGGGACCAGCCGGGATGCCAAGGCTGATGGGGTCCTCATTTTGCTCCCAGCAGGCCCCACCTGACGCCTGGATTTTGGGGAGGGTGTCCTACCTGGGTGGGGGCCTGCCCTCGAAGGGGCTGTGTGCCAGCAGGGACAGGGCCGCGGTGTCGCCGGCCAGCAGCTTGGCGGCCAGGCGGAGGATCCACTCGTTGTGTTCGTAGGTCTGGGAGGAGAGGGTGGGCTGGGACGCTGCGCTGCGTGCTCTCCGGGCGCAGCCCCTCCCGACACTTGGCCGTGCCCTCTGCTCCCTCCCCCGCCTGCCTCTCGGTCTGCCCAGTGGCATGTGGTGCTAAGGCTTTCCCGGAGGTGAGCTCCCTGGGTGGCTGTGCCCCAGTTCTTTGGCTGGGGTCCCTAAGGGGCACCTGTGTCACGTGCTCCTTGTAGCCCTGACTACTCCTTCCCATGCCGGCTGCTGTCCTCGCCCCCTGCCTGTCCGCCCCAGCTCACTCTGTGCTCTGCCTCCCTGAGGCTCCATGTCCTGGCGGCTGAGACAGGACGGGGAGGACAGAACGAGCTACTCGGTCTGTGGGTGCCTCAGCTGCCCTCAGCCTGGGGGATGCCTTCCTGTTTTCTGAGACAGGGTCTGGCTCTGTCCCCGAGGCTGGAGTGCAATGGCACCACCATCTTGAGGCTGCAGGGTCGGGCTCAGCCGGTCCTTCCGTGGCTGAAGCCCCAGGCGCCGCCCTCCCCTGCTAGCTAACTCCGGTGTTTTCTGTAGATACAGGGTCTGGCTACGGCGCCCAGCCATGAGGCGCTGCCTGGCACGGGCTGGGCTGTCACATGAGGCTCCGCCTGAGGCTGGGCCTGGATGTCTGTGGGCTCAGCTCTCATCTCAGGCAGGATCCCAGCTCCCCTCAGCCTCCCTTCCCCCAACCCCCTCAGTGGTCGCTCTAAGCACCTGCAATCTGCAGGCAGCGGTGGGCTAAGGTGGGTCCGTGCACCCACCAGGGACTGACTCCCACCTGGAAGGCGGCGAACCACATGAGCCAGTCCAGGCGGTAGTGGTAGGGGGAGATGAGGCAGGGCCGTCTGCTGGGGTCTCCCGGCTTGCACTTGAATTCAAAGTCCTCCCACACGGCGTCGGGGGCACTGGCATTGGGGCTGGCGGTGCCCTGCAGGACCACCTCCGTCCGCTCCTTGGTCACGCTGCCAGGAGACCGGGGCAGGTCAGGCCCACGTCACACACCAGCCGGGCTGGGGGGGCCGGGGGCTACCCGACAGTCCATCCTGGCCCATGCGGGGGGCCTGCATCCCCCACCCGCCTCCTGGGCTGGGGCTACTGAGTGGCTGTCCCTGAGGAAGCATGGTGGGTGTGGCTCTGCCTGGTACCTCACTCGAGGGCACCTTCCCTGCCCCTGAATACGCAGCTGGCACGTGCACCACACCCCTCAGCAGCTCAGGGTGGACACCAGAGGCCAAGGGGCCAGCCCCAGGGCAGGAAGGGCACCTGGATCCTGAGGCACTGCCTGTGTGCAGATGCCACCACCTGGCATTCCAGGGCCGCAGCTGACCTGCCTGGTGCCCTTGGGCACCTGCCTCACAGGACCGGGATGGCAGAGGCTGGGTCAGGCTGGGGCAGGGGACTCATGGGGTCATGGGGGCCCACACCCCAGCCCCGCCTGGGTGTGGCTGGTCAGGGCCGAGTCTCCCACGTACCTCCCAAAGGCCCCGTAGGTGTTGACAATGCGTAGAGGATTGAAGGAGGTGTTCATGACCTGCCTGGAGCTCATCAAGTTGAGGACCACGGGCACGCTGAGCCAGGCCAGCAGGACGCCCAGCGAGACATTGGCTGCACGCCGCACTGCTGAGCCTGCGGGGGGAGTTCTTCCAGGCGGGGCTCTCAGCTGCCCCCTGGCCAGCCCCTGGGGAGACCCCCACTGCTGCTCACTAAGGCCCAGCTGTCCCAGGTCCTGGGAACAGAGCAGCGCCTGATGTCACCATGTCTGGTTCCACAGCAGACAGGGCTGACTCACCTCCTACGCTGGGACCTGCAACCCACACAGGCAGCCTGTGGGGCCTCGGGGCTGGCACTGCCCAGCTTTCCCATGCCCGTGGGCCCTGGGGTAGGATTCCCTTCCCCACCGCCCACAACTGATGAGGCAAAGCCACCTACTGAATCTGGGCTCAGGCCGGGCGCCTCGGGTTTCCCTCTGCAGCTGCAGAACTCGGTCCTTCAGGCTGCCGGGACCGGAGGGGAACAGGAATCCCAGGGTGGCATCATCAAAGCAGGCCAGGCTGGGCACCATGGTCAGCCAGTTCAGGAAGCTGAGGTTCCCACTCACGATGAGCACAGCCTGCGGAGACACGGCTGCTGAGACTCAGACGGTGGAACCTCGCTTCCCGGAGCAGGGGCCCCTGCACCCAGCTCTGCCCTTGCCACCCCCAGCCCTGGCATCACAACCCAAACCCAGCTGTGGCTTCACGGTGGGGGCAGCAGCTGCCATAGAGTTGCCTTCCGGCAGGTGCTTCCAGAAAGTTCTTCCCGTGACTGCACGTTTCTGTGCAGGTTCTGTCTGTCTGTTTTAGTGATCCACAAGGCTGGGGCTCCTTACTTGCGGGGGGACGCCTGCCAGGGCCATGCTGGAGGAGGGCTGGCACGCCACACTGAGGAGGCTGCGCTCGGAGAGCAGGTGCCCGGGACGCCCCTCAGCCGACGGGCGACACGGACAACGGGAGCCAAGGGCACCACCAGGAACGCCCCCACGCCAAAACACAAAATGCAGGGAAGCAAGACATGGGCACAGGACGTGGTGCCACGGAGATGAACAGCAGGGGCGAGGAGGGGCCGCGTGCAGGGCTGGAGCACGGCCGGGAGAGCTCCAGGGAAAGACGCAGGTGTGAGCAAAGCCATGCAGCGGGAGGGACTTGGAGGGGCCCGGCTCTGGACACCCCTGCAGGCCAGGGAGTGATCGCAGCTGGCAGCACTGGACACGGAGCTGCTGCGGAGGTCACAGGACAGCCAGCCTCACCACTGCCGCTGCTGCAGAGGCATCGGGGAGACAGAGGTGGCTTGCGTGGCCTGTCGCCCTGCATGGCCGAGGGGTCTTCAGCTGAGTTGGGGAACCGGGGTGAGCAAGACACGGGCGTGGCTTCCTCGGATGGCTCTGGTCGCGTTCTGTCGGCCAGATTTGATGGGGCAAAGCCCAGCCTTTAATCCCGTCACGCAGGAGCAAGGCTGAGGGCACAGGCACCACGTCTCAGGAGGGGTCGGTGCGGGTGGAGTGCGTCGGTTTCACGGGTGATGATGGCTTTTATCAACTGAATTCACAGCTCTCCTGGGCTAATTTGGAAAAATGGTTTTCCTGGTTCTGAGCCCAAAAATCATTGTTTCCTACTCTCCCGTTTACAATGTTACCAAACCCCTGTGCCAAAAACAGCCCCGCCACACCCGGACTGAGCATGACCAGGGCTGGTCTGGGGCACGGGCGCAGGGACGCCCCAGGCACCACTGGAATGTGCTGCTCTCCATTCTCCGTGCCACAAAGCTCGGGCCTTTGCGCCCCTTCCCTGTGGTCAGCCTGACTAGCAGACAGGACCAAAGCGGCGTGGGGCCTAGCCTGAACCAGCGCCCGTTCTGAGGCCCGGCCACACCAGAACCACCCAGGGCTCCGAGCTCCTGCCTGCGTTGGTCAGGGTAGGCCTGGCCTGAGTGCATTTCCAAAGCCGCCTTGGGTCATCCTGACGTGAGCCCAGTGGGGGACCAGGGCTCCATGGAGCACAGATCTAGGGGGTGACATGTTTCTGAGGAAGCTCCGGGGCTCAGGGACATGGGGCCGTGATCCACATGAGGCGCGGCTCTCGCCTTCCATCTGGTCAGCTGTTTTGTTATGAAAACGCAGTTCCGTAGAGTGCACGGCCCGAGCGCTCCCGGGGGACCCCGTCCTTCCGTGTTTTTCTTCCAGCATCACTGAGCCATCTCCTCAGAGGAAAATCAATCTTCTCACAACCCTCCCCATCTGTGCTCGCCTCCGGCTGGTGGAGCCCTCGTGAGGTGAGTGCAGCCCACAGATGACCCGGCCGGCACAGGAAGAGGAGCTTGAGTGACGGAATCCTGCGCCCAAGAGACACGGCAGCAGATGTTTGGGGGCCCAAGGAGCGTGGCCCCAAGAAGGAAGAGGGGCTCTCTGGATGCAGCCTCTGGCCTCTCCACTGAGGATGTGCTGTGCTCTCAGGTGGGCACTCTGGTGGGCGTGAACCCATGTCTCTCTGGTGGGGGACAGAAGTGGCGGGCTGCATAGACAGAATCTGCCTTAGGTGAGGTCTGAGACGGGCCCATCGGCGTCCACAATGGCACTGCTCTAGAGCCCTGTGCCCGACACATGGGAACGCAGCCAGCCTTGCCAAGGAATCAGATTCCAGCACATGCCCCGACAGAGACGGACCCCGGGTCCTGATGCTCAGGGAAGAGGCCGGACACGAGGCGCACATGGACGATGCCAGTCGCATCCAGAGACGAAGCCCCAGTGGCCGGTGGCACCCAGCACAGGGTGTGGGGTATGGGCACTTCTGGAACCAGGCGGTGGTTGCGGCACACTCTGAACACGCTGGATGCCTCTGAGTTCACTTCAAAAGCGTGAACTTCCCATCGTTGAGCTCAGGGCCCGGGACACAGCCTCGGAAAGCTGGCCTGCGTGTGGGGCGGCCGGGGTAGGGAGCCCCTGTGAACAGCAGGCGCCTTGGAGGCTGCAGGCCTGAACTTACCCGCTACCCCTCCCACCCTGGTGGAGGCTGACGGCTCCCGTGGGGTGCTGGCTGGGCGGCCGGGCTGGACGGTCACTGCTCACGTGTGCCTCTCCAGGCAGGCAGTGGCCCCAGGGCCGTGCAGAACCCTCCGGAACAGCTGTGTAAACTGTGCGTGGGAGCAGGGAGGCTGCTCATGTCTCAATCCCACAAAGGAAGGAACATGGGAACACATGGAACCAGAACGGGCTCCAGGGAGGGGGCGCTCAGAGGCGGCCCTGGGTCTCAGGGTGCTCGGCTGGCACAGGCGAGGGCACGGCCCCAGGCAGGGGGCTGCAATGTTAGCGCAGGTCACTCTCAGCCCCACAGCACGTGCCCCAAACACCCTTTGGCCTGTCTGCCTGTGAGGCAAAGGCCCTCATCCAAGACCCCACCCTGCCTGTGAGGGGCCGGGCACATCGCAGCCGGGACAGCTGGCCCACCAGCCTCTCCTCCTCGGGGGACACCAGGCCAGGCTGCAGAGCCACGGTCCCGGCTGCTTCCACCTCGTCCTGGAGAGGTGGACATGGCCTGAGCTCCGAGGCCCGGCTCTGTCCCCTCCCTTCGTCCCCACTGTCCTCCACCACCTACCCACCAGGCAGCGGACTCCAAAACTGGGCTGGAACCGGGGGGACCCGCAGCCCGGCCATCACACCTGGGCGGGTCCCTGTCTGCCTGCACTGGGGCCGTTAGTCCAGTTCTCATCCCACCCCCGGGCCAGGTTCCTGCATGCTGAGGCACAGGACATGGTTGGGGGCCTCTGGTTCCAAGGTCCCCTCCCATTCCGTGATGGGGACACGCATCATGGTTGTGGGAGTCCACAGAATGAGGGACGCCACGCATGGCCCTCCCATCAGCAAGCATGTATCAACCCTGCCCAACGACTCTTAACTGCCTCAGCCGCTGCAAGTCCCTGAGGGCAGGGACACGGGGGACGGGGGAGAGGGGATAAGGGAGCCTCTGTCATCCCTGCAGTTTTCCTGTAAATCTAAAACTGTGCTAAAATAAGTCTATTAAAACGGAGCTGAAACACTGGAGCGACCGCTGCAGGGGGCTTGGGGTGGGCAGAGGACCCTGGGATCATGGTGGCAGCGATGCTGCCCACACTGAGACCTCCGGTAAGTCCCCCGGCCAATAACCACTGAGGAAACGGTCTTCCTTCTCCATCGGCGGGGGGAAGCTAACAGGAAATGCAAGAGAAAGATACAAAGAACGTGAGCCAGGCTGGCCCTTGAACTCCCTGTGCCCACTGCTGCTTCCTTTCTTCTGCAAACACACACGCCAGGCGAGCTGCAGCCCCAGCCCACATCCGTCTCCTTATGTAAGCAGACTCGCTCTCTACCTCGCCACAGACAACCCTGCCCCTTCCCCTCGCTCACGTGCCCACCTTATCTAGAAAAAAGTTTAAAGATTCAGTCAATCAAGTCTAGCTTACATTGTGTAGTCGGCGATCAGCAATGACACTTTTCATCCTCCTTTCTCATAACCAGCCATAGAACAAGCACCCTCTGCGCAAAAATATTCACTTTGCTGAAAAAATCCTGTACTAATTTTCCTCACAACCCCAAGCTCTATTTCTAACAAAGAACAAAAGGACGTGGAAATCAGTCCAAGCATGTCCGTGGGGCTCCAGGGGCCCGTTACTGAGAAGGACAGCCAGGCTGACCTTAATGGTGGCCTCGCTCCTCAGGAGCTGCAGTGAGGACACAGGCCCAGGGGCGGGGCGCGGTGGCGCACACCTGCAGTCACGGCCTTTTAGGAGGTCGGGCAGGAGGAGTGCTCAAGCCCCCGAGTTCAAAACCAGCCTGGGCAACACAGCAAGACACCCAGCTCTAAAAAAAATTAAAAACCTCCAGGCATGGTGGCACCTGGAGTCCTGGCTACTTGAGAGGCTGAGGTGAGCGAATCACCTGAGGCAGTGAGCTGAGACTGCTACTGCACTGCAGCCTGGGCGACAGGGTAAGACCCTGTCTCTTTAAGAATAAGGACACAGGCCGGGCACTCTGGCTCACGCCTGTGATCCCAGCACTTTGGGAGGCCGAGGTGGGTGGATCTCGAGGTGGGTGGATCTCGAGGTCAGGAGTTTGAGACCAGCCTGGCCAACATTTTGTAGAGAAACCCCTTCTCTGGTAAAAATACAAAAATTAGGCGTGGTGGCGGGCGCCTGCAATTCCAGCTACTCTGGAGGCTGAGGTGGGAGAATACTGTGAGCCCGGGAGGCAGAGGTTGCAGTGAGCTGAGATGGCACCACTGCGCTCCAGCCTTGGCAACAGAGGGAGACTCCGTCTGAAAACCAAAAGAAAGATTAAAGCCATAGGCCCAGAAAGAGACGCTCACAAATCCAGGTTCTATTATGAGAATATTATGACGATTTTTTTGCCAACAAATTTGAAAACAGATGAACAAATTCCTGAGAAAATGTTCACTACAAAAACTGCCTCAGAAGGAGTAGAAACCCTGTGTGTCCTGGGGCCCCCAAGGGGGAGCAGCCACGGAGACCCTGGTGACACAGGTGGCCTCACGCATGGGCATGCCAGGTGTGAGGGACGGTCACCTCTGCTTCTGCGGCTCCTGCAGAGGAAGAGGCGCAATTGTCCTGGAACGCGAGCTTGCTTCAGCATCTGCAGCTCACCGTGTCACAGATTAAAGCACAAATAATCTCCTCATGACTGATGGAGAAAAACACTACAATTCAACATCCATTCATAACTTGCAAACCACAAAAGAGAACTTAAAAGCAGCCGCGAAACCCACAGCTGGTATCGTGAGAAGCAGGGTGTGGGGGCCCTCCCTGCTGTGGGACCCACGACCCAGGACGCCCCGGATCCCACCCAGCAGGGCAGAAGGATGGACGCAGGATCGGCAGAATCCCAGGATCATGCCCATGATACGTTTTCAGGGGACCTGTGGCCAGATGGGTTGTACCAGAGGTGAGCTGAGAGAGGCTGTGGTCACCAGCACCCCATGCTTAGCAACCAAGAGGAGGAAATGTACTTAAAAGGGCACCTGTTCACAACACCAACAATAAAAGTCACCTAGGAGCTGCTGCCCCCAGACACGCGAGAAGTGTGGCCATACAGAATCCACTGAAGCATTCCAGGAGCCCCAAGTAGCCGCAGAGAGAAATGCGTGGTCCTGGATGGAGACCCTCTGTGAGCAAGTCAGTTCTTCCCACTTAGATTCTCAGCAGCATCGATGCCTGCCAGGGAATCTCCCCGGAATTACCAGCACCAGCCTCCGAGCGGCCAACACGGAAAAGGCTGAATGCTTCGGGAGCTGCTCAGGGCGTGACGGCCAGAACGAGGGGCCTTGCTAGGGAGCGGGGTCAAGAACGGCGTGGCCACCAGGACAAGTGCAACTTCCAGCGAATGCTCACGAAACAGCAGCGCCCGTGAAAACATGTCCATGGGAGAACAAGATTGTGTGTGTGCACAGCAGGCTATGGTGAAAACCAGACGCTACCACGAGTCCACAGGGACGAGTCCAGAGGGACGGACCCATCGATTGCAGGACGTGCATGTGGTCAAACAGGACCCAGCCGACAACCGTGGGCACCCCCGCGTGCACCAGCAACGTGGCGCGGCACCCACGCCTGTGGGCGGAGCTTTGCCCCGAGAGCCTGCGGTGCTCTGCCATGTGGCTGGAAAATTTCCTAAGTGCTGAAGCAGGCGACTGAAGCCTCAGCCAATTCTTCTTAACAGACTATGCACAGGAGAGTTTAGGAATAAGTACCATGATCAGACTTACTGAGTATTAACCATCATGCGTGATTGGATATTAGTCCTATTGAAAATTAAGCCTTGATTAAAGCCTTCTTGTACTTTACGCGTGATTATCTCGGAACTTCGGGTTGCTGTGGTCAGGGACGGACGGGGACACTGTGGGATGTGGCCAAGAGCATTAATACCTGTGAACACCGACTGGGGCGGTCAGCAGGGGCAACCTGTCAGATGCCGAAGCTCAGCCCCCTGACCTCTCTCAGCCCTCTGATTCCTGGTGAACACGTGGAAGGAAAGCTCCAGAATGGAAGAATCTTAAAGGATCACAGGCATGTGGGGCGTCCACACAGGGCCTCGGTGTGCCTGACCCCCTCCTGCTGCCCAGCCTAGAATGTGGCCTCTCGAAGCTGCTGGAAATGCTCTTGAGAGGAGCCAGACCTTGGAGGAAGCCTGGGAAGGAGACCCTTGGCCTCCAGCCTGGGACAGGGCGGCAGTGGGGCCCCACAGGGGATGCGGAGAAGCTGGTGAGGACAGGCTTTTCCCCCAAAGGGAGCCGGTAACCCTCCAGGGGCCTCCCAGACAGCGGCAGCCAGAAACAGAGACGGGCCAGCACCTCTACGGACACGGGCAGAGCGGGCGGCACAGGCTCACCTGGAACAGGATTTGCAGCACCCCGTGGACCACGCACGCCCGCCGGCCGAGGAAGAGGAAGAAGGGCACCAGGAGCTCGATGAAGTGGTTGCTGAGCGTCTCGAAGCGGTGGAACCACCAGGGTGAGCGGTGCAGGTAGTATGCCATGGGGTTGGGCACCGGCTGTGTCTGCGGGGACAGGAGGGGCTGAGTGTGAGTCTCCTGGCAGATTCCGGGGGGCGGGGCTGGGGCTGGGCATGTGTGTCCCTGGCCCACCGACCCTGTCTGTCCTGCACACAGGATCCCCCTGACCCTGCACCCGCAGAGCCCACCTGCCAGGCTAAGAGCCAAAGGACATTCAGGGAAGGGAGTTTCTGAAGCAAGAGCAAACTGTTTATTTTTCTTAAAATTTTCACCATCTAAAAGTCAAGAAGACACACCCTACCTGAATGAGAGACACCACCTTTAAACCATCTGTGCCCAAATTGAGAACACAGGCAGTCGGGGAATGCCCTACCTGCTGCCCGCGGGCGGACCCCCAGGAGCTGGGGTACACAGGTGGCCTCTCACCCAGGTGACAGGCACCTGGGTGGGGACCAGCAAAAATGGGAGCCCCGCCCTGAGCCTGCCCAGTACACAGAACCCAGCTCAGGGCTGTACATGCGAGACTTGGCTACAGGGACCTTGGAGCCTCCCAGGCCAAGGGACCCACACGTAGGGTCCCACGTGGCAGCCCTGTCAGGAGGAGGCGCAGGAGCTTGCCCTACACCGTAATTCAGAACGATCAGGGACACGCGCAGTGGGAGGAGTGCCGTGGGGGATGTGCACTCTGCCTGGCTTAGCAGAGGGCCTGCCGCATGCTGCTCAGGGCTGAAGGCCTTGTCAGCACAGCCCTTGGGAGCCATGGTGCCCCAAAGCTGCAGAAACCCCACTAGGGAGAACAATGAACACACCCCGCAGAGAGCCAGGCAGCGCTGCTGGCCCCCCGACGCCTCAGAGTCTGCACCCAGGTCCTGGGACTCCCGGGGTCCAGAGAGGCTGCGAGGAGGTTGGGGTCCTGGTGGCAGAGGGCGCATGTGGGGCGGTGCTGGGCGGCGCTCACTCTGGGGTGGGGGTGTGGGGAGCGCGGGAGAGCCAGCCATGTGCACACCCCAGAAGGGTGTCGCAGCACGAGCCTCGGTGTGCCCCGAGAGCCATGGGCTGTGGAGGGTCCTGAGCCTCTGCTCGTTTGCTTGGAGGACAAAGTGTTATTTTTGTTTGCATGGAGGCTGGAAGGAGACATGACATGGAGCGCGGCTGTGAGCTGTGGGGGTGGGGGTGGCAGTGCCACACCCTGCACAGCAAGGCCAGGAGCTCCTGTGCATGCGGACACTCAGCCCTCGGCCAAGGGAACTGCTGGGTCAGGGCATGGTGGGGCCGCTGGCCCAGACCTCAGGAAACAGCCTGCAAACTTCTCCCAAAAAGACGATTTTAAGTAAGAAAAACGTGAGGAAAGTGTGAAGGGGTGACTGTTTAGGGACTTAGAAGGCAGCAGGTCTCGGGGGAGCGCGCATCCTGTTGGGCTGTGACGCCCCGAGTGGGACCTGTCCTCCAGCGCCCACAGGGAAAGGCCAGAGAAGAAGCAGAAGGCCTAATGTGCCACCTCCCTTTCAGGCTGGAAGGTGTCTGGGGATGCGGTGAGACCCGCACGGGAGGCGGCAGGCGTGGCCTGCTGCTGCGAACACGCGTCTCCAGGGCAGCCCACACCCCAAGTCCAAGCTCTTGGTCTGGCTTTTGGGGTGGGAGACTTTCACCTCTGCTCCCACCTTGCACGCTGGGGCCACTGACGCTTATCCTGGGGGGAAGGGGGGCGTCGGCTGAGCTCTGACCAGGAGGGGAGAGAAGGCTGCTTCTGCGTATCGGGCGAGTGTCTTGATCAAGAAGCCAGGCCCCGAGTGTTCCAGGAACAAGCCAATCACAAGGGCCCCTGAGCCCCTCCATGCGAGCAGGTATCCAGAAGGCACAGTGATGGCCTGGCGCGGGGTCACGGTGCAGAGAGTGAGCATGGCAGGGCACTGCTTCTGGGTCACGCTACTTAACCACTGGCCTAAAGGGCCCTTGTTCCAGGGAACTCAGGTGGCTCCAGGCAGACCCAGGGGAGCACTGTCCTGCCAGCCGATGCCCTGAAGGTCTGTGGTACATGGCCTGGTCCCAGCTGGTAGGATGAGTGTGGGGGATTCCGTTCCCATCACGGGATCTGTTTACAGATCACTCACAGTCCTACATCAACACACCAGCCCCAATGACCCCAGATGACACACTGCCCTACATGAACACATGAACGCCAATCACCCCAGATCACTCACAGTACTACATGAACACACGAACCCCAATCACCCCAAATCATTCACAGTTCTACATGAACACACGAACCCCAATCACCCCAGATGACTCACAGCCCTACATGACCCCAAATCAGCCCAGATCACTCACAGCCCTACATGAACACACGAACCCCAATCACCCCAGATGACCCACAGTCCTACATGAACACAAGAACCCCAATCACCCCAGATCACTCACAGCCCTATATGAACAAACACCAAACCCCAGATGACTCACAGCCCTACATGAACACATGAACCCCAATCACCCCAGATCACT
>NW_016107759.1:930316-931979 GCF_001604975.1 Cebus imitator
CATGAACACACGAACCCCAATCACCACAGATCACGCACAGCCCTATATGAACACATGAACCCCAATCACCGCAGATCACTCACAGCCCTACATGGACACACGAACCCCAAGCACCCCAGATCACAGCCCTACATGAACACACGAACCCCAGTCACCCCAGATTACTCAGAGTCCTACTTCAACACACCAGCCCCAATCACCCCAGATCACTCACAGTCCTACATGAACACAGGAACCCCAATCACCCCAGATCACAGCCCTACATGAACACACGAACCCCAATCACCGCAGATCACTCCACTCACAGCTCTACATGGACACACAAACCCCAATCACCCCAGATTACTCAGAGTCCTACTTCAACACACCAGCCCCAATCACCCCAGATCACTCACAGCCCTACATGAACACACGAACCCCAATCACCGCAGATCACAGCCCTACATGAACCACATGAACCCCAAGCCCTAGATCACTCACAGTCCTGTATCAACACACAGGCAGTTGGTGGGAAGCGGGGTGCTGAAGGGACTCGGTATGAGCCTGGGAGCTAAGCTTGCCAATGTGGACACACCTGTCTGCTTCCAGGTGATGACGGAGTCACAGCGCTGTGGGCAGGGGCTGGGCACACAGCCAGGAAGTCCCCTTCACACTCCTGTCAGGGGACGGTGGGGAGCTGCAGACTCCAGGAAGGAGGGGCGGCCCGGAGGCCTGGGCAGGACCGAGGACAGCAGCACACGCAGCCAGGGCGGAAAGGAGAGCAAACCAGCTGTACTGACACCAGGGAGGGCCACAGACTCCGCCCCCACAGCCCCAGCAAGTAGGGGGCACCTGCAAGCCCCTGTGTGACCACCCTATTGGGAAAAAGGAAGGAGGGGATGTCCTGAGTCAACTGGGGGTGACCCTGTGATGCAACAGCTCGCCTGGGTGTGTAGGACTGAGCCCCACCAGGAGCGGGACAGGCACGGCTGAGGCTGGGTGCCCTGCCCTCACCCTGCATGGTGCACTCACCTCGTAGTGGAAGTCCATGCAAGTGAGGTCTCGCCAGCACTGGTCCCCCCGGATCTTGATCAGGCCCTGCAAGGAAGACAGCAGAGGGAGCATCAGGTACGGGGCTGGGGGTGCAGCAGCCCCAAAAGTAGCAGGTTCTCAGGGCTGGAGGTGCGGCAGCCCCGACGGGAACCACTTCCCAGGATAGTCACGGGGTGGGGGCGTGGCGGCCCCGACGGGAACACCTCCCCAGGACAGTCACAGGGTGGGGGCGCGGCCGTCCCGACGGGAATACCTCCCCAGGACAGTCACGGGATGGGGGTGCGGCGGCCCCGACGGGAGCACCACCCCAGGACAGTCACGGGGTGGGGATGCAGCCGCCCTGACGGGAGCACCTCCCCAGGACAGTCACGGGGTGGGGGCACGGCGGCCCCGACGGGAGCACCTCCCCAGGACAGTCACGGGGTGGGGGCGCGGCGCCCCGACGGGAGCACCTCCCCAGGACAGTCACGGGGTGGGGGCGCCACGGCCCCGACGGGAGCACCTCCCCAGGACAGTCACGGGGTGGGGGCGCGGCCGCCCCGATGGGAAAACCTCCCCAAGACAGTCACGTGGTGGGGGCGCGGCGGCCCCGACGGGAACCACTTCCCAGGACAGTCACGGGGTGGGGGCG
>NW_016107759.1:932379-944297 GCF_001604975.1 Cebus imitator
CCAGGACAGTCACGGGGTGGGGGCGCGGCGGCCCCGACGGGAACCACTTCCCAGGACAGTCACGGGGTGGGGGCGCGGTGGCCCCGACGGGAGGACCTCCCCAGGACAGTCATGGGGTGGGGGCGCGGCGCCCCCGACTGGAACACCATCCCAGGAAGTCGAAATGTCCATGAAGGCTGTGGGCATGGACTGCAGGTGCTGTGAGGAGGGGACCTTACCGTGAAGCACTAGGGAAGGGGGATTTGGGAAGAGCAGGCTGGGGCCTGTTTGGATGAACAGGAGTGAAGTGCACAACCGCGCATGTGAGCCACAGCGGCTTCCTTTTTAGAGTCAGCGCCCACTGCACCTTCCCCAACACTAATTCTTGGAGCTCACGTGTCATCACGCTAAAGAGGTCTCGTGTCTTCAAAAACGACAGATTCGTCACACCCTGCACAGACCCCACGGTCAACGTTGGAGGGAAGCTTCTCGGTGCTCCAGGGTGAGCCCAAAGTCAGGGGGGAGGGCTCAGTGAACTTGCGTCTCAGCAGTGCCCCCTGCGGCACAAAGGGAGCCCAGGCCCAGGCCCCAAGGTGACCTCGTGAGCCGCAACTCGTCAGCTGTGAGGACGCGTGGGCACGGGAGAGGCTGCCGGGGGCCTCTGGAGCTGTCAGCACTGGGGAAGATGGGACGTGGGCACAGAGGCTGTGGGGTGGGGGCTCTTCAGCACCTGGCCACAGCAAAGTGTCCGGGGAGGGGTCGGCCCCCACACCCTCCGCTTTCCTGGGGGCACTGACGGCTTCAGATGATTCCAAGTCAGAAAGAGATTGCCAGTCCTCCCGCCCGTGGGAGACACACTGGCTGCATCAGAGGGGACAGTGCACAGATGCATAAGTAAGCACCGCCTCCTCTGTGACAGGGTTTCTGCTGCCACAGCTTCTCCCAGTGGAATCCCGTGGCCTCTGTCCCTGTCCTCCACCCATCTGTCCCCGGTCCATCCGACCGTCTGCCCAGCACGGTGTGGTCCCACTCCACCCACCAGAGGCCGCGTGCCGCGGGTGCAGAGAGGCAGGAAGCCACCAGGCATGCAGAGGCGGTGTGGCACAGAAGCAACAGGGACTTATCCCACAGGGCTGGGGCACACGCTGTGGTGGGCGTGGCATGGCGGGCTCGGGTGCAGCCGTGTTGGGCCGCAGGTGGCGCCTTCTCACTGTTGCCCACACGGTGGGAAGAGGGTGAGGAGGTCTCTCTGGGGACACTTTTTTAGCAGCCTCTTCCCATCAGTGAGGGCTCTCCTCCATGGACGTGTTGGGGTACCGGGCCTGCCTCCTGGTACCGTGGCACTGGGGTCAGGATTTGCACGTGAAACTGAATTTGGGGAACACAGGGCATCTGTTCCCCACAGGGGCCCGGCCTGTGCCTGGACAGAGCTGACAGGCTGACCTGGGCAGGGAGCCCCGCGGGGCGGGGGCAGGGATGGCAGCGAGGGAAGGAAGAGGAGGGTGTGGATGCCCTCTTCAGGCAGGAACGTGGGGCACAGTAGGGTGGATGAGGCCACAGCAGGGGGGCCCAGGAGCCCCCGGGAATGCAGGTTCCCATCTGCCACAGCCTTGGTCCCAATAGCACGGGGTACAAACTGAGGCCTGTGGGGGCCATCAGGACCTCCAGAGCAGTGGCCAGAGCTGCTGTGGGGATGGACTTTCCTCCTCTCCAGGGAGCCCCAGCTCCGGTCTCAGTCTCCTGCCCGGTTGGGTCAGCCTCAGGCCCCCAGTATCAGCTCCTCCCCAAGTCAGCCCATCACGGACTGGAGCCACGTCTCTAAAACATTAACACCTCCCAGCAGCATGGAGGCCTGCGTTCCGGGACGGACCAAGGACTCCAGTCCAGCCAGGCTGACAGAGCCGACCACACCCGGGAGGGCCTTTGGGGGGCTGTGGGCTCTGAGCTGGGTCCTCTGGTTACATGTGGCTGAGGAGGCAACAGGTTCTGCCACTGTCTGTGCAGGACGACCTGGGCAGGGTAGGGGCGTGTCCAATTCCGGCGTGTTTGGAATGAGGGACCCACGGGACTGGCAGGGAGTGGGAAGGCCGGCAGAGGCTGCACCGTGCCCTAGAGAATAGCACGTGGGTGCAGTGACTGCCGCCCAGAGGGCACACAGGAGAAACGGCAGGGGAGTGTGAGGAAAAGCCCAGCCAGGCCCTGCGGGAACACCAAGCAACAGGCACCTGCTCCTTACGTGAGCCACACCGGACGCGCCTCGGCGGGGCTGTGAGGCCCCGCCACCCGCGCACTGCGAAGGCTGCCTCTGGTGGGGCCACGGCCGGGTCCAGCATCGCCGTCTCTAGGGTCTCGCCATGTGCCCCGGCCCTCACATGCCCTGTGCCCCCAATGGCAGGGAGGGTTCTGAGCACCCAGGAGTGCTGCTATTTAAAGACCTGAAGGGTGAACTGCTGTAAAAACCAAGAGTCAGGTCTCCTGGAAGCTGGGTTTGCTCAAATCACTAGAGCACCAGAGATTGTTCTGTGTGGGCTCCGGCCCTGCAGCCTACGTTTGCGTGAAAACAGCCCAGGGCATCCAGCCGGCTGGACGGCCCAGGCCCACTCCTCGAGGCCCCATCCACGCCCGGGGAGCTGTGGCTCCTGATGAAATGCAGGGCTCCACTGGGCAGGGCACGGCCGTCACCACCCCCCGCGCCCCCCTCCCCACCTCGTGAGCACCAGCCATGCTCCCTGCAGGATCCGGGAGTGGAACTCTAAGGAGACTCAAACCAGGAAAAGAAGAAAAAAACAAAATAATTAAAATGTCATTCAAATTCTAAGCTGATATGAGACACTTAAAAATCTGAAAAATTCTTTCAGGAGCGGAAGATAATTACATTCCTCCCATCTATTGATTTCTCTCTACGTTGCAGATGTCAGATTTTCCACGGATTTTTTTTTTTCTTCCAGAGCAAGTGTCAAAGGAACAAAGCCTTCTTTGAGGCTTTTCAGCCCAAAATTAATTCTAAAAAAAAAAAAAAATGGCACAGACAGGCCAACAACGCAGCAGACCCGAAGGGGGCCGGGGACCCGCACTGGCCATGCCACCCTCCCGTGCTGCTCAAGATGCCAGAACTTTCGGGGCCTGTTGGCAGCGGTCCAGCCTCGTGGCGTCATGCAGTGGCTCCTCTCAGGAAGCCTACGGGTCCCGGAACACGCTTCCCCAAAGCTGCCGTCTGGACACTCGACGTGTCTGAGGGTCTTATGCGGCAGAAGGAAACACTCTGTGGATTCCCCGTTTCTCTCACGTGGCCCCATAGGCCTGCCACCAACCCTGCAGTGACAGCCCCCACACCTGCGCAGTGGCTCAGGACAGACCCCCAGCCCCTCTGCAGGGTCCCTGAAAGTACCGGCTAACATGGCGTCGGCATCAAGGAGGGGTGCCACCAGCTCTCCCTCCAAGCCACAACCTCCTCCAGGCCCCTTGCGCCAGGGTCCCCACGCCCACATCAAGCCCCTCCTCCCCACCTGCAAACACAGGGAATTACTGGAAGCAGGTCCTGCCTCCGCAGGAGAAACTCAAAGGGGAGAGCCCGCCGTGGACCTGGGCCACAGCCTGGTGCCCCAGTGAGCGGCTGCGGGGGTCTCAGGCTTGTCACAGCAGCCACCGCTTCTCCCCGAGTGCTCCGAGAGCCGGGGGCAGGAGGAAGCCGTGTCTCAGGGTGAGTGGTCCCAGGTGGCCCCGTGGCTCTCCTGTCTTCCTGAGGTGGTGTCTGCACTTTCTCGCCCTCACGCAAGAGAGAACCGGTGTGGAGGCGGTCTCTGCCCGTGAGTGCTTCAGTGCGCACTTCCTCACAGCACAGCCGCACCCGGGAGCGGAGCACGTGGCAGGCGTCCTCTGGAGAACGGCTGCACGCCTGGGAGCTGCATGTGTGGCAGGTGTCTTCTGCATGGCAGGCGTCCTCTGGAGAAGGGACCAGTGCTCGGGAGTTGCGTGCGTGGCAGGCATCCTCTGGAGGAAAGGCATGTTCCTGGGAGCTGTGTGCATGGCAGGCAGAGGAGGGGCCTTGCCTCTGGGCCACTGCGTGCCTCAGAACAGTGGGCTGAGCACCAAAGTGTGGTGGACTGGGGTCTCCGTGGCTCCTGATGAAGGGGACCCAGGGCCCCCCTGGCTCCACACTAGGACAAAGCTCTTCCCTCAGACACGCAGCTGACTGGCCGGTCGACACTGGGCGTGCTGCAATTTACAGGCCAAGGGACCTGGGCCTGGATGAATGCCCCGAGCTCGCATGCCGTCTGGAAGTGAATTCCCATGAGTTTGAGGGCAGATGTTTGCTCCCCAAACTGCTGGAAAAGGCTGTCCCAATTACCCTGTAGGTCACTGCAGAGCCTAGGCGACCCACACTGTGGGCAGGGGCACTGACTTTCTGACCAACGCCGGCCGGGACACCCTGGGCTCCCGGGACCTAAGGCCTGTTCAGAGAAACTTGTCTGAAAACACCGGGACTGCCCCTTCCCCCTGGCTCTGGGTGCCCTTGAGGCCTTGGCTACTGGGGCCCAGAGCAGCCCTGGTGGGGCAGAGCCAAGGGGTCGCAGCCAGGCCGTGCAGACACCAGGACTTGCGCACATGCTGTCAGGTCAGCAAACACAACGCCGACCCCAGGAATAGCTGCGGCTTAGCCGGCTTGGCCGGGGGAGGGGAATTAGGAGGAGGGCGATTCTCACCACGGTGTGGCTTCTCCGAAGCACAGGCCTGCCCCAGAGCCTCCCAGCCGCCGGTCTCTGCTGCCCTTGTCACTGGACCACGTAAATGCCTCCTGCTGTGATCACGTGTTTGACTTAGAAACCAGACACAAGAGATTTTGGTCTTACCATATTTTAACTTCTGTTGACAGACAGTGTGTGCTTCCCTCGTGAGCCCGGGAAGGCCTGGGCACGGTCAGCACGGTGGGGCTTCTGTTACAACAAGGCCGTTTAAGCTGAACCGTGTGGCTGGGAAGAGGAACCACGAATGCTCTTTTTAGCAGTTTTATTTTGCACCCCCACAGCCCGGGAGATCCTTTGAGAATTACAAGAGACCGCTGTCCCATGTGCTTGTCCCGCAGGGGCTGCAAGGGGACCGGAGCCACCCTCACCCTGGGGCCTGAGGAGGCTCCCAGCTCCTGCCCCGGCTCTGCCCACAAATGCCGGAGGCTGGTGGCAGAAAGCGCTCTCCAGGACTCTGGCCTGGGCCTCTGCCTCACAGCGGGCTGCAGCTGGGGCCAGAGGGCCGCCCCTTCTGGGAGGTGCCTGTCACCGTGATGGCTACTGGACCTGAAAGAAGCCCCTTTCCTCTGAGCTGCCCCGCACTGACACAATACAGCAATGAGGATAACTGCTCTTGTTCTGGAGCGTGGCTGCCCAGGACCAGGGCAGGCCTGTTGGGGAAGCGGCAGCAACAGCCGCCTGATGCCGGCCTCACGGGGACGGGCTGCATGGCGACGTTTACTTCATTACGTTTAATGTGATTTTACCAGCAGCTCTGACACCAAGCAGCGGCCTGTGGACTTCAAAGCCGACTTTCCTCGGGGCCCGCAGCCGCTCCGCATTTGCCATTCGGCGCCACCCATGACCCACACCTCCCCTCATGCGAAGGGGTGAGGCACGCTCAGCGTAAACAGCTTTGCAGACAGTCCTGGGCCCGTGGGATATGAGCAGTCATCGAGGCACAGACCTGCTGAGCCCCCAGGAAACCTCCCTTCCCACAGCACGAGGTCCAGCCCCACAGTGGTGTGCACACCGGGAGCTCTGGTTCTGGCTCACGATGCGCAGCGTGGTTTAGACTGGTGCGCGTGCTGCCTTCACCGGGCGGGTTTCTCTGATGCTGCTTCCTGTTCTGCTGTAGGAAGGGTCCAGCCCCACAGTGGTGTGTGCACCGGGAGCTCTGGTTCTGGCTGGCAGCGTGCAGCGTGCTTTAGAGATCCACACCCGGCTGTCCCTGAGGCAAGCTCTGTGTGCACCAGGAACTACTGGTTCTGGATCCCAGGGTGCAGCGTGGTTTACAGACTGGTGTGTGCGCTGCCTTCACCAGGTGGGTCCCTCTGATGCTGCTTGCTGTTCCACCGTAGGGAGGCTCTGCTGTCCACCCGCTGCCTCTGATGGCCATCCGGCTGTGTCCAGCGGCCGGCCGCTGTGGATGAAGCTGCTGTGTGTGCTCTGTACCAGCCTCTGCGGGAGAACGGGCCTTCCCTCCCTGGGAGCCATCCTCAGGAGTAAAACTGTGGCTCACAGGGCAGACATGTTTTTCACTTGTGAGAAGCGCCCCATGGTTCTTCAAAGGGGCGGACAGCACACGGAGGAACCTGAGGTGCCTTCACGCACACCAACGCCGGACGCTGGCCGGGTTTTGGTTTTGGATCTGGCTCTCCCTGAGGGTGTGGGATGGCAACTTGGTGTTTTCCGTGCACTCGGCCATGCTGGTATCTTCATTTAGAGAGCACATTCAAGTTCCCTTATCCACATTTTTATTGATATGTGTACTCTGGGGTGCGATCTTGGCTCACTGCAACCACCACCTCCCGGGTTCAAGCAATTCTCCTGCCTCAGCCTCCCGAGCAGCTGGGATTACAGGTGTGCACCACCATGCCTGACTAATGTTTGTATTTTTTTTTTTTTTTTGTATTAGAGATGGGGTTTCGCCATGTTGGCCAGGCTGGTCATGAACTCCTGATCTCAAGTGATCTGTCTGCCTCAGCCTCCCAAAGCGCTGAGATTATGGGTGTGAACTGAGTCTAGCCTATTCATTTTCTTAATGCTATTTTCATGACAAAAATTTCGTATCCATGAACCACAGTTTATCGATGTCTTTGCTTTAATGATTAGTACTTTTTGTGCTCTAAGAAATCTTTGCTAACCCAAGAAACTAAGCTATCCTGAAAAACCTGGATGATTCTGGCTTTTATATATGTAAAAAGAAAACAGAAGTGCCTTGGTCACTTGATTGCATACATGTTTTCTTCCAAGAATTTTGCTTTTAAACTTAGGTCTATGATCTCTCAAAATTTTGGCATAGACAAAATAGCAGTTGAAGCCCATTTCATTTTTCTGTGCAGATATCCAATTATGTTGGCACAACCTATGAAAGATGACTTTCCTTTGTCCATCCGTTTGACTTGGTACCTTGGTTGAAAATCAATTGACAGTAGAGTTGTGGGTCTGTTTCTAGATTTTGATCTTTTTTTCTAGCTTAGATCAATAATATATTTAGCTTTAATTTAAGCTGTAAATCAGGTAATATAAGCTCTCCAAAGCTTTTCTAAGATCCTCTGTATTTCCGTATGAATTTTGGAACTGGCTTGTCAATTTCTCAAAAAATAAAAATTAAAAGCCTGTTGGGAATTTGATAGAGATGGACTTGAATCTAGATAAAAGTGGGTGAAACAGACATTTCGACAATATCAATCTTCTAATCCATAAACATGGTATGTCTATTTATTTAGGTCTTTTAAAACTCATGCCAGTGATGGATTGCCAGCTTTTCATTTTTATTTTTTGAGGCATGGCATCGCTCTGTTACCAGGCTGCAGTGCAGTGGCACAATCTCCGCTCACTGCAACCTCCGCCTCCCAGGTTCAAGTGATTCTCCTGCCTCAGCCTCCCAAGTAGCTGGAATTAAAGGTGCCCATCACCACATCTTGCTATTTTTGTACTTTTACCAGAGACAGGGTTTTGCCATGTTGGCCAGGCTGGTCTCAAACTCCTGACCTCAAGTGATCTGCCCACCTTAGCCCCCGAAAGTGCTGGGATGACAGGTGTGAGCCACCACGCCTGGCCAATGTTTTGCCACTTTTGATGCACATCTTAGACCTGTTTCATCAGATTAGGGGGTATCTGAGAGCATCTGGATGCAACTGTTGATAGCATTTTCAAAACTGTATCTTCTAATAATTTGTTAAAAGAACATGAAATACAATTTCCTGTTTCAACTTAGAGACAAGTTCTCGCTGACTCTGTGAACTCTTGGGCCCCAATGACCCCCCACCTCAGCCTCACAAGTAGCTAGGGCTGCAGGCATCGACCATCATGCCTGGCTAAGCTTCAGACATTTTTTTGCAGAGAAGGGGTTCTGCTATGTTGCCCAGGCTGGTGTCAAATTCCTGGTCTCAAGCGATTCTCCTGCCTCAGCCACCCAAAGTGCGAGGATGAGAGGTGTAAGTCGCAGCCCCGGCTGATTTATTTTACGTCGACCTTGTATCCCGCAACCTTTGTCAACTCAGGTATCCCCCTTAGCTGTTGTTCTTTAGATTCCACTGGTTTTTCCACATATACAATCGCGCCTGCATGTGATCATTTTATTTCTGTTCTCCAGCCTTCGTGCCTTGTATTTCTTTTTCTTGTTTTATTGCACTAAGACGCCCAACACTGATAATCTGCAGTGAGAACAGACACCCCTGCCTCTTTTCTGTTTTTTTTTTTTTTTTTTTTTTTTTTTGATGGTTTTTTTTTTTTTTTTTTTTTTTTTGAGACGGAATCTCACACTGTTGTTCAGGATGGGGTGCAGTGGCGCGATCTCGGCTCACTGCAATCTCTGTCTCCTGGGTTCAAGCAATTCTCCTGCCTCAGCCTCCTGAGTAGCTGGGACTACAGGCGTGCGCCACCACTCCCAGCTAATTTTTATATTTTTATTTTTAGTAGAGATGGGGTTTGACCATGTTGGCCTGGATGGTCTCGATCTCCTGACCTCCTGATCCCCCTGCCTCAGCCTCCTGAAGTGCTGGGATTACAGGCGTGAGCCGCCGTGCCCAGCCCTTGCCCGTTTTCTCATCTCACGTAAACACGGTTGTCGTCACGCTGTGAAGAATGATGTGAGCTGCAGGTTTTTTCATGGATATCCTTCATGAGGTTGAACAAGTTCCGACCTAATGCTCATCTGCCCTGTCTTTATCACAAATGGGTGCTGAATTTTATCACCTGCCGTTCATGTCTGTGAGACGACAAAACAGTTCTTCATCTTCAGTTTACTGCCACAGTGAATGACGTTGATTTTCACGTGTTACGCGGCACGTGCAGTGCTCAGAAAAAATTGCCAGACCTGATGTGCCGAGGTTCTGGGGAGTGTTCCTGTGATTTGTTCACGAGGAGCAGCAAGCTCTGGGCTTCCTCTCTGGAACGTCCTCACCAGGCTTTGGTCTCGCCATGAGCTGGTCACATAACAACAGGGGGAGGGGAGGTGTTCCCTCTTCCCCCATCATTCCCTCCTTCAGTGTTTGCTGGGATTCGCCAGTGAAGCCATCTGGGCCAAGAGTTTTCTTTCTAGAATGGTTTTTAAATTTCAAATTCAATTTCTTTAACAGACACGGAGCTATTTAGATTTCCTGTTTCCTTCTGTCTCTGTCTTGGTAAGCTGCGTTTTTCAAGGGTTTTGTCCGTCTTAGCTAAGTGGTCAAATTTACTGGCCTACGGCTTTTGTGACACCCCAGGCAGCTCTTCCTGGCAGCACCTCAGTTACTGGACTTTCCCACAAAGGCTGTCATCACACAGCTTGGCTGTGGCACCCTGGCCTTTGGTTGATTCTGACCTATAAATTGTTAATCCAGTGGGCTCACAGTTTCCGCATTCTAGGTGTGGCTTTTCTTGTGTTAATGAGGACCAAGACAGTTTGCACACGGGGAGCACCAGAAGGCCCTACTTATGGGTGCTGTGGCCAGGTGTGAGCCCTAAAGAGCCATGAGCCACATAAGTGTGTGCTCTGCAGAGCCGTGAGGTGCACAGGTGTGAGCCCCAAGGAGCTGTGAGCAGCACAGGTACGAGCCACACAGGGGTGATCCGCACGAAGCCACGAGCCACACAGGTGTGAGCCGCACGGAGCCACAAGCCACACAGGTATGAGCCGCACAGGTGTGAGCCCCACGGAGCCATGAGCCGCACAGGTGTGAGCCCTACGGAGCTGGGTGTGAGCCCTACAGAGCCACGAGCCACACAGGTGTGAGCCGCACAGGGCCACAAGCCGCACTGGTGTGAGCCTCAAGGGGCCACGAGCCGCACAGGTGTCAGAAGCATGGGGCCACAAGCCGCACAGGTGTCAGATGCATGGGGCCACGAGCCGCACGGGTGTGAGCCCCACAGGGCCGGGAGCAGCATAGGTGTGAGCCCTACAGAGCTGTGAGCTGCAGAGGTGTGAGTTTGGACATCATATGTTTTATGTATTTTATTTTTGCTCAGCACGAATCTCGCTCTGTTGCCCAGGCTGGAGTGCAGTGGCGCTATCTTGGCTCATTGGCTTACTGCAATCTCTGCCTCCCAGGTTCTAGCAATTCTCCTGCCTCAGCCTCCCGAGTAGCTGGGATTACAGACATGCACCACCATACCTGCTTATGTGTGTGTGTGTGTGTGTGTGTGTGTGTGTGTATGTGTATGTGTATGTGTCTGTGTGTTGTTGTTGTTTTAAGTACAGATGGGGTTTCACCGTGTTGGTTAGGCTGGTCTTGAACTCCTGACCTCAGGTAATCTGCCTGCGTTGGCCTCCCAAAGTGCTGGGATTACAGTTGTGAGCCACCACGCCTGGCCAGGCATCACGTTTTAAATTTGCCGTTTTTGGAATTCTGAGTTATCTGGCTTGTCTTTACCTGTGGGTCTGCGATGCCTCTGCCAGCAATGCTGTAGAGGGAAGCAGGAGATGGCAGCCAGGAGCGTTTGCACATCTGCAGCCGCGCCAGGATGGCCATGCAGATGCCCCTCCACAGAGAAGCCAGGTGGGGAGCGGCGGAAGGTTCAGAAAAGAGATTTTCAACTCTCCAGGGGTCAAACTCAAAATCAAGGGGTCTCCTCTCTGGTACTGTCCAGGCCTGAGATTTCCCAGCAACAAGGACCCTGGCTCCATTCCCAGAACGTCTGCGGCCGAGAGCTCCGACACCCCCAGCAGAGTTCACCAGGAGGAAGCCATCGAGGGCGGCTTTGCTCCACAGGGCCTCGCAGAAAAGCCACAGAAAACAGGTGATGCTGCCTGTGGGGACACCCGTCTCAGGCGGCAGAGAGGTGCCAAGACACACAGCTGCAGGCCCCACCCATAGTGTCCACTGTGCACCGGCCACAAAGGATCCAGACCCACCCCCGCCTGCCGAGATGCAGCTGCTCCGTCCTCACAAAACCAAGACGGGGAAAGGTAATCTTTCAAGTAGCATCATTAAAGGCAATCTGTTCTCTTAAACTCTGTGACTGGACACCGACGCCATGTATCACTTCCTGAGCGAAAGAGACCTTCACTCTGACACAACTGGAATCTACTCACTTAAAGCAGAAAACCTGGCCCAAAATCGCGGGAGGAATGCGCCGGGGCTCTGGGAGAAGCAGTCTGTGTGCAGCCCCAGTGGGACGGGCTGGAGCAGCCCTGAGTCAGGAAGTCGGGTGAGGCCATCCGGGCCCACGTGGCTTCTCCGTGCTGCACTGCAGCAGCTCGAGGCAAGCAGAGGGGACAGGCGCCGCCTGCCCGCCCCACCGTTGTCCTCGAGGGACCATGGCAACGCTACGATGGCTCCCGCTCGGGCCCAGGGAGCAATGACCTGAAGATCCACAAAGCCCAGCCAAGGCCAGCATGGAGGGGTGGAGGGCCCCTGGTGCTTGTTCCAGGACAGTTAGGTGGCACCGACCCATGCATGCCGCCAGCCTGGACACCAGCACCGGGGCCCTGTGTGTTGCTCTGACCCGCCGACACCTCGTGGCACCAGCAAGCTCAGCTATCCTGTGCACACACGGTCGCGGGTCAGGGAGAGGATGCCTGCCGCCTGCTGCCCCAAGGCCTGGGGGAGCTCCGGGAGCCAGGCCTGCTCTGCCACACACCTGGGGTGGGAAGCCCATTATTGTGTGGTGGTGACCTCCGTGCTGCTGTGGGGACGCCCGTCTCTGCTGTGCGGTGACCTTCGCGCGCTGCTGTGGGGACGCCCGTCTCTGCTGTGCGGTGACCTCCGCGCTGCTGTGGGGACGCCC
>NW_016107759.1:944897-948909 GCF_001604975.1 Cebus imitator
TCTCTGCTGTGCGGTGACCTCCGCGCTGCTGTGGGGACGCCCCTCTCTGCTGTGTGGTGACCTCTGCATTGCTGTGAAGACGCCTATCTCTGCTGTGTGGTGACCTCTGTGCTGCTGTGGGGACGCCCCTCTCTGCTGTGTGGTGGTGACGCTGCATGACTTCCCTGGTGCTCCTGCCAGCCCCTCCGCTGAGCCTTGGGCTGATCATTGAGATACAGAACACTCCCTTCACCCCGAAAGTTCCCAAATGCCTCCTCCCCCTCTGCTCCACCTAAATCCCAAAGTGCCTTCTCTGATCGCCGCCTCCCCACGAACATCTGCCTGTTGCAGGTTCTCCCACAGAAGGACTGGCTCATGCACACGCCTTTGCATCTGGCTTCTCTCACTCGGTGCGGCTCTGACACCACCTGCATGCTTCCTGCGTCTGGGGCTTCTTCCGTCTCACTGTGGAGGGGCCGCAGCCCCTGTGTGTTATCCACGCTCCTGCTGCCGGGCGGCCGTTTCCCGTCCACGCTGTTGCGGACAATGCTGTTCAATCATCGTTTTCCTGTCTCTTGAGTAACTACCTAGAGTGGGAACGCCAGGCTGCAGGGTGGGAGCGGGTGAACTCTCTCCCAGCATGCTGGAGCACTGCACCCACCCCTGGCCAGGCGGCGCATCCCCCGCCCCTCACCCTGCTGAGATGGGCTGAGTGCCTGTGTCCCCCTCAGTTCACAGGCGAAAGCCCCGACCACCGAGATGCGACTGCTAAAGAGGTGATTAAGGTTAAATGTGGTCATGAGGGGAGGCCTTGATCCGACAGGGTTAGTGTCCTGCAAAGCAAGGCTACATGGGGACATGGAGAAAGGCGTCTTCTCAAGTACGAAGCCGCCGCCCTCGCCGGAAACCAGACCATCTGGAAGAACTTCGATCTTGGACTCCCAGCCCAACAACTGTGAGAAAAGGAATACCTGCCTTTGGAGGCCCAGGCCTGCGGTGTTTTCCGTGGCAGCCTCAGTGTACTGACAAACTTCTGGAGTCCCGAACTTCCGCCAGCCGTTTTGACTTCAGCAGTTCTTGCGGGTGGGAAACATCTCAGTGTGGATTTGCTCGCATTCCCTAACAGCCAGTGCAGCTCAGCGACCGCTCAAGGGCTTATGATAGCCACTTGCGTGTTTCCTTTTGTGAAGTGCCCGAGAAAATCCTTTCCCTCTTTTAAAAATCAAATTATCTTTATTATTGAACTTTACGAATTCTTTATGTATTCCAGATCCTGGTTGTCAGGTGTAACTCACTGTGAATATTTTCTCCTAATCTGTGCCTTAGCATTTTCTGGAAGATGTCTTTTGAAGAACAGAAGACTTGAATTTTGAGAAAGTACAATGTATCTGTCTCATTAGGTTGCCCAGTGTGGTCTTGAACTCCTGAGCTCAAGTGTCGCTCCTGCCTTGGCCTCCCAAAGTGCTGAGATTAAAGGTGTGAGCCACTGCACCCAGTTTTTTCTTTTATGGCTAATGTTTTCTGTGCCCTAAGAAACTTTTGCCTAGCACACGATTACAACACGATTCTATATTATCTTCAAGAAGTGTTAATGGTTTTGGCTTTTATGTTTGCAATCCATCTGAAATTAACGTTTGCGTGTGGTGATGGACAGGAGGGGCTCCCTTATCCCGAATGGATATCCAGGCGTTCCAGCTCCGACTGCTGCAAAGGCTTCTTTTCCTCAGCTGAACTGACTTGGTGGCCTGTCCAAAACTCATTTGATCCAGACTCTGCTGTGGGACTCTTTCTTAGTTCTCTTAATTCACTGGTGCAGCTCTCTGTCCTCACGCCTTGTGATGGTTAACACTGAGTGTCACCTTGAGCGGACCGAAGGATGCACAGTACTGATCCTGGGTGTGTCTGTGAGGGGGTGCCAAAGGAGACTATTCACATCTGGGTCAGGGGGCTGGGGAAGGAAGGCTTCTGTTAAAGTCTTTTGCTAAAACCTCCTATTTTATGATTTGGAACATTGTTATAAATGCCACACTTAACATTTTCATTCTGACTTTCTCTGCTACCATGTAGAAATACAACCGACTTTAATCCTTCATCTGGGGGGCACAATCTAATCAGCTGCCAGTGAATCTAAAGCAAGCAGAAGAGCGTGAAAGGCGAGCGTGGCCTCAGCTCCCAGCCTGCATCTCTCTCCTGGGCTGGATGCTTCCTGCCCTCGAATATTGGACCACAAGCTCTTCAGTCGTGAGACTTGGACTGGCTCTCCTTGCTCTCCCAGATTGCAGACAGCCTATTGTGGGACCTTGTGAGCATGTGAGTTAAGTTCCCTTCTACGTGTATATATATCCTATTAGTGTGATCCTTCTAGGGAACCCTCACTAACTTATCCTGTAGCAAACTTATCCCCATTACCATCATTTTCAGTCAATCTTGGAATCAAGTAGTACAACTCCAGCATCTTTATTCTTCAAATTTATTTTTCTTATTTAGGTCTGTGGCATTTCCGTATAAACCTAAAGACTTTATCTATTTCTGCAAAAAAAAAAAATCCTTATGGGATTACGTTTGGGATTTCATGGAAACTACAGCTCAATTTGGCAGCAACGGACAGTTGAACAATATTAAGACTTTGATTCATGAACATGGTATATCCCTCCATTGATTTAAGTGTTCTTTACTTTCTCTCAGCAATGTTTGGTAGCTTTCAAGGCAGGCATGCTGCATTTCTTACGTTAAAATTTCCTATTTTATGGTTTTGAATGTTATGATAAATGCTATCCTTAACATTTTCATTTTGACATTTCCTGCTAGCACAGAGAAATACAACCGACTTTTGTGTGGCAGCCTTGAAGCCAGCAGCTGATGTCCAGCGCGGGTGGGTGCAGAGGCTGTGCCTTCTCCTTGGCACCTTCACCTGTAGAGCCATGGGACTCCCCCTGAGATGGCTCTGAGGAATCCAGTGGTCAGGGCACTTGAAACCCTCCAGGCCACAAAACCACAGGTGCTGGTTTCTGAGTGGACCTGCCAGGCCAACTATGTGGCTGTGGCTCTGACTCAGCTGCAAAAGTGGGGGGTAAGGGGTGTCCGTGCATTCCTGGCTGGTTCGGTCCACAAGGCTGCTCCTCACCAACAGGTAGACACTCCGCTGCTGTTGCTCTTTCTCATCAACTCACCCTCTGCTTTCCACCAAAGGAACACGACTCATACCCAACATAAGAGTCTATCAAGTAATTTTACCTTTTAGTGCACCTGATAATTTCTTCTCCAGCTGGCACTAACAGTCAATCAAAATGCCATAAAAGGTGCTTCCAAGGAGCTGATGAATCCCTGCATGCCCCAGGCATTGTGGGAACTGTTCCACTATTGGCACCAGGAGCCTTGCACAGAACAGCCTGGCAGCCCCTCTGTGGGGCCGGCTCCTGTCCCCACAGCTGTGGCCTGAGACACTGCCTCACCCGGCAGGGCTGCCGTCCACACAGTCCATTGAAACAGTGTATACGCTTCTGTGCATCTTCAAGCCAGCAGAGGGAGGAACCTAGAACTAAGTCCAAGACGGACCAGGACCCGCTGCCTGTGAAATCATCTGTATTCTGGCTGGACACATCTCCAGTCTTTCTAATTCAATGGATAAATAAATCTGGAGAAAGCATCCCACTTTACTGTGGGATCTGGGCACCGGGCTGCAGCCGTGCCGTCCTGCAACAAGCCATGACCAACCATCTGCAGCCAGTCCCCTCCTACCTCAGCCACGGCCCTGCCTGACACCAGTTCCAGAGGCTCTCCAGGGGCTCTACCCAGCCATGCTTCCCTCCCGTGGTGCCACGGCCCCAGCACACCCTAACTGGCAGGAGGCAGATTGGGAGGCCGTGGCCCTTAGAAAGCCCTGAAGTCCTTGAGGGAATCCGGAGGGTCAGGTCCCAATGCCTACAGCTGCTTCAAATTCCCTCCATGGACACCTGGCCTAACAGGCATAGGCCAAGCTCACCAGCCCAGTGGTCACCATGCTGCAGGTGGTAATGCAGCATGTGAGAGAGAG